>NC_053495.1:157754860-158081735 GCF_905171775.1 Rana temporaria | reverse complement strand
ATGTTAGAAATACACTGGGACTTTAATTTCCTGGAGATAGGCTGTATTCATATAATATATATATATACACACACATTCTTTGCTGTTAATGAACTTTTATGAATATGTTAGAAATACACTGGGACTTTTCAGGTACTACATAAATATATTCTACATACACATATATTAAAAATAATGATTTTGAGAAATATATTTGTGTGTAGTACCTGAAAAGTCCCATTATATATATTCCTTACATATTCAGGCATTTTACTTTCACTTTCACCAGACCTGTCCTGCTGAGGTACAGGACAAGTTTACAGCACACACTTGTACATAGACAGAACAATTGTGACTCACAGGAGAAGAATGCAATCTATCCTCTGTTATCTTGCCTTGAGGAGAGCTCCGTGTGTTGTCCTGCTTGCTCTGTCCTTCCTGAGGGGGGGGGGGGGGGGGGGGGCTCGGGTGCTGACAGGAATACAAGTCTGCTCTTCTCTTATCTGAGCAGTGGCGATGTCCATGCTCCTGGGTGACGCTCTCCTCCTCCCTCGGTCAGTCCTGTGCAGTCACAGACTTTTTTATTTATTCTGAACTCTGTTCAGATTGCCGGGCCCCCCTGCTGGCCGGGGCCCAGTACAACAGGGCTGCCTGTACTGGCTTATCAGCGGCCCTGCTTACACTGAATGTATCACAGCGCCGGGACATAATACGATTAAAGATGGGCACAATGGCGGGAGATAATAAGACTGAAGATGGGCACAGAGCTGGGACATAATAAGACTAAATATGTGCACATCGCCGGGAGATAATAAGACTGAAGATGGGCACAGTGCCAGGAGATAACGATCAATGTACCGTACTTGAGGCACAGTGAGGCATGGGCACAGTGAGGCACAGTGAGGCATGGGCACAGTGAGGTATGGGCACAGTGAGGCAAAGTGAGGCATGCACATGGACACAATGAGGCACGGTGAGGCATGCAGATGGATACCCTAGGCTTATACTCAAGTCAATACGTTTTCCCATTTTTCCCATTTTTTTGTGGTAAAATTAGGTGCCTCGGCTTATATTCGGGTGAGCTTATACTCAAGTATAAACGGTATTTGTAATTTCTATTGTTTAGGCACCGTTATAATCCCAATTCCCTATCCCCCTTCTTGTTCTAACAATTATTCGGGATGAGGTCTATTGAGGACACCCGAGCCACATACCATTACATGACATAGGCAAATGTCAGCAGGCACAATTTTTACTACTATATATATTTGCACATATTTACAGCATTGACATCAAAAGTATACTGCATTTTTGGCTGAAGATCATGTCCCCCATTAAAACAAATTAGAGACAAATGTCCTATTGTGGCCATACAGAAACCTCTGGCAAGCGTCTGAATCTCATTTCTTTATACTACAATCCCAGTGGCAGCGCATATGCACTGGTCGCTGTTCCAAGCTCACAGCTGGTGAAATACAATTACTAGATGCAGATCTGTAGGAAACAAAAAATAAATTACAAGGTAATCATCCGCTTTAGGATGTGTCAAACCAACAAAAAGAGACATCACTCTGCTCTGCAGCATTCATTTGGTAAATAACTTTTTTTTCCACAAAAGAGTTTTGTACATGTCGGATATGAGCGCATAATTTGCACATGTGTACCATTAATTTCATTATTTTGTGTCAATTGATTATTAACAGTCATGCCATCTTTAATCAACTCTATTCAAGAACTGTAGCTAGGGGCCAATTAGTGCGTAGATTGCACTGCCAAGTATTAAAGCTGTGTTGGTACAGTCATCTGGTTAGAGTCATCTATGACCTAAGCATGATATGATATTGTCAGTGATGCAGCTTTATCAAGCAAGTGACAGCAACTATAGATGGTATGATCCTCTTACCCTACACATGGTTCTGGTGTCAGAATGGATGGTTGATAGCTGGGTATTCCTCCCAACAAAATTCAAACTTGGGGCATACAGTATTTTAAACATACATGGAACTGGGTTTGGGACTTTGAATGGGGCATGTGGATGACACATGCCTCCATCCCTGAAAATTGAAAAAAAGAAAGGGTTGGGACTTTAAATGAGATGCGTGTTGATGCAAACAGTATGTATAAGTAAATAAATAAAGTAGTATAGCGTAATAACCAGGCTCAAACTTACCAACCAAATTGCAAGCCAAATTCAACTGTCTAACTTAGTATGTTAAAAGCAGAGTATTTTAAACATACGAACGCAATCACTAAAATCCCATATAATCTTTAACATATTATTGCCATTTGAAAAGTCACTTTAACCACTTCAGCCCCAGAGGATTTGGCTGCCAAATGACCGACCACATTTTGCGAATCGGCACTTTGTCGTACGACGTGGCTCTCAAACGAAAGTGACGTCCTTTTTTCCCCACAAATAGAGCTTTCTTTTGGTGGTATTTAATAACCTCTGCGGTTTCTATTTTTTACGCTATAAGCAAAAATAGAGCAACAATCTTGAAAAAAAAGCAACATTTTTTACTTTTTGCTATAATAAATATCCCCCAAAAATATATAAAAAAAAAAAATTTTCCTCAGTTTAGGCTGATATGTATTATTTTACATATTTTTGGTAAAAAAAAATGCAATAAGCGTTTATTAATTGGTTTGCGCAAAAGTTATAGCGTCTACAAAATATAAGGGATAGTTTTATGCCATTTTTATGATTAATTTTTTTAAATTATTAATGGCGGCGATCAGCGATTTTTATAATGATTGCAACATTATGGCGGACACATCGGACACTTGACGCTATATTAGGACCATTGTCATTTATATAGCGATCAGTGCTATAAAAATGCACTGATTACTGTGTAAATGAACACTAGCAGTGAAGGGGTTAACCAGTAGGGGGCGGGGAAGGGGTTAAGTGTGTCCTAGGGAGTGATTCTAACTGTGTGGGGGCTGGGCTTACTGTGACACGACACTGATCGCTGTTCCCGATGAGAGGGAGCAGACAATCAGTGTCATGTTACAAGGCAAAACAGGGGGATGCCTTGTTTACAATGGCATCCCCCCATTCTGCTGCTCCGTGACACGATCGCGGGCACCTGGCGGATAGAAGTGGCAATTTCAACACACATTATGCAAATATGCTGTACTACTATCCCCATCCAAAGAAATGCCATTTAGCCATAGCTGAAGCACTTGCATGTAGACAGGATCTAATGCCGCGGTACACACGGTCGTTTTTCGGCATGAAAAAAAAATACGTTTTTAAAAACATCATTTAAAATCATCGTGTGTGGGCTTCACATCGTTTTTCGGCTTCTGAAAAATGACAAAAAAAAAATTTGAACATGCTGCATTTTTTAACGTTGTTTTTTAAAATGACGTTTTTCGGGTTGTAAAAAATGATCGTGTGTGGGCTAAAACGACGTTTAAACCCACGCATGCCCAGAAGCGAGTTATGAGACGGGAGCGCTCGTTCTGGTAAAACTACCATTCATAATAGAGTAAGCACATTCATCACGCTGTAGCAGACAAAAAAGCGCAAATCATCTGTTACTAACAAGGAATCAGCTAAAAGCAGCCCAAAGGCAAATAGAACTTCCCCTTCAGAGTGCCGTTGTACGTGTTGTACGTCACCGCGCTTTGTTCATCATTTTTTTTAAAATGATGGTGTGTGGGCAACGTCGTTTTTAATGATGAAGTTGGAAAAACTTCGTTTTTTGGACATGCTGAAAAACGACCGTGTGTACGCGGCATAACTTCAAGAGGCTGCAGGAGATCAACAGAACTGAAATATAAGAAAGAATGAAAAAACAGGTTAAACAATTGCTTTATTTATTTATACAATGACAATTGCTTATAATATACATGGTTTTAGCAAGCTGTTGTCATTCAGGGGGTATATATACAGTTCACACATAATCCCTACTCTAATTCACCAAAACATTTATATATTTTTATGTAGCAAGGGCCCGACCCCTAGAGGCCTAATGGTGACCTCCAGAGTCAGGGACAGCTGACATCATTCTGTGTAGAGTGGGTTACAAGGCATGGTGGGTGTAATACAAGCTGAAGTGATGGGCGCCAGACACTTTTTGAATGCAAAAAGATTTATTGTCTCTTGAAAAAGACACCCTTAAGTAGATGCAATGACAATTGGCAGACTCTGAGACTTCTATAGGTAGACAGCTATACAATGGAAGGCCTCCAGCTGGACACCACTTCTGTATAGGTAGGACCGCTGTCTCCTATGGCAACAAATCTTGTAACAGTCACTAACGGTAGTTGTACTTAACTATTGGTAACACAATAGTTCTCCTCGCACTGTCGGTCTTCACTCACCGATCTCCCAGTCTCTCACTGGATAACAAGCCCCTCTTAGGCTAGCCATATATGCAGGCTGAACGAGAGAAATCAGTTGATTTCATCATCCATGCAGTGGATGGAGGTATCTCCACTACCAGTTATTGTATTCAGACAGTACAGTAGTGACACCCACAGCTGCCTGAATACCTGAGCATTGACTTCATCCACAGTCACTGTTTGGCTGATAATTCTTCATCTGGCTCAGTCAATTTTTAAATCAACCTTTATTAAACCAGGTTGTGCTGTTAGAGCCACCAACCAGGGCTGTCTTAATGAGAGGGCACACCTGGGCACTGCCCAGGGGCCCTAGCTGTATGGGGGGGGCCCTGCACTTTCCCCAAAGCAGCTGGTCCTTGAGCCCACGCTTCCTCAAAATTGGGGGCCCCATGACGGCACTGAGTGATAGATGCAAAGGGGAGACAGTCTGTCTCCCACCTACTTAAAGAGGGGGTTCACCCTATAAAAATAAAAAAAATTCTAGCATTAAATTAAAGCGGGGGTTCACCCTTAGAGGGCACTTTTCCCCCTTAGATTCCTGCTCGTTATTACTAGGGGAATCGGCTATTTATTTTAAAATATGTGCAGTACTTACCCGTTTACGAGACGCATCCTCTCCGTCGCTTCCGGGTATGGGCTTCGGGAATGGGCGTTCCTTCTTGATTGACAGGTTTCCGAGAGGCTTCCGACGGTCGCATCCATCGCGTCACGATTTTCCGAAAGAAGCCGAACGTCGGTGCGCAGGCGCAGTATAGAGCCGCACCGACGTTCGGCTTCTTTCGGCTACAAGTGACGCGATGGATGCGACCGTCGGAAGCCTCTCGGAAGAATGTCAATCAAGAAGGAACGCCCGCTCCCGAAGACCCATACCCGGAAGCGACGGAAGAAGATGCATCTCGAAAACGGTAAGTACTGCTCATATTTTAATATAAATAGCCGATTCCCCTAGACCGAACGAGCAGGAAGCTAAGGGGAGATTTTTTTTTTTTTTTTAAATGGGTGAACTCCCGCTTTAAGCATAGTAGCGCAAGCTACAGTATGCCTTTATTTATTTTTTTTGCCCCGTACTCACTGTTTAATCCTATAGTGAAGATTCCGACTCCCCACGGTGAATGGGCGTTCCTATCCAGAGGGAAGATGATTGACGGCCGGCTCTGGCGCGTCACGCTTCTCCGGAAATAGCCGAAATAGGACTTGGCTCTTCACGGCGCCTGCGCATAGTCTGTGCGCAGGCGCCGTATAGCGCCGTGAAGAGCCGAGACCTACTCCGGCTATCTTCGGGGAGCGTGACGTGCCATAGCCGGCCGTCAATCATCTTCCCTCTGGATAGGAACGCCCATTCCCCGCGGGGAGTCGGAATCTTCCCTGTAGGATTAAACAGCGCGCTACTATGCTTAATTTAATGCTAGAATGTTGTTATTGAGGGTGAACCACCGCTTTAATGTCTGTTTACCTGCACTGTCATCATTGTATGGGCCCCAGAGCATTACTTTGCCCAGGGGCCCATGATGCTATTAAGGCTGCCCTGCCACCAATGGCTCATAATTTGAGTATGGCTAGCTTAACTCAAGTACACATTGCTAGTTTTATTTCGTTCAACCCAGCGGGCTGAACGAAAAAAACCTGACAGCTCAGGCCGGAGCTGCTGTACTAACAAGTACTGCAGCTCCGACCTGAGCTGTCAGTTTTTTTAGTTCAATGTTAAAGGGGTGTTCCAGCCAATATTTATGTTTAATAAAAGTCAGCAGCTACAAAAAGTGTAGCTGCTGGCTTTTAATAAACAGACACTTACCTGCTCCAGCGTTCCAGTGACGCGCCGGCCGGGGGCTCCGCTCCTCTCCCCCCCTCCCCGGCCGGTGTCTTCATTGTCACTGTGGGCACCCGGCCGTGACAGCTTTCGGCTTCACGGCCGAGCACCCACTGCTCATGCGCGAGCGGCACTGCGCATGCGTGCGCGGCGCGGCCCGGCGCTGTGCTGTTTGATTGGACAGGCGATCGCCTAGGACCTGTCACGTGTCCTAGGTGATCGCCTACAGGGAGGGGCTGCCAAAAGGCGATTAAGCTTAATCGCCTTTGCAGCCCCTCGGCAGAAGGAGGAAGTGGGACAGGAAGTCCCCTTCTCCTGAAGCCCCCACTCCCCCCCAAAAAAAAATTACATGCCAAATGTGGCATGTAAGGGGGTGAGGAGTGGGATAAGCGGAAGTTCCATTTTTGGGTGGAACTCCGCTTTAATACAATGATCTCCACTGCTGTTCTATTGTGTTCTGACAGAGGGACGCCCCCCCCCCCCCCCCACACACACACACACACATGAACACTCCACTCAGCGCTCACAGCTGTTGGCTGAGAACGCTGATCGGGAGCCGGTCAGCCGACCTTTTTCGATTATGCCTTCTCAACAGAAGCTAGCCAAATGGCTGGCTTCTGTTAGATCGGCTGCAGTACATAGCAGAACGGCCAAATGTTGGCTGGTTCCAATTGAACCCGGCAAATGCTGCACAACATTCGGCCTGTGTGTACGGGGCTTTATCCTGTGGTGCAACATCTGTACATGAGCTCAGGTTAAGAGATTTCCAATGGGTGGTCTCAAAAGAGGCCCAATTTGAGCAAGAGTGCTCAGATTAAGGCCCCTTTCACACTTGCGGACCATGGCCCGGATTCAGATACAATGGTGTATCTGTCGGCGGGCGTAACGTATCTCAGATACGTTGCGCCGCCATAAATTAGGGCGCAAGTTCCGTATTCAGAAAGAACTTGCGCCCTAAGTTACGGCGGCGTAACGTATGTGGTCCGGCGTAAGCCCGCCTAATTCAAATGTGGATGATGTGGGCGTGTTTTATTAAAATTAATGGTGACCCCGCGTATTTCAATTTTTTTACGAATGGCGCATGCGCCATTCGTGAAAGAATCCCAGTGCGCATGCTCGCAATTACACTGCAAATCGTCAATGCTTTAGACGTGAACGTAACTTACATACAGCCCTATTCGCGAACGACTTACGCAAACAACGTAAAATTTTCAAAATTCTATGCGGGAACGACATCCATACTTAACATAGGATACACCTCATATAGCGGGGGTAACGTTATGCCGGAAAAAGCCTAACATAAACAACGTAAAAAAATGCGCCGGGCGGACGTACGTTTCTGAATCGGTGTATCTACCTAATTTACATATTCCTTGCGTAAATCTACGGAAGCGCCACCTAGCGGCCAGCGTAAATATGCAGCCTAAGATACGATGGTGTAAGACACTTACGCCGGTCGGATCTTAGGGAAATCTATGCGTAACTGATTCTATGAATCAGTTGCATAGATACGACCCCGCAACTCAAAGTTACGACGGCGTATCCGGAGATTCGCCGTCGTAACTGCTCTCTGAATCCGGGCCCGTATGTCCGCTTTTTTATCCGTCCGCTTGCGGATGAAAAAGGGACATACATTGGTCCCTATGAGATCGCGGGTGTGAGCGGATGAACATCCGCTAACACCTGATCTCGCCCGCCTCTTCATTCCACCGATTCTGCAGACGGAGGAAAACCCAATTTTTCCTTCCGTCTGCGGATCGATCCGCCCTGTCATCCGCCGGCTCAGCGGGGATCAACGGAGCGATCCCCGCTGAACAAACAGAGGTTCACGGGGCGGATCATTACTGATCTGCCCCGTGTGAAAGGGCCCTTATCCTATCTTTTTCTGTACATGGATATGGCCAATTTGGCTTAGTCATGTTCCACATCTCTGCCATACATTCAAACTGTTTAAGGAAAAAACATCGATCCTTGCTGATTTAGTTAAAGTGCAACTAATATTCACCTTCTATCCAGTGCTGGGGTCTCCTGGAGCTCCCTGCTGGCTGCTGCCATCTTTGGCCAGATCTGTTTCCGGGAATCGATCTTCAGCCATTTTCACTGGCACAATCAAGATGATGTCAGGGCATACAGGCAGGTAATGGAATTTTAATGCAGGGTGACGGCGTGTCTTTTCTGATTTAAGATCCTACGTGTTTGCCAAATAGTCTTTTCTTACATAAAGTTCCACTTTAAAATACCATCAGATTTATCATGCAAATGATGGAGCACTGTGTCAGTTTTTAAGCCTTTACATGACTTTGGATTTCTAAATGTAGCACCCTGATATTTAGGCAGGGTTGCTAATAAATTCAGTTTACCAAGCAGTAGTTGCCCTGGTTAATTGTTAGTAGATCCACTGCAAATATTAAAGCTGGACATACACTTAAAGGGGTGGTTCCCCTAAAAATAAACTTTTAACATTGCATTTCCCACATCAATGACAATTAGAATCGGCTGGTTTTATAAAAAAAAAACGTCCGTACGTACCGTTTGCTATATACGTTCTCACCGCCACTTCCGGGTACGATGGTGGGGCAGGGCGTTCCTAATTGATGGACAGGCATCCGACCGACGCATTTTCATTAATGTGGGAAATGCAATGTTAAAAGTTTATTTTTAGGGGAACCACCCCTTTAAGCCCTGTACACGCGATCGGTTTGTCTGATGAAAACGGACAGTTTTCATCGGACAAACCGATCGCGTGTGGGCCCCATCGGTTTGTTATCCATCGGTGAAAAAAAATAGAACATGTTTTAAAATTTTCCAATGGATAAAAAACCGATAGAAAAAAACGTTCGTCTGTGTAGAAGACCATCGGTCAAAAATCCACGCATGCTCAGAATCAAGTTGACGCATGCTCGGAAGCATTGAACTTCATTTTTCTCAGCACGTCGTAGCGTTTTACGTCACCGCATTTGGACACAGTCGGATTTTTGACCGATGGTGTGTAGGCAAGACTGATGAAAGTCAGCTTCATCGGATATCTGACGAAAAAATCCATCGGATTAGATTCCATCAGATATCTGATCGTGCGTACAGGGCTTTAGATTTCTTTATCCACACAGCACTGAACTGTCATTCCTACTGGCACTTCCATATTTGCCTGGTCTTCCTTCTGGGTTAGTGACCTCTGGATGCTTGAATGGCCAGGCCAGAGTGATGTCAATCCCACACATGCATACAGGACTCACCATCACGTCACGCCGCTCTCTGAAGTCCAGGCACAGTGCCATGAATTTCCGATTGAACTGCATGTACACAAGTGATGTCATCAGCCGGAGCCAACAGGAATATCTCCAAAATTGTGCAGATATCAAATCATTCAAAGGTAGTCACAAGTCATACATTTTATAAGCTTTAATTAATGCAAAAGTTGGGTTTATTATCACTTTAAGCCATTAATAGCTGCTCTTAAACTGTATCTAAAGCCAGTATTTTTTCTTGTTCATTTTGGATAAAGTAGAGAACACTAAAGCCCCGTACACACGATCGGATATCTGATGGAATCTAATCCGATGGATTTTTTCGTCAGATATCTGATGAAGCTGACTTTCATCAGTCTTGCCTATACACTATCAGTCAAAAATCCAATCGTGCCAAAACGCAGTAACATGCAACACTACAACGAGCCAAAAAAAATGAAGTTCAATGCTTCCGAGCATGCGTAGACTTGATTTTGAGCATGCATGGATTTTTGGCCGATGGAGTTCCACACAGACGATCAAATATTTCTATCGTTTTTTTATCCATAAGAAAAATTTAAAACAGATAGAAAAAAAAACTATGGGGCTCACACACGATCGGTTTGTCCGATAAAAACAGTCCATTGGTCTGTTTTCATCGGACAAACCGATCGTGTGTACACGGTTTAAGATCCCTTTCACACTGATGAGTTTTTCAGGTGGTTTAGCGCTAAAATTAGTGCCTAAATACCACCTGAAAAACTCCTGCCCTGCAGTCTCAGTGTGAAAGCCTGAGTGCTTTCACACTGAAGCGATGCGCTGGCAGGACCGCTCTAAAAGTCCTGCTAGCAGCATCTTTGGAGCGGTGAGAGGAGCGCTGTGTTTACCGCTCCTCCATCGCTCCTTCCCATTAAAAACAATGGGACACCGTGGCTACTGCCGGCAATGCGCTTCTGCAGAGGCGCAATGCGGGCGGTATTAACCCTTTTTCGTCCGCTAGCGGGGGGTTAAAACCGCACCGCTAGCAGCCGAATACCGCGGCAATTCCGGCGGTATAGCGACGCTAAAAATATCGGCGATGTACCGCCACCACACCTCCTGCCACAGTGTGAAAGGGGCCTCAGTCATGTTTCTATTTCTGTTTGTGTCCTCAAGGGGAGATTGACTCTCTCACTAAAAGTGGAAAATTCTAATTTTTTATTTTGAGTTGTCACCGGAATGGGAATAAATGGGGCCACTTTTTCTGGTGAAAATTCTAGAGGACCCCATCAGGCATCAGGGAAGACCTAAATACATATACAAGTTCCCCCAGAGGCAATCTGCCACCTTTCTCCATGCCCCGGGTGGCAATGGCGGGTGCGTGAAGGGGTCCTCCCACACAGCCCGCCCTACCTGCTCCGCTTTGAAGCCCAACGGGGCAGAGGGACTCCCTATAAGGGAGTGAGAGGATCTAGCCCGCTCAACCAGCCCCGTTAGTCCTTCGCCTCTCTTTTTAGAGACCGCGTGGTCAAAGTGCGTGCATGTTAACACAATTTCGAGTGCGTGTAAGTTTGGTGGTTTTTGTGGGAGGGGGGTGGGCGTACTAAGCGCAGGCTTACCTCGCATAGCACACCCACCGGGAGCCGGGCTGAGAACACCAAACTCAATTCACATGTAGCCAAGACCAGGATCCGAACCCCTAGCTGCAGAGGTGAATGGCTTGTCAGCGCAGTGCCAATCGCGTTGAGCCACCGCAGCTCCTTAAAAAAAAAAAAAAAGACATTTTTAAAAATGTCATTTAAAATGATGGTGTGTGGGGAAAAAGTTGTTTTATGTCTTCTGAAAAACGACAAAAAAAAAAATCGAACATGCTTCAATTTTTTGTGTCGTTTTTCAAAACGTCGTTTTTTGTGTCATTTAAAATGATAGTGTGTGGGCAAAACGACGTTTAAAACGATGTTTTTAAACCCGCGCATGCTCAGAAGCAAGTTATGAAGCGACCTTGAATGTAACAGAGTGCCGTCGTACGTGCTGAACGTAACCGCGCTTTGTTAGAGCATTTTGAAAAAACAATGGTGTGTATGCTACGTCGTTTTTTAAAATGACGTTTCAAAAACGTAGTTTTTTTTCATCACATAAAACGCGGCATTAGTTGGGACTATGGTTTTAATAACAACAATATATAATGTGACCCTAGCAAGGCTTCATAGTAAAACACAATGATCACTTCTGAACACATGCTGGGTAGGGTGACCACGTGTCCCGGTTTGCCCGGGATCGTCCCGTAATATACATTTTTGTCCCGTGTCCCGGGAGCCTGCAAACCGGGACAACAGAGAGTCCCGGAATCAACTGCCTGCCAGTCTGCCACACTCACTGCCGCTGCTGACACAGTGCCGCTGTAATTAAATCATTCCTAAATCACTGGTTGCTAGGGACCCGCTTGGCGTGTAGCAACCAGTGACGTCACCGTGTCCCGCTCTCTCTGCGGCTCCGACTCCACCCCCATCTTCTCCTCCTCCAGCGGCCAGCCGCAGCAGAGAGAGCAGCAGCGTCACCTACCGCGGCCAGGGCCGTCTTACCGAGTGGGCACAGCCTGTAATCCGCCGCTCACAGGCATCGGCACTTTTTTTATGCAGCGGGAGCGTGCCAGGCCAGCAGGAATTCGGAGAAGGTGGCCAGAGAGGGGGGGAGTTGGATGTAAAAGCTCCCTGACCACCGAAGAGATGAGGTCTGCCTCCCCCCCCCTCATCCCAGAACTTGAATCGTGCGCCGCGCGGCCCGGGCCTGAGGAGTGGAGAACAGGCTGGCTGGGAAGTGGGAACCCGGAAGAAAGACCACCCCCGGATCTAGAGGGAGACTCGGCGCTGCCACACTGCTGGCCATCAGGTACCGTACCAGGCATCCTGATTCCTGTACATACATGCCAGCACACTGAGAGGGGGCAGGGTGAGCAGAGGAGGGACAGCGCTATGTGGTCTGTCTCAGCCCCCTATTCTGCCTATCAGACCCCCATCCTCTGCCTCTCAGACCCCCATCCTCTGCCTCTCAGACCCCCATCCTCTGCCTCTCAGACCCCCATCCTCTTCCTCTCAGACCCCCATCCTCTTCCTCTCAGACCCCCATCCTCTGCCTCTCAGACCCCCATCCTCTGCCTCTCAGACCCCCATCCTCTTCCTCTCAGACCCCCATCCTCTGCCTCTCAGACCCCCATCCTCTTCCTCTCAGACCCCCATCCTCTTCCTCTCAGACCCCCATCCTCTGCCTCTCAGACCCCCATCCTCTGCCTCTCAGACCCCCATCCTCTTCCTCTCAGACCCCCATCCTCTGCCTCTCAGACCCCCATCCTCTGCCTCTCAGACCCCCATCCTCTGCCTCTCAGACCCCCATCCTCTGCCTCTCAGACCCCCATCCTCTGCCTCTCAGACCCCCATCCTCTTCCTCTCAGACCCCCATCCTCTTCCTCTCAGACCCCCATCCTCTGCCTCTCAGACCCCCATCCTCTGCCTCTCAGACCCCCATCCTCTTCCTCTCAGACCCCCATCCTCTGCCTCTCAGACCCCCATCCTCTGCCTCTCAGACCCCCATCCTCTTCCTCTCAGACCCCCATCCTCTTCCTCTCAGACCCCCATCCTCTGCCTCTCAGACCCCCATCCTCTGCCTCTCAGACCCCCATCCTCTGCCTCTCAGACCCCCATCCTCTGCCTCTCAGACCCCCATCCTCTTCCTCTCAGACCCCCATCCTCTTCCTCTCAGACCCCCATCCTCTGCCTCTCAGACCCCCATCCTCTGCCTCTCAGACCCCCATCCTCTGCCTCTCAGACCCCCATCCTCTTCCTCTCAGACCCCCATCCTCTTCCTCTCAGACCCCCATCCTCTGCCTCTCAGACCCCCATCCTCTGCCTCTCAGACCCCCATCCTCTGCCTCTCAGACCCCCATCCTCTGCCTCTCAGACCCCCATCCTCTGCCTCTAAGACCCCCATCCTCTGCCTCTCAGACCCCCATCCTCTGCCTCTCAGACCCCCATCCTCTGCCTCTCAGACCCCCATCCTCTGCCTCTAAGACCCCCATCCTCTGCCTCTCAGACCCCCATCCTCTGCCTCTCAGACCCCCATCCTCTGCCTCTCAGACCCCCATCCTCTGCCTCTCAGACCCCCATCCTCTTCCTCTCAGACCCCCATCCTCTGCCTCTCAGACCCCCATCCTCTGCCTCTAAGACCCCCATCCTCTGCCTCTCAGACCCCCATCCTCTGCCTCTAAGACCCCCATCCTCTGCCTCTAAGACCCCCATCCTCTGCCTCTCAGACCCCCATCCTCTGCCTCTCAGACCCCCATCCTATGCCTCTAAGACCACCATCCTCTGCCTCTCAGACCCCCATCCTCTGCCTCTCAGACCCCCATCCTCTGCCTCTCAGACCCCCATCCTCTTCCTCTCAGACCCCCATCCTCTGCCTCTCAGACCCCCATCCTCTTCCTCTCAGACCCCCATCCTCTGCCTCTCAGACCCCCATCCTCTGCCTCTCAGACCCCCATCCTCTGCCTCTCAGACCCCCATCCTCTTCCTCTCAGACCCCCATCCTCTGCCTCTAAGACCCCCATCCTCTGCCTCTAAGACCCCCATCCTCTGCCTCTCAGACCCCCATCCTCTGCCTCTCAGACCCCCATCCTCTGCCTCTCAGACCCCCATCCTCTTCCTCTCAGACCCCCATCCTCTGCCTCTCAGACCCCCATCCTCTTCCTCTCAGACCCCCATCCTCTGCCTCTAAGACCCCCATCCTCTTCCTCTCAGACCCCCATCCTCTGCCTCTCAGACCCCCATCCTCTGCCTCTAAGACCCCCATCCTCTGCCTCTCAGACCCCCATCCTCTGCCTCTCAGACCCCCATCCTCTGCCTCTCAGACCCCCATCCTCTGCCTCTCAGACCCCCATCCTCTGCCTCTCAGACCCCCATCCTCTGCCTCTCAGACCCCCATCCTCTGCCTCTCAGACCCCCATCCTCTGCCTCTCAGACCCCCATCCTCTGCCTCTAAGACCCCCATCCTCTGCCTCTCAGACCCCCATCCTCTGCCTCTAAGACCCCCATCCTCTGCCTCTCAGACCCCCATCCTCTGCCTCTCAGACCCCCATCCTCTGCCTCTCAGACCCCCATCCTCTGCCTCTCAGACCCCCATCCTCTGCCTCTCAGACCCCCATCCTCTGCCTCTCAGACCCCCATCCTCTGCCTCTCAGACCCCCATCCTCTGCCTCTCAGACCCCCATCCTCTGCCTCTAAGACCCCCATCCTCTGCCTGTCAGACCCCCATCCTCTGCCTGTCAGACCCCCATCCTCTGCCTGTCAGACCCCCATCCTCTGCCTGTCAGACCCCCATCCTCTGCCTGTCAGACCCCCATCCTCTGCCTGTCAGACCCCCATCCTCTGCCTGTCAGACCCCCATCCTCTGCCTGTCAGACCCCCATCCTCTGCCTCTCAGACCCCCATCCTCTGCCTCTAAGACCCCCATCCTCTGCCTCTAAGACCCCCATCCTCTGCCTGTCAGACCCCCATCCTCTGCCTGTCAGACCCCCATCCTCTGCCTGTCAGACCCCCATCCTCTGCCTGTCAGACCCCCATCCTCTGCCTCCAAGACCCCCATCCTCTGCCTCCAAGACCCCCATCCTCTGCCTCCAAGACCCCCATCCTCTGCCTGTCAGACCCCCATCCTCTGCCTGTCAGACCCCCATCCTCTGCCTCTCAGACCCCCATCCTCTGCCTCTCAGACCCCCATCCTCTGCCTCTCAGACCCCCATCCTCTGCCTCCAAGACCCCCATCCTCTGCCTGTCAGACCCCCATCCTCTGCCTCCAAGACCCCCATCCTCTGCCTGTCAGACCCCCATCCTCTGCCTGTCAGACCCCCATCCTCTGCCTGTCAGACCCCCATCCTCTGCCTGTCAGACCCCCATCCTCTGCCTGTCAGACCCCCATCCTCTGCCTGTCAGACCCCCATCCTCTGCCTGTCAGACCCCCATCCTCTGCCTGTCAGACCCCCATCCTCTGCCTGTCAGACCCCCATCCTCTGCCTCTAAGACCCCCATCCTCTGCCTCTCAGACCCCCATCCTCTGCCTGTCAGACCCCCATCCTCTGCCTCCAAGACCCCCATCCTCTGCCTCCAAGACCCCCATCCTCTGCCTCCAAGACCCCCATCCTCTGCCTGTCAGACCCCCATCCTCTGCCTGTCAGACCCCCATCCTCTGCCTCTCAGACCCCCATCCTCTGCCTCCAAGACCCCCATCCTCTGCCTGTCAGACCCCCATCCTCTGCCTCCAAGACCCCCATCCTCTGCCTGTCAGACCCCCATCCTCTGCCTGTCAGACCCCCATCCTCTGCCTGTCAGACCCCCATCCTCTGCCTGTCAGACCCCCATCCTCTGCCTCTCAGACCCCCATCCTCTGCCTGTCAGACCCCCATCCTCTGCCTGTCAGACCCCCATCCTCTGCCTGTCAGACCCCCATCCTCTGCCTGTCAGACCCCCATCCTCTGCCTGTCAGACCCCCATCCTCTGCCTCCAAGACCCCCATCCTCTGCCTCCAAGACCCCCATCCTCTGCCTCCAAGACCCCCATCCTCTGCCTCCAAGACCCCCATCCTCTGCCTCCAAGACCCCCATCCTCTGCCTCCAAGACCCCCATCCTCTGCCTCTCAGACCCCCATCCTCTGCCTCTCAGACCCCCATCCTCTGCCTCTCAGACCCCCATCCTCTGCCTCTCAGACCCCCATCCTCTGCCTCTCTGACCCCTCTCTCAGACCCCCCTCCTCTGCCTCTCAGACCCCCCACCACCACCAGTGACCAGACGAGGAGTCAGTCAGACAGCCACTCCATCTCCATTATATGACTTCATATCAAAAGGTGAGCAAATAGGGGCAATTGACACTGGGTGGCAGCATCTGATGGGGCACAGTAGCGACAATTTATGGGCACACTGGCATTTGATGGGGCACAGTAGCGACAATTTATGGGCACACTGGCATTTGATGGGGCAAAATAGCGACAATTTATGGGCACACTGGCCCGCTGATTTCATGATACGCCCTTGCCCCCAAAACTGGCAAAAAAAATGTAAAAAAAAACGTATTTTTTTTTGGGGGGGGGGGGGGGGTGTCCCTGAATGGCAGTTTGGAAATGTGGTCACCCTAATGCTGGGCGTTCAAATCATTCATCTCCTTCTGTTGATGCCGGAAAACGATGCACCCCCACCCCCTCCAGGGACTTTTCAGTTATTCAAATAGACTGCTGACCAGGAAGTGACAGCTAGTTTCGAGAGTGGGTGTCATAATCACGATGCTTCTGAGGAAAAAGAAAATAGCAATGTCAGCACAACAGAAAAGAAGTTTGTCTGTTATCGTTGTCTGAATATTTTCTCGTTACAGTTTATTCATTGTGCTCTGTCTTACATTAAACTGAAATCAAATAATGTCCCTCTGTGTAGACTCAGTTTTGAGTTACTGGCTTGCTCACAAAGGGCTGCCTTTTACAAATCTGAAAAGAATGGGGTTCTAGAGAGGGGGCTGTATACTCAGACAAAGAAAGGAATGTGTAAAGAAAAGAAGCAGTGGGGGGTAGCCATGACACCTGGAGGGTCGTTGGCCACAAAAGGCACCGAGGTTACGTGACGGGGCAGAGGTCACGCTAAGCCATGACCAGCAGCCAACAATACGCTCGGCCCCCACTATTTGGGCTTTTTTTTTTGTGTTTTGAATGTAATCATCTGCTTCCATTGCTATCAAGGGACATTTTACTTTTTATTGTATGTTTTTAGGGCTCTTGTGGGAAATTGTAGGCAAGAGTAATCATAGATGGATCAGCATCTCCCCAGGACAGGTAGTGAAATATTTACTCATCCTTAATTGGATCATAAGCCCAGGTTCACACTGGGTACGATTTCCTTCGATTTGAGATGCGATTTCACATGTGAAATCGCATCTCAAATCGGCGCCATTTGCCGGCAATTGTCGGCAATGACACTGTCCTAATCGGTGCTACGCCGCATCTGCGATTTCGATTTCGGGCCGCGATTTACATAGACATCTGTGCAAAAACCTGCACAGATGTCTCTTAAATCGCGGCCGAAATTGGGACTGCCAGCGGGAGTGAAGCCGTGCGAGTTCAGCTGAACCAGGGCTAAAACCCACTTCAGTCTTAAGCTGGCCATACACTGTAAGGCCCCGTTCACACGAGGGGATCTCCGCTCCTCCTCCGGATTTGGATCCGATGGCTTGTACTCACCATCGGATCAAAATCCGCGTGGAATTCATCCGCGGTGACGTGTCGCGCCGTCGCCGCGATGATGACACAGCGACGTGGGCGACGCTGGAAGGTAAGTACTTCCATGCATGCGTCGAATCATTACGACGCATGCGAGGGAGGGGAGCGGACGGATTGATCCGGTGAGTCTGTACAGACCACCGGATCAATCCGCTGGACCCGATTAAAGCGGATAGATTTCTTAGCATGCTAAGAAATTTATATCCGCTTGAAATCGATCTGGCCGAGAAATCTTTGCGGATAAATATCCGCTAGGCCGTACAGACGACCGGATTTGTCCGCTGGAACTGATCCGCGGATCAATTCCAGCGGATAGATCCGGTCGTGTGTACGAGGCCTTAGGCCCCATATACACGATAGAATCCATCCGCTGAAAAATCCCAGCGAATGGGTTTCAGCGGATAGATCCTATGGTGTGTACACTCCAGCGGATCTGTTTCCGCGGATATTTATCCCTTGGGATGGATTTCCAAGGATAAATATTTGATGACATGCTATCAAATCTATCCGCTGGAATCCATCCCAACGGATGGATCCGCTGGTCTGTACAGACTCACCGGATCCATCCGTCCGAAGGGATCCCCCGCATGCGTCGTAATGATTCGACGCATGCGTGGAATTCCTTATATGACAGCGTCGCGCACGTCGCCGCGTCGCCGCGTCCAGCTCCATTCACGATTCACTTACGCAAATGATGTAAAATTCGAACGTCGCGACGCGAGAACGCCGGGTATCCTTTAGCATTGGCTGCCCCTGCTTTTAGCAGGGGCAGCCTTACGCTAAAGATGCCGTACGCAACCGACGTAACTTGCGTACGCAGGGGGCGCGCAACATTGTGAATCGGCGTAAGTATGCAATTTGCATACTATACGCTGACCACAATGGGAGCGCCCCCTAGCGGTCAACGCAAGAATGCAGCCTAAAATCTGCGTGGCATTAGAGCCTTATGCCACGCAGATTTTAGGCTGCAGTCGGCGTAACGAGTTCTCTGAATCAGGAGAACTCGTTACGCCGACGCAAGTCAGCAATTGCGCTGCGTAACTATGGTTACGCAGGCGCAATTGCTACCTGAATCTGGGCCAAAATTAGCAGAAGGGGCCTAAAGGGTGGCGCTCAAGAGCTGAATTTTCTCGTAGTACATCACTACGTTCGTGTTTGTGGCACGACAATTGTGTACCATTAGTATGCAAGACCAGATTTTGACACACGCCCTTTTGACAAAAATCAGACGCTCGGTTTGTCAACAATTGTACCGTGTGTATGAGGCATTACAGTGTATGGCCAGCTTAAAGCCTAATACACAGAATGAGATTATCGGACGAATGATCGTCCTTTTTTTTTTTTTTGCATGCTAGTCTCCATATTGAAAACAAATAGGTTACTAAAGTATGAAAATTCTCATACAAAAGAATAAAAATTTGGACGTATTGTATTGTATTTTCGGACGAAAACTGTACCGATTAAATCGTACAATCTGGTATCGTATGAGAAAAATGTTTGTGTTTGTCTTTTCCGAAAATTTCAGACGAAAGCTGTGCACTAACGATCAGATTATCGTACGATCACTTTAAAAAAAAGTGTTTGATATTCTGATTGTATTTACTAGGCTTAACAATGGGTGGCCCTGTCAGCACAACAAGTCAATTACGTAATCAACTGCTGTTAAAGGAACTGGGTAGAAATTGTTGGCCAAACAGCACCGCAGCCAATCAGCAAATCAATAAAAAGTTATTGTAAAATTCTTTAAAAAAAACATTTTAAAAAACATATATATATATTGTATACCATATATGTAAATGAATCAACCCTGATGTACTGTTGGCCTATCTAATTTCTTGAGGCCCAAAAAACGATAAGGTCGGGTACACGCGATCGTTTGCATTTACGTTACACCGCCGCAAGTTTTATGGGCAAGTGCTTGATTCACAAAGCACTTGCCTGTAAACTTGCGGCGGCGTAGTGTAAATCCGTCCGGCGCAAGCCCGCCTAATTCAAATGGGGCGTGTATCATTTAAATTAGGCGCGTTTCCGCGACGAACGTACTGTGCATGCGCCGTCCCTAAAATTTCCCGACATGCATTGCGTAAATGACGTCGCAAGGACGTCATTGGTTTCGACGTTAACGTAAATGGCGTCCAGCGCCATTCACGGACGACTTACGCAAACGACATGAAATTTTAAATTTAGACGCGGGAACGACGGCCATACTTAACATTGGCTAGACCACCTAGGGCCTAGCTTTATCTTTACGCCGCGTATCTCTATGGAAACGGCGTACATTTACAGCGACGGGCAAAGCGTAGGTTCGTGAATCGGCGAAACAAGTAATTTGCATATTCTACGACGACCGCAATGGAATCGCCACCTAGCGGCCGGCCTAGAATTGCAGCCTAAGATCCGACAGTGTAAGTCACTTACACCTGTCGGATCTTAGGGAGATCTATGCGTAACCTGATTCTATGAATCAGGCGCATAGATACGACCGGCCGGATTCAAAGATACGACGGCGTATCAGGAGATACGCCATCGTATCTTCTTTGTGAATCTGGCCCCAAGTTTTTTGAAGCTGTAATTTTTTGTCACAATTTTTTGGAAAATTTTAAAAACAATAGAAATTTATTCAGCAGGTATTGTTGTTGGCCGCAGCTAATCACATGGTACAAATGGGCTGTGATTGGCCCTGTCTGTACCATGTGATCACTGTGACAAATCACAGCTTTCAAGCAACACAATTGTACACAATGAATGGCATGAATCAAAGCCATTCATTGTTTACAATTGTTATGTGATCTGTTGTGAATGGTCACAGCAATCACATGGTACCGACAGTGGGCTGATACACTGATCAGTCATTGGCTGTGTCTGGTGTACACAGCCAGTGACAAGTCGCTCTGCAACACGGCCCCACGGCTGCGCGCAAGACGTGTTCCGGAAGGACGTCAAAAGACATCCACCCGGAACAACCAAGGGCTCTCCCAGCTGTCATTTGACAATAGACCGGGCAGGAAGTGGTTATGGCTAATGGCCCCTCCCCACACCTCCCTACATAAACTTTTATGTAGCAGCTGGGAGAGGAGTGGAGGAGAATACTAGGAAGTGTCATCTGACTGATAACTTTGAGTTTGCTGGGGTACTGACATCACATTCAAGATGGTGACACCCAGCAGTCTCCAGTCTTTCGGATGTCTACACAAGGGAAGCTTTTACATGTTAATAACATGCATAAATACCTTAAACTGGAGCACCACCCAAAAGGGGAAGCTCTGCTTGTTTGCCTCCCCCCTCCACTGACAGATTTGGCACCTTTCGGGGGGGGGGGAGCGGGTACCTGGTTTTGACAGCTATCTGTCCCCACTTCCGAGAGATCTCACTGCGGCGAGATCACTCTGAAGTTCGGCCCCCCTTCAGCTTTCTCCATCGCCGGGCCATTCAAAAAGCGCAGAGCGCTTCACGCATTTGCAGTAGGGATCTGGCTGTTATGCCGAAAGGCTTCACTGCCGGTTTCCCTTACCACAAATTGCAGGGCAGCCCCTGAGAGCCGAGGGATGGGGGTGCCGACATCACTGGATTCCAGGACAGATAAGTGTCCTAATATTAAAAGTATATTAAAACTCACCCCTCCTACTTCCCTCACAAAGCGCAGTTCAGAACACAAAGCCAGAAGTTTGGCCCCCCTACATTCACAAAGTGCAGCGTGTTCTGCACATGCACAGTAGGGAACTGGCTGTAAGGCCGCACAGCTTCATTGCCGGTTTTCCTTAGCCGAGATGGCGGCGGCAGCACCCAAGAGCCGATTGAAAAATCGGTTCAGGTGAAGACACTGCTGGATTCGTGGACAGGTAAGTGTCTTAATATTCCAGTATTTGTACAGTAGCTGCTGACTTTTTTTGAAGGAGCCAGGAATTTCATTTTAAATGTTCATAAACTCATTTTGGAAGATTGCTGTCAAAATAAATTTTCTGGTTACATTTCATTATTTCAGCGCAACACAAAATTGACACTCATGCCGCGTACACAACGATCGGTCCATCCGATGAGAACGGTCTGATGGACCATTTTCATTGGTTAACCGATGAAGCTGACTGATGGTCCGTCGCGCCTACACACCATCGGTTAAATAACCGATCGTGTCAGAACGCGGTGACGTAAAACACAACCACGTGTTGAAAAAAACGAAGTTCAATGCTTCCAAGCATGCGTCGTCTTGATTCTGAGCATGCTTGGTAAATTTAAAGCGGGAGTTCACCCGAATTTTTTTCTATCTCTAAAACGGTAAGTACTGCTTTGATTTTTAAAAAAACACCCGATTCCCCTTGACAAAACGAGCCTCAATCTAATGTTAAAAATTAAGGGCCAGATCCACAAAAGGGATACGACGGCGTATCTACTGATACGCCGTCGTATCCCTGTTTCTATCTTTGTAACTGATCCACAGAATCAGTTTCCAATAGATGGGGAGAAGATCCGACATGCGTAAGGGACTTACACTGTCGGATCTTAGGATGCAGTACCTCGGCCGCCGCTGGGGGCATTTCTCGTCAAAATGCCGCTTCGGGTATGCAAATTAGCACTTACGGAGATCCACAAAGCTTTTACGCTTCTTTTTTTCTCCGTAACGATTAGTTTGCAAACGCCAAATTAGGGCTGCTTTTACAAGGCCTAAACTGTTTAGGCCTTGTAAAAGTAGACCCTTCTATCCCGCGTCGCCCTCTTTTTTTTCAATTTTTTTTTTCCCGTCGCAACTCGTATTTTTTTTTTACGCCCGTCGCGATTCTCAAAACCCGGCGCAACGTAAAACCACGCAAAGCACGTCGGGAAAATTACGTCGTGAGCATGCGCAGTACGTCCGGCGCGGGAGCGGGCCTAATTTAAATGGGACTCGCCCCATTTAAATAGGAACGCCTTGCGCCGGACGGATTTAAGTTACACAGCCGAAAATTTCTAGGTAAGTGCTTTGTGGATCGGGCACTTAGATAGAAATTTTGCGGCAGTGTAACTTAAATGGGACTATTTAAAGCAGGAGTTCACCCATTTATTAATTTTGTGACCTTTTCCCCTTAGATTCCTGCTCGTTTTGTCTAGGGGAATCGGCTATTTGTTTTAAAATATGATCCGTACTTACCCGTTTTCGAGATGCATCTTCTCCGTCGGCTTCCGGGTATGGGTCTTCGGGAGCGGGCATTCCTTCTTGATTGACAGTCTTCCGAGAGGCTTCCGACGGTCGCATCCATCGCGTCACTAGTAGCCGAAAGAAGCCGAACGTCGGTGCGGCTCTATACTGCGCCTGCGCACCGACGTTCGGCTTCTTTCGGAAAATCGTGACGCGATGGATGCGACCGTCGGAAGCCTCTCGGAAGACTGTCAATCAAAATAGGAACGCCCAGTCCCGCAGCCCATACCCGGAAGCGACGGAGAGGATGCATCTCGTAAACCGTAAGTACGGATCATATTTTAAAACAACTAGCCGATTCCCCTAGACAAAACGAGCATCCATCTAAAGGAAAAAAGTATATTGTAGGGGTGAACCTCCGCTTTAAGTTACGGCGGCTGGCTGTGGATCTGGCCCTAACTTTTTGGGTGAACCTCCACTTTAAAACAAGATTGCTTTTTTTTAACCTATGGATAAATAACCAATGGGGCCCACACACGATCGGTTTTGTCCGATGAAAACGGTCCATCAGACCGTTCTCATCGGTTTGACCGATCGTGTGTACGCGTCATTAGGCAAAACAGGCACTCTTGTACATTGAGCCATTTAGTTTAATAAATACCATCAACTCTAGGTGTCGGGGTTACATGGAGGATGTTAAGAATACAAAGGCCCGCTTTGATGTCATATGTAAAGAGCCTAACTGCTGTCCAGACATTTAAAGCATTTAAAGCAACATGACACCGTTAGGCAAATTTGGCCTTGCTACATTTGAGCCACACAACAAATGGCAATGCTCACAAATGTCTGTGCTATTCAAGGAGAAGTTGTGGTCTATTTGTGTACACAACAGTGTGTGTGTGACATTCCTCTGTGACTCAATGGCTGGGTTAGCCCGGTACACATTACTCTAGTAATTCCTTTGTGGTGGTTATGTTCAAACAGCTTCTAAATAAACACCCTGCCAAACGTATGCAGAAATTGTACACCTTGGTAAAATAACTCATTAACTGAAATGTGAATGACTTGTTGTTTACTATCACTCTATAGCTACAAGCTGTGATCCTGGAAACTGACAGTTGAGCCTGAAGGGGCAAAATCGTTGCACGGTTACATAGTGTTTGTTTTTCTACTTAGACGTTAATAACCTCCACGTTGTAATGTTGCCCAGAGAAGGGAAGCTAAACTGCAACCATCAGATATAAAGGCGCCCCATCATGCCCGCTGATTTGGATAGGGCCACCCCTTGCCACTGTCAGTATTTGGTGACCATCACTCATTTTTTCTGTATTTGTGGATCTATGCAATGGCCCATATGTAGAAACAATGGAATGTTTAACCTCCACAATGTGGGTGCCCACACATCTAAAAACGCAGCAAGTTTGCCAGTGCAGAAACTGTAGGGTAAATTTCAAGGTGCAAAAGCAAAATAGATTCCAAGGCCACTGTATTTTTAAAATGTTGCATGCACCTTTTTTTGGCGAAAATGCGGCAAAACGTTTTTTTAAGCTGCTTGGTATCGCTGTGTGTACAATGGTCACATGCCAGCTGTACAAATGAAGCTTTAATATCCAGCCATTTTGCCTCCATCTTCAATTTTTGGACCTCAGCAGTTTCATGACACATATGGTCAGTATGTCTAAAATCTGGCCCATGCTTAATCAGATTTTTACAAAAGTCAGATATGATGTATTCTTACATTTTTGTCTGAAAACATTGTACATCAAAATCTGAAGGTAGTCTCATAGCTCCCAACTGTCCCTAAATTCGAGGGACTGTCCCTGATTTGGAACAACGTCCCTCTGTCACTCTTTCCTCCTCATTTGTCCCTCATTTTAGTCTGATCTATATAGATGTATATAAAATGCACTTTTTATCTATCAAAAAGTGTTTCCCAGTGCTAAACCTTTCATCCAATTTCTAAATTGCTGCATTTATAAATTTCAAAAGCTAGTATAAAGGAAAAGTAGTGGTAAAAAAAGCCCTTGTGGGTTTAACCAATCTTGTTTTTTTTTTTAACAACTCTCCTTTAACCTTTTCGCGCCCACGCTATAGATAAAAGACGTCTACAGCGCGGCGCTCAATTGCCATGTGGACGTCCATGGACGTCCTCTTGTTTACTTCCACAATGCGCGCCACCGCTGGTGCCGATGCACGTCCCTGGCGGCGCTTTACAACATGGCGGCAGACAGTACAGTTACAGTACAATTCAATACAGGAGGGATCAGAGGGCCCTGCTCGTTAGAGCTTACAATCTAGACGGCTTGCCTTGCACTAGTGGGTGGGTGCCCCTGTAGTGTCACATTCTGCTCCCCATCACAGATTGCTCCAGAAGTGACGTTCCGTCGCCGCCATCTTGCTACACCCCCACACCATTGCACAGTAATGAGAGTGTGAAGGGGAAAAGCGGACATCTTGTTACACCCATCGGAGTTTTAGATTTCACAGTTATTTTCAACACAAAACGGAGCTTATATGCTTAAATACAGTGGGGCAGATCCACAGAGAGAGTACGCCGGCGTATCTACTGATACGCCGGCGTATTTTCAAATTTCCCACGTCGTATCTTTAGTTTGAATCCTCAAACCAAGATACAACGGCATCTGGGTTAGATCCGACAGGCGTACGGCTTAGTACGCCTTCGGATCTTAGATGCAATACTTCGGCGTCCGCTGGGTGGAGTTCGCGTTGTTTACCGCGTCGGGTATGCAAATTAGCTATTTCCGACGATCCACAAACAGACGCGCGGCCGTTGCATTCTTTTACGTCGTCTCTAGTCGGCTTTTTGCGGCGTATAGTTAAAGCTGGTGTTTTGCTGCGTATAGTTAGACTTGCCATGTTAAGTATGGCCGTCGTTCCCGCATTTAATTTGAATTTTTTTTTTTTTTGCGTAAGTCATCTGTGAATCGGGATGGACGTAATTTACGACTATGTTAAAAAAAATTACGTCCTAGCGACATCAGTTAGCGCAATGCACGGCGGGAAATTTAGGGACGACGCATGAGCAGTTCATTCGGCGCGGGGACGCGCTTCATTTAAATGAAACACGCCCCCTCCAAACACTGTATTTAAAGCGGATGTCCGCTGAAAAAAAAATATTAAAAGCCAGCAGCTACAAATACTGCAGCTGCTGACTTTTAATATTAGGACACTTACCTGTCCTGGAGTCCAGCGGCGTCCGCAGCAGAGGATGAGCGATCGCTCGTCACTCTGCTTCCCCCCCGGGAACCTCGGTGAGGGAGCCAGGAAGTGAAGCGCTCCAGCTTCACTGCCCGGTTCCCTACGGTACATGCACGAGTCGCGCTACCCCTGCCGATTGGCTCCCGCTGTGTACTGGGAGCCGAGTGTTCCCAGAACACAACAGGGGGGGGGGGGACGGGAGGTGACGTCATGCCCGCAGTCTGCCCGAGACTGTGTGACAGGTATCTGCACCCCCCTCCCCCCTGAAAGGTGTCAAATGTGACACCGGAGGGGGGGAGGGTTCCGATCAGCGGGAGTTCCACTTTAGGGTGGGGCTCCACTTTAAGCCATGTGTTGAAAATAACTGTGAAATCTAAAACTCCGGTGGGTGTAACAAGATGTCCGCTTGCCCCCTTCCTCACTCTATCATTACTGTGCAATGGTGTGGGGGTGTAGCAAGATGGCGGCAACAGAACGTCACTTCTGGAGCAATCTGTGATGGGGAGCCGAATGTGTCTGCCCCCCACCCACCTGACATCCTTTGTTTAAAAAAATCAATGAGCTGGACGGAAACTTGTTTGACAAACAGCTGCTGCATCCAATCAGAAGCTGCTTGGGTATTCTGACAACCGCCAATGCCAGCTGTTACATACCAAAGTCATAGCTCCCAACTGTCCCCGATTTCAAGGGACTGCCCCTTATTCAGAACAAAGTCCATCTGTCCTTCTTTCCTCCTCATTTGTTCCTCATTTTGGTTTTATCTCTATAGTTGTATATAAAATGCACTTTTTATCTTTCAAACAGTGTTTCCCAGTGCTAAACCTTTCATCCAAATTCTAAATTGCTGCATTTGTAAATTTCAAACGTTTGTATAAAGGAATAGTAGTGGTGAAAAAAAAAAACTTGTGGGTTTAAAGGGGTTGTAAAGGTTTGTTTATTTTTTAAATAGGTTCCTTTAAAGCGGGAGTTCACCCAAAAACAATTTTTTAACATTAGATTGAGGCTAATTAAGGGGAGCAGAAACGGGTATTTTTTTTAAAATCAATGCCGTACTTACCGTTTTAGGCTGCATTCACATCTAGGCGGACGAAATCGCGGCGTTTTGTCGCCGCAAATCGCGGTAAAAATAGCGGCGTTTTGTACCGCGATTTGCGGCGACAAAACGCGGGTATTGTCCGCCTAGATGTGTCCCAAGATGACCCCCTCTATGGAGATGATTGCCATCTCCTAGCCGAACGCTCGAAGACGCCTGAAAAAAAGGTCCGGGACCTTTTTTCACGCTGCAGGCGACAGGCGTCCGGCGTTCGGCGTGGAGATGTGAACCATCTCCATAGAGGGACATGTATTTCCAGCCCTCTGGCGGCAGAGGCGTAGCGCTACAGGCGTAAAAACGCCTAGATGTGAATGGGGTCTTAGAGATAGATGTTCTCCCGCCGCTTCCGGGTATGATCTTCGGGACTGGGCGTTTCTATTTGATTGACAGCCTTCCGACGGTCGCATACAGCGCGTCACCAGTTGCCGAAAGAAGCCGAACGTCGGTGCGGCTCTATACGGCGCCTGCGCACGGACGTTCGGCTACTTTCGGAAACTCGTGATGCGCTGTATGCGACGGTCGGAAGGCTGTCAATCAAATAGAAACGCCCAGTCCCGAAGATCATACCCGGAAGCGGCGGGAGAACATCTATCTCTACAACGGTAAGTACGGCATTGATTTAAAAAGAAATACCCGTTTCTGCTCCCCTTAATTAGCCTAAATCTAATGTTAAAAATTTATATTTTGGGTGAACCTCCACTTTAAGCTCGTTCCTGCCAGGAGAAGATAGTGATTAGCGATAGCGGCTATATCAGCCGCTTGCGATAATCGGAAGCAAATCCGTCAGGCTGGTTGTTCCTAAGTTGATTGATCGAACCGGCCGAGATTCGAACCATGTATGGCCGGCCTTAGTCTGAATGAAAAAAATCGAATGGTATATGACCAACTTTTATTTACATAAACACCATCAACAAATTGGAATGGAGGGCTACAAATTGTGTACTACCCTCAGTTTATGTTCCTAATGTCGATGACAGGAGTCAACTTTATTTTTAGTGTGACACTTGCTGTTCCTGGTAAACATAAAGTAACAGTGAAACATGATAAGAGGAGATGGGAGGAAAGCACGCACAATAACGTAAGTAAACTATAAAAAGAGTAGACCGTGCCTAAAATGACCAGCATCTGTAGGTAGCTGTTATGTTCTTGTATGTGCCAAATCAAGTGCAAGTTCCATTGACAAGAGAGTAAAAGAACATTTCTTGTTGCCTCGGATCAAAATAAATTCTAGCCTAGCACTTGTGACTTCAAAACTAGCTTGTACACCTAATTGCTGCAAGAGGTTATAAGATTGTTGTGTCAGGGCACCGTGTCTGGAACACTCTGTATAAGCGCCTTTCTGAAAGCAAAACTTTGTGTTGTGTTCTGCATCATATCCATCCACAGGAACGCCATCAGGAATTTTGGGGCCCCCTACACAGCTTCAGGCATGGGCCCCCTTACACAGCAGAGAACCGGGGGGGGGGGTGCTACAGCTGCAAATTGAGAAGCGGGGGGGGGTGATGCAAGTTGAGAAGCAGGGGGGGCACCGCAAATTGAGAAGCTGGGGGGGGGGGGGTGCAGCCGCTGCGAATTGGGGTCGGGGGGCTCTGGGTGCTGACGAACATAAAAAAAAATGAAAAATCTGGAAAAAAAAAGGGGGGATGCCATCGGGCGCCTTAGAAAGCAGGGGGGCTTTGGGTGCTGACAAAAAAAAAAAGAGGATGGGTGCTGACAAATTTAAAAAGAGGGATGCCATCTGGCCCCTGGGGACTACCAGGCCCCTTACAGGTGTACTGCCTGTACCCCATGATGGCGGCCCTGCATATCCATGGCTGTCTACAGCAGGGGTAGGCAACCTGGAGCCCTCCAGCTGTTGCAGAACTACAAGTCTCATCATGCCTTTGGGAGTAATTGTAACTGCCAGCCTTGCAATGCCTCATGGGAAATGTAGTTTCACAGCTGAAGGGCCCCAGGTTGCCTACCCCTGGTCTACGGGAATCCATCATTAGCTGAAAGACAAAGGACAGCCAAATCTAGATGGCCCCGGATTCTACAATCAGTGTCAATATGCTTCAGGTCCTGAAGATTTGCCCCCCCCCCCCCCTTCATGACCAGGCCATTTTTTGTGAAACAGCACCGCGTTAGTTTAACTTAAAATTGTGCGGCGGTGCGACACTGTACCCAAATAACATTTATGCCCTATGAGCTTTCTTTTGGTGGTATTTGATCACCTCTGCGGTTTTTATTTTTTGTGCTATAAACAAACAAATCTGACAACATTTTTTATTTTCTGCTATAAAACATTTTCAATAAAAAAAAATCTAATTTCTTCATCAATTTATACCAATAGTTACTCTGCCACATATTTTTGGTAAAAAAAAAAAAATACCAAAAAGCGTACATTGATTGGTTTGCGTAAAAGTTATAGCATCTACAAACTAAGGGATATATTGATGGAATGTTTATTTATTTATTTTTACCAGTAATGACGGCGATCAGCGACTTTTAGCGAAATGTGATTTTGCGGCGGACAAATCGGACACTAACTGACACTTTTTGGGGACCAGTGACGCTAATACAGTGATCAGTGCTAAAAATATGCACTGTTACTGTACTAATGACACTGGCTGGGAAGGGGTTTACATCAGGGGTGAGCAAAGGGTTAACTGTATGCCTAGCCTGTGTTTTTGTACAGTGTGGGAGGTGCTTTTATACTAGGGGAAGACATTGATCTTTGTCCCTGCTTTGCGGGAACACAGGATCCATGCCTTCCCCGCTGACGGAACGGCAATCTGCCTTGTTTACATAGGCAGACTGCCGTTCTGCCTCTGTACTGAATGATCGGTGCGTGCCGGTGGACGTCGAGTCCGCGGTACCCGCTGATCAGCTCCCCCTGTGTATAATTACAGCGGGAGCGAGCTGGCGGCGGCGTGCATTCACACCCGCTACCTGGATGTCCAGGATCACGTATATATTCCTACAGTATACACTCTGCATGAGTGCACTGTCCTGCACTCCCGCTGGCTCCTAGAGTGGACGTGGAGCCAGGGGCGGACTGACAACTCATGGGGCCCCCGGGCAATAGAAGATTATGGGGCCCCTCTGGCTTACAGATGGCCACCACGCCAGGAGGCAGTGCAGAGGCAGGGCAGCTAAAATCTTGGGATATTCACATTAAAAGCATGTCAGTTTCGGACATATCAGGGACAGATCTAAAAAAAACACAGATTTTTACATACTGTCCCTGGTTTTACTGAGCCTGGCAACCTTGATGGGGCCCCCTAGTGGCATGGGGCCCTCGGGCAGTGCCAGAGTGACTCAATGGTCAGTCCGCCCCTGCGTGGAGCTGCTGGGGTCCTTATGGCCAGCTCCCCTGACAGCTTCTCAAATTGATGCACACTTGGCTCTAGCTTCCCTACTAGCACAGCAGCTGGAGCAGGGAGCCTTGCAACTTTGCTCTTGTTTCGGGGGGCCAGCCAGATCTTGGGGTCATGGAGGATCTTGGCATAAATGCTGCTGATTCATGTGTGTGTGAAAGCCTGAGCTTGTGACACTGCAGTGGAGCTCCAGATGGAGGCAGGAGTCCCATCTGAAGCTGGAGGGGGAACAAGGAGCTTTTTGATCAGCACAGAACTGTGCCAAAAATACACACTGACGCTGAACTGCCAGCTGGAAGGTTGGCAAGGAAGCATGCAATCTACTGCTGCGGCTGTCATGTGTGCAAATGCAGCTCTGGGAGCAGGGGCGGACTGACAACTCATGGGGCCCCCGGGCAATAGAAGATTATGGGGCTCCCGGGCTTACAGATGGCCACCACGCCAGGAGGCAGTGCAGAGGCGGGGCAGCTAAAATCTCGGGATTTTCACATCAAAAGCATGTCGGTTTTGGACATATCAGGGACAGATGTAAAAAAAATACAGATTTTTACATACTATCCCTGGTTTTACTGAGCCTGGCAACCCTAAGGGGCCCCCTAGTGGCATGGGGCCCTCGGGCAGTGCCCGAGTGACTCAACGTTCAGTCCGCCCCTGTCTGGGAGTGACTAGCTTGGTGTGTGCCCTCACGTTCTTATTCTCCTCCTGGGCTCTTAAAGAGGAACTGTAGTCTGCTCACAATTTGTAATAAAAACATCTTTGCCATTCTGAAGCTTCCTCCCAACCGCTTTGCATAGTATTTTATATATACAGTGGGGTAGATTCAGGTAGCAATTACGCCTGCGTATCCATAGATACGCAGCGTAATTGCTAAGTAGTGCCGGCGTATCGACTTTCTGTATTCAGAAAGCTCGATACGCTGACTGTAGCCTAAGATACCACTGGCATAAGGCTCTTATGCCGTCGTATCTTAGGCTGCATTCTGACGCTGGCCGCTAGGTGGCGTTCCCGTAGTTGTCAGCGTAGAGTATGCAAATTGCATACTCACGCCGATTCACAAACGTACGCGCGCCCGGCGGTCGTGTTTTACGTCGTTTGCATTCGTCGCTTTCGTCGTAAGGCTGCTCCTGCTATTAGGAGGCGCAGCCAATGGTAAGTATACACGTCGTTCCCGCGTCGCGATTTTCGAAATTTACGTTGTTTGCGTAAGTGAATCGCGAATGGCGCTGGACGCCATTTACGTTCACGTCGAAGCAAATGACGTCCTTGCGACGTCATTTACCGCAATGCACGTCAGGAAATTTTCCCGACGGAGCATGCGCAGTACTTTCGGCGCGGGAACGCGCCTAAATTAAATTATCCACGCCCCCTACGGGATCATTTAAATTACGCGCGCTTAAGCCGGCCCCTTTTACCAAACGCCGCCGCAAATTACGGAGCAAATGCTTCGTGAATGAAGCGTAGCTCCAGTAATTTACGGAGGCGTAGCGTAAAAACGGTACGCTGCGCCGCCGAAGCAGTGCGCTCCCCTACCTGAATCTACCCCTGTGATTCTGTACTTGCCAAATATTTTATGTTGCAGAAATCTCCCTCCACGAAGTCTGGCTGCAGCCATGTTAACTGTGGGCAGCTGAAGCTGCTGCCTGTTCACTTCCTGGATGTACACAGAGGCACACCTCCAGCACTGTAGTCCTGCAGCTCTCATTGGCCCTCTTATGACTCATCCCCCCTCGCTTCCTGGCAAACTCTCACGAAAGTGAGAGAGAGCTGTGCATGATGTCATAAGCCTAGGTTAATGACCAGACAAGAAACAGGAAGTGGGATGTATAAGGTATTTAATGGCAGAATTTTTTTTTTATATACTATTAAGTTAAAACAACAAGGGCAGAAGATTTGATAGATGGAAAGATGAAAAAATGACTGAAGGTCCGCTTTAATATCTGTTCCTGGAGCCACACACCACCCTCAGCCTGAAAATTGGTCTCCCAGGGTCAGTGCTGCCCATGTGATCGCTCTTCTTTCATTGATACCCAGTTGGAAATTGCTTGTTGCAAGTTTGTATCCATTGTGACTGGTGTTTGAATCCATGTGACAACAAGTTGCTGTGGAATAATGTCTGCTCCAGGACTTTATTATAATAAAAATGAGAGTTGAAAATATGCAGAGAACTTGAATTGTAACTAAAGCGTACCAATTAGATGTTGCCATTTATTTTCGGGTTAAATATGAGACGATAATTTTGATTGGTTGCTGTGGGATACAACTGCAACCATGCTATTTTTTTCTCTTCGGGTTTAATGGATCAGCCCTATTGCTTCTAAGTTGCTTTAACCACTTAAGACCCAGGCCATTATGCAGGTTAAGGACCTGGCCCCTTTTTGCGATTCGGCACTGCGTCGCTTTAACTGACAATTGCTCGTGTGACGTGGCTCCCAAACAAAATTTTTTTCCACAAATAGAGCTTTCTTTTGGTGGTATTTGATCACCTCTGCGGTTTTAATTTTTTGCGCTATAAACAAAAATAGAGCGACAATTTTGAAAAAAAAAAAAACAATGGGCCAGATTCACGTAGGTGAGCGGCGGCATAACGTATCGTAGATACGTTACACCGCCGCAAGTTTTCATCGCAAGTGCCTGATTCACAAAGCACTTGCGATGAAAACTACGCTGGCAGCCTCCGGCGCAAGGCGGGCCAATTCAAATGGGCGTGTGCCATTTAAATTAGGCGCGCTCCCGCTCCGGACCTACTGCGCATGCTCAGTTTCGCAATTCCCGTTGTGCTTTGCGCGCCGTGACGTAATTTTTTCGAACGGCGACGCGCGTAGCGTACTTCCGTATTCCCGGACGTGTTACGCAAATGACGTTAAATTTTTAATTTCGACGCGGGAACGGACGGCCATACTTTAAACAGCAATACGATTGCTGAGTAAAGTTAGGGCAGGTCAAACGACGACTAACTTTGCGACGGGAAACTAGCAGCGACGTAGCGAACGCGAAAATCCGTCGGGAATCGCCGTAACTCCTAATTTGCATACCCGACGCTGGTTTACGACGCAAACTCCCCCCAGCGGCGGCCGCGGTACTGCATCCTAAGATCCGACAGTGTAAAACAATTACACCTGTCGGATCTTATGGATATCTATGCGTAACTGATTCTATGAATCAGCCGCATAGATATCCGTCGTATCTCTTTGGTGAATCTGGCCCAATATTTTTTACTTTTTGCTATAATAAATATCCCCAACAAATATATATAAAAAATTGTTTTTTTCCTCAGTTTAGGCCGATACGTATTCTACTTATTTTTGGTAAAAAAAACGCAATAAGCGTTTATTGATTGGTTTGCACAAAAATTATAGCGTCTACAAAATAGGGGATAGTTTTATGGCATTTTTATTAATATTTATTTTTTTACTAGTAATGGTGGCAAGCAGCGATTTTTTTTTTTTTTGTGACTGCGACATTATGGCGGACACATCGGACACTTTTGACACATTTTTGGGACCATTGTCATTTTCACAGCGAAAAGTGCTATAAAAATTCACTGATTACTGTGAAAATGACAATGGCAGTGACGGGGTCAACCGCTAGGGGGCGCCAAGGGGTTAAGTGTGCCCTAAGGGAGTGATTCTTACTGTAGGGGGGCGTGGCTGGATGTGTGACATCACTGAGCGTCGTTCCCTATAACAGGGAACAGACGATCAGTGACACTGCCACAGAGAAGAATGGGGAAGGTGTGTTTACACTCACCTCTCCCCGTTGTTCAGCTCCTGTGACTGATCGCGAGACACCGGCGGCGATCGGGTCCTGCGGTCGCGGAGCTTTGGACCGGGTTGCGAGCTCCCGCTGGCGACCCACGGCAGGGCTCTTAAAGGCGACGTACCTGTACGTGCCTGTGCCCAGCCATGCCATTCTGCCGGCGTATATCGGGGTTAGGCGGTCCTTAAGTGGTTAAAGTGTATCGATAGCCCAACTTTTTTTTTTATGTTATAGAGAGTGCCAGGACCTGGGCCTGTACCTGCAACCTCTGCTGTGTCTGGTGATGTCTCTTCTTGCGGAGCCACTTTGGATCCTGGACAGTTTCCTCATAATCTTGCCTTGTACCTTGTTTCTTACAACCTTGAACTTATTGCTCCTCCCATGAGCTTCCTACTTAAAGCTCTAGTAAACTACACCTTTAAAAAAAAAATGGCATAATGTGCTAGTATGTATTGCATACTAGCAAATTATGAAATACTTACCTCCAGCAGCACGCTATCACTGCTGACCATGTCGATGGGGACAAATGCCTCCTCCCAACAACCGGGGGTGAGGGTCTGCAGGTCTCCCCCTTGTCTGACCTGCCGGGCTCCATGCTCGGGTAAGGGTCTGGTATGATTTATTAAAAAATAAAAAAAAATTGGTGTCGGGTTTCCCCTCAAAATCCATACCTGGTATGATGTTGGGGGGGGGACCCCACACCCCATTTTTTTTTCAATTCTGGCTTGAGGTTCCCCCAGAAGATCCTCAGAGCATAAGTCTCATGCCACAAGTCAGATCAGTTAAGATGATGATCCCGACTTCCATTCAAATCAATGGGCTGCAATTGAGCCCAAGTCGGGCCAAAGCATTTTCAAAGTCAGACCGACACAAATCGGACCAGTTAAGACGGCTCTCATAGGGAACCATTCATTTTGACATGTCATGCGATTTGTGCTCTGGAAGTCGGAGCGCATGTGGGACCAGTGTGAACTGGCCCTATACCTGCATGGGAATACACTGGTGTTCTGCGCATCCCTGTGCAGGCAGCCCCATTAATGTCAATTGGGATATAGCCTGTGCTCCTGATTTGTCCTTTATGTGGGTGTAGGGTGCACGACCCCAAAACGCACACACCAAGACATTGGGGACGCGCACCCACATGGATGCACACCAGGGGTCAAGTCCTAGGAAAAAAAGTGTGGGAACTCACCCAAGATTCTCCACCTCCAAAAATACAAAAAAAGTGTGCGTGTGTGTGTATATATATATATATCAGGGCCGGCCCAAGACATTGTACTGCCCAGTGCGGTATTAACCCCCACTAGCGGCCGATAAAGGGTTAATACCGCCCGCAATGCACCTCTGCAGAGGCGCACTGCGGGCGGTATTGCCGCGGTTTCCCATTGTTTTAAATGGGAAGGAGCGGTGAAGGAGCGGTGCGCTCCAAAGATGCTGCTTGCAGGAGATTTTTTTCTCTCCTGCCAGCGCATCGCTTCAGTGTGAAAGCCCTCTGGCTTTTACATTAAGAAGGCTGAGCAGGAGTTTTTCAGGCGGTATAGCAGCGCTATTTTTAGCGCTGTAACGCCTGAAAAAACTCCTCAGTGTGAAAGGGTCTTAAAGCGGAGGTTTCTGGCAAATAGTTTTTTTTTTAAAAGCCAGCAGCTACAAATACTGCAGCTGCTGACTTTTAAAAAATGGACACTCACCTGTCCAGTGGGCCTGCAATGTCGTCATCCGAGGATGAACAATCGCTCGTCCCTCGGCTGCACCCACCGCCATCCTCGGTTAGGGAAGTTAAGTGTTGCAGCTTCACTGCCCAGTTCCCTACTGCGCATGCGTGAGTAGCGCACCGCGCCGTGACTGGTCGCCGCTCTCTCCTGGGAACAGTGTATTTCCCAGGAGACCACGGGAAGGGGGGGGGGGAGCGTGTCTGCCAGGTTGCTCCCGGAAGTGGGTGCAAATACCTGTCTTAGACAGGTATCTGCACCCCCCTCCCCCCTGAAAGGTGCCAAATGTGCAAGTTCAGATGTAAAAGGGGAACTCTGTGAACTCTGATGTAAAGGGGGACTCTTGATATTAACTTCATATGATTAAAAATTGTATTTAATATCAAAATATATGTATAGTTTATACTATAAAAAAAAATTAACTAAACTAAAGTGTTCGGGTTTGACTTGAACAAAAGTGGCAACCCTAAGCAGTGCCTGTGTCTGTGGTGGTGCCGCATCGCCATTTACATCAATACGAACACTAACATGGATCACCCGTGCGTCATTGTATGGGTAAACACAGCCTTCCATAGGTGTACACTTCAGTATACCCCTGTGAACAAGGTCTTAGGAGGGTATTTCCAGAAGTGTGGGGAGATTTTCTCTCACTTCCTGTCGTGTTTGCATGACATGACATAAAGGGATATGTTCTCAATGGGACAAAGATGCATTTCATTATATATTTATTTTATTCTTCACGGGGTACAAGCTGGTTATATAATGTATCACTTTTCCCCTCACATCCTTGTCCTGTGTGCCATGATACAATGTGTGGAGGGAATGTATCAATCACACAGGGACAGTCAGTATCAGGGGGAGCTCGACACACAGGCCGGATGCTCGGTCTCAGGCCGGCCTGGAAGTGACGTCAGTCCGGGGCGGCCCGAGCTGTGTGTTGTGTGCGGGTGTGGGATCTGCTCGGGGAATCCCATTGAAGAAGAGGACGCCCGGTGTAGCAGTAAATTCTGTATGCCAGGGGAGAGGCAGCCATGTCTATGGAGGATCCGTTCTTCGTGGTGAAGGGGTGAGGAATGGCGGGGAATGGGGGTGCCATAGACCGGGTGGGCTATACAATGTATGGGGAGATTTATACAGGGCCATGATATCTTGTACAGTGCTGCTTATCTATAACAATGGTGTTATTACCAGGTATGCTCCGATTGGCCGAGCGTACCTGGAGGGGCTCATTCACAAATGTGCGCTGCGTTTAGTCGCACACACACAAAAAAAAACACGACTGCAGATTTTTACGCACAAGTACTTTAGGCACGTATTTTACGCAGGATGTTTTGTTCACGCAGAAAATCTACATCTAACCGCAGCGTTTTTTCCCCTCCGTGTGAATGAGCCCTAACACTGAATCCACACCACTGACTGCGGATAGATTGTTGCGTTTGGTGTCGGCTAAATATCGCCTCTGGACGCAGAACCGCTCCGCGATATAGACGCATACAAACTGGCTGAGAACCTGCGGCCGAAGCGCAGCAGAAACGCCAACCCTGAGCGCACATTGGCTGCATCCAGTAGTTGTATGTCACTGTTCGTGTGATCGGTTACACCGGTGCAGCAGCGGTACCGAGTACAAGTCTGATGGCCATCACCAGTTGCGCACATTGGGAGGGATTTAATAAAGCTGATGAACGGATTTACTGGCGTTGGGGCCTGTTAACCCCGGAATCGCACAGCAAGGCAATCCGCATTCCCCTGCAGTGCTGTTCAATTTGAATGGGCTGCAAATCACACCTGACTGCGCAAAAAGTACTTTTGAAAAATGAGTCCCACCAAATCACGTGGTACTGCGCTACCGTGCCCACAAATGCACTGCGTTTGCGATGCCAATAACAATGTATTTGTAGCTGCAGCAGATGGCAAAAGCAGTGTGTTTTGAACGCCGTGCAGGAAAGGGGAATGAAACATGCCTTTCAGGCACTGAATTCTAGTGTGGACCTGCCCTTGTGCTGGGCGCACATAGATGCCAATTGGATGCGTTTTTAATTGTATCCAAGTTGCGTAAAATTTGAGACAATTGAGCCGTCTGTCTGGAGCAGCCATGGTGTGGTTTTGGAAAGGGTCCTGTGTTTTTGAGGCGGGTTCAGGTGTGAATTCAGGCAAAAGTTCGCACCTGAACCGGTGAACAGAAACGCTCTGGACTGCAAACCGCAGCCAGACATGTGACCCTGGCCTTAAAGTGGTTCTAAAGCCTTGGTGCTTTTTACCTTTTAAAGTAGAACTTTACCCATAACAACTTAAAGCGGTTGTATACCCTGCGTTCACATTTTTACCTACCGGTAAGCCTATAATAAGTCTTACCTGTAGATAAAATTAATATCTCCTAAACTTGTACGGTTTAGGAGATATTCACCTTACATGCAGCTGCTGACGTCGGCTCAGAAAATCAGAGCTCCTTGCCGGAAAGAGGACTCCCGCGTGCATGCACGGGAGTGACGTCATCGTGGCTCTGGCCACTCACAGCGCCAGAGCTGCGAACCTGGAAGAAACGTAGAGGGAGCATGTCCGCTCCCTCAGCGGTGACCAGGAGGAATGCCGGCGCTTCATTTAAGGTAAGTATTTCATAATGAGCTAGCATGCGGTGCATAACAGCTCATTATGCCTTTTGCCTTACAGGTTTTTAAAAAATAATGTTCTTTAACCACTTCAATTCCGGGCTTTTATACCCACCTCCATACCGGGCCTATTCTGGCACTCCTCTCCTACATGTACAAATCATTATTCTTTTGCTAGAAAATTACTCAGAACCCCCAAACGTTGTATATGTTTTTTTTTTTTTTTGCAGAAACCCTAGGGAATAAAATGTCGGTCATTGCAACTCCTTTATTTTGCATGGTATTTGCGCAATAATTTTTCAAACGCCTTTTTTTGGGGGGGAAATGGTTTCATGAATTAAAAAAAAGAACAAAACAGTAAAGTTAGCCCAATTTGTTTGTAAAATATAAAAATTGATGTTACGCCGAGTAAATGGATACCTAAAATGTCGCGCTTTAAAATTGTGCACACTTATGGAATTGCGCCAAACTTCAGTACTTAAAAATCTCCATAGGCGTCGCTTAATTTTTATTTTTTTTTTACAGGTTACCAGTTTAGACTTACAGAGGGGGTCTAGAGCTAGAATTGTTGCTGGCGCTCTAACGCATGCGGCGATACCTCACATGTGTGGTTTGAACGGCGTTTACATATGTGGGTGGGACTTGCGTGTGTTCGCTTCTGAGCGCGAGCTACCGGCGATAGGGGCGTTTAAGAAAAATATATATTTTTTATTTTACTTAATTTATTTTTACACTTTTTTTTTGATCACTTTTATTGCTATTACAAGGAATGTAAACATCCCTTGTAATAGGAATGGTTCGTGACAGGTACTCTTTATGGAGAGATGCGGGGTCAATAAGACCCCACATCTCTCCTCCAGGCTGGAAAGCATGAGATTGTGAAAAAAAATTAATTGCGGCTTTATTTACATTCCGGTACCCGGACGTGATGTCAAAACATTGCGCCGGGGCCTCCGCCGATCATAGAGATGACTGGTGGCCATCTGGTCAGCAGTCATCTCTATGCCTCCCATCCGGCGCCAACAGATCGTTTCTCCGGGTCTCTGATGGCACGGGAGAGCCCGGAGAAGCACCGGATGGCAGCGGGGGGGCGTCCCCTCCCGTTGCCTATAAGAACGATCAAGCGGCGGAACTGCCGCTATGATTGTTCTTATGGTTCAGAGGATCGCCGGCTGAAGAGATGGATATCTGAATGATGCCGGTGACTTGTCCTCAATGTTCCCCTATGGGGGAAGTTCCTCCACTGACTGCGCAGGCGCAAACTTCCAGACGGAAATTCCCGAACCTCGCCCGGCATCCAGGCTCATTCTTTAACATCCCCGTGGATTGGAGGATGTTAAAAAAAGAGCCAGGAGGCCGAGCGAGCGAAGCGAGCCGTCCGAGCGCAGCGAGGACGTGAGGCCGACTGGCCACTTACCTCAAAATCCACGTCGCCCTGGATGCCGGCCGCCGTTCGGGGATTTCCGTCAGCAAGTTTGCACCTGCTCAGTGCTTGAAGGAACTTTCCCGATGGCTGGAACCATCTCAGCGCATGATACATGGAACCAGCACGTCAGATCACCTGTAGCTGCAAGCATCTCTCAGATATCCCCACTGAAAGTCCAGGAGGTCATGTGACGTCCTTGGGCAGGAAGTGGTTAACCACTTAAAGACTAAACCTTTTTTGACACTTGTTGCTTACAAGTTAAAATCAGTATTTTTTGCTAGAAACATTATATGGTTTATTTTTTTTAGCAGAGACCCTAGAGCAGTGGTGTAGAACCTTGGCACCCCAGATGTTTTGGAACTACATTTCCCACGATGCTCATGCACTCTGCAGTATTGTTGAGCATCATGGGAAATATAGTTCCAAAACATCTGGGGTGCCAAGGTTCGCCATCACAGCCCTAGAGAATAAAATGGTGGTTGTTGCAATATTTTATGTCACACTTTATTTGCGCAGTGGTCTTTTAAACACAATTTGTTATGGAAAAAATACACTTTAAATTAGCTCAACTTTTTTTGTATAACGTGAATTTTGATGTTGCTCGAAGAGAATCGTGACTTTCTAAGCAAAAAAAATAGTGTTTCCCATTTTAGCCAGAATAGTGCAGCTGTTGCTGCTTATCCTCTGCTACAGAGATCTAGGTTTCTTTTGTTTGTTACCTTGTGTGAAGTGTACCCCCTGTGATTTTATGGTGTACAGTACATTGTACAAGGAATTTGTGCTAATTTGCCAAGTGGGGGCCAAAGTCATTCTATAACACTACAATGCTATGGAATGTGTGTGGAAATGATGCAGTAAATCTAAATTGGGAGATGTAAGCTGGTGAAATGGCTTAATTTTATTTTGAGTGCAGAGGAAGAGCCGGTTCACACAGGGACGACTTGGGATCCGACTTGAAGTTGCGCGACATGTCAAATTACATTGAAGTGAATGGGAGCCGTCTTAATGTACTGGAGTCGCTCCGACTTCAGAAAAGGTTCCTGTACTACTTCAATCTGACTTGTACCCATTGATTTCAATGGCAGTCGCCTCCAAGTCGGATCCCCGTTCATAGTGAGGCAACTTTACAGGAAGTCGCCCTGAACCGGCTCTAAGGCAAACCCCTCCCTCCCACAGAGCTGGTATTTGGTATAAATCATGGGGGGAACTCCACTCCAAATTTTAAATAAAAAACCGGCATGAGTTCCCCTCCAAGAGCATACCAGGCCCTTAGGTAGTGGGAACCCCCTACTCCAAAAAAACTGCATGGGGGGTCCCCCCAAAATCCATACCAGACCCTTATCCGAGCATGCCGGCCGGTGAGGAAGTGGGGTGGGGACAAGCAAGTGCCCCCCCTCCTGAACCATACCAAGCCGCATGCCCTCAACATGGGGGGTAGGTTCTTTGGGGCAGGGGGGCACCCTGCGGCCCCCCACCCCAAAGCAACTTGTCCCCATGTTGATGGGGACAAGGGCCTCTTCCCGACAACCCTGGTTGTTGGGGTCTGCGGCCGGGGGGCTTATCGGAATCGGGGAGCCACCTTTAATAAGGGGGCCCCCCCAGATCCCGGCCCCCCACCCTATGTGAATGAGTATGGGGTACACCTACCCATTCACCTAGGGGGGGGGGGGGGAGTGTCAAGAAAAAAAAGGACTACACAGGTTTTTAAAGTCATTTATTAGGCAGCTCCGGGGGTCTTCTTCCGACTTCTCCGCTCTCTGGTTCTTTCTGCCGGGCTCCTGCATGATCTTCTTCTAGCTCTTTTACTACTATATGTAGAAGAATACATATCGTCCTAAACTGAGAAAAAATTCACTTAAAAAAATGGGCATATTTATTTTAGCAAAAAGTACAAAATATTGTGTGTGGGTTTTTTTTTTATTATCGCTTATTTTTTGTTTATCACAAAAAAAAAAAATCGCTAATATTTTATCAAATACCACCAAAAAGCTCTATTTGTGTGTGTGTGTGTGTGTGTGTGTGTGTGTGTGTGTGTGTGGAGGGAGGGGGGGACGTCAATTTTGTTTGAATACAGCGTCGCACGACCGCGCAATTGTCAGTTAAAGCAAAGCAGTGCTGAATCGCAAAAAATGGCCCGGTCATTGAGCAGCCAATTCTTCCGGGGCTAAAGTGGTTAAAGACTAAACCTTTTTCTAAGACTTGTTGGTTTCAAGTTAAATAACTATTTTTTGCTAGAAAACTACTTGGAACCAGCAAACGTTATATATATTTTTTAGCAGAGCCCCCAGAGAATAAAATAGTGGTTGCAATATTTTATGTCGCACTGTATTTGCGCAGCGATCTTTCAAATATAATTTTTTGGGGGAAAAAAATACACTTTAATGAATGAAAACAAAAATGAAACAGTAAAATTATGCCTATTATTTTTTTAAATAATGTGAAAGATGATGTTAGGCGGCGAGAATCGTGATCTTTATTCTAAGCAAAAAAAAATTGTGATTCTCATTTTTCCCAGAATCATGCAGCTCTACCATTACGACACGCTGGATTCAACCCAGCCTCAAGTCAGGCTTTCTATGTCATTTCTTCCAGGATGCATCATAAATCCTTGTTCAAGCCGTTGTTTGTTCCCCCAAAGTGCTTTGAGTATTTCTAATTTTCTCCTAACCACATACCCTGGCAAGGTTCATCTGTTCTTGGTCAGAGAGGTAGCAGCTTAGGGCCAGAACCTGATGCCTACCTGGACCACAAACTAAACTCTGGCCGGGGAAACGTACAGTTCATGCTTTTTTTTTTTTGTTTTTTTTGTTTTTCATTGATATCTGCTTACCTCGGTCCAGCACTAATACCCCTCTCAGACTTTCAAATATTTTCAATAACACTGTGTTTGAATGTGACCATGCCAGGTCATTGGTCTAGATTGTAAGCTCTAACGAGCAGGGCCCTCTGATCCCTCCTGTATTGAATTGTATTGTGACTGTACTGTCTTCCCTGATGTAAAGCGCTGCGCAAACTGTTGGCGCTATATAAATCCTGTATAATAATAATAATAAATTGGTGGCAAGATATTTCCCTACTGTGATCATGTGCTGGCACTTATGGTTGATTTTATTTTTCAGGGAGGTCCAGAAAGCAGTGAACACAGCACAGGGTCTGTTTCAGCGATGGACAGATCTTCTTCAGGATCCTTCTATTGCTACCCGGGAGGAGCTGGACTGGACTACTAATGAACTACGTAACAACCTGAGGAGCGTTGAGTGGGACCTTGAGGACCTCGATGAGACAATTAATATCCTTTTATGAGCCTTATGTAAAGGTGTTGGCGATGCAGCCCTGGAATCCCAGCTCATTCTGATCAGAAAAAGCTTCCATGTTGTCTTTGGAATTTTTATGTTTGCCTAGTTATATTCTGTCCTATGCTTATTCAGGCAACCCTTCATATTAATAGGCCAAAGGGAAGGGGGCAGGGGATATTGGTCATACCTAGCCTGCAGGCCTAAAATCATTATCCAAATAAGCTGGATTGGGCAAACATACTTGAATAATTAACAAGGAAAAAAAAAAATGCAGTTGTTGCCCACAGCAACTAGCCAAATCCCAAATACTTTTATACTATTTCCCTTGAACAGGCTAGTGAAAACAGATGTCTGACATTTTACTTTGTCAGCTGGGTTGCCAGCACTTCATGTACTTTTTCCGGACACTGCACAGACCAAGCATAAATCAAGCTGCAATAATGTTCCATTCACTACATGGGAAAATGTGTACAGAAAAAGTGCTGCGTTCAGTAAATCATGCTTTAAGGCCACATAAATGGCATTCACGATCTGTCAAAACATAGTGCAGAGCATTACAGAGAGGTGTAAAGTGTCAAGTTGGCAGGATACCAGTGAATCCAGATATCGGCTTAACCATTAGGTGGTCCATTCCTTTTAAAGTCCAGTTATCGTTTAAATTAAGTCAGGGTGCATCAAAAGGATAAGTGTTTGTGTTAAAAACTCGCCCCCAACCCCAGCAAAAAAAAAGTCAAAAATTTTATAAAATTCCGATTTTATTTATTTTTTTAGCTTAAAGCAGGGCTCGACAAATCCCGGTCGCCATGGCGACTAGAAATAGTGTCCTGGCGTGTGGGCTGTGGGGTCTCGGCTGGGAAGGTGGGCATGGCCCGGGCCTCGTAGGCCTTCCGGACACAGAATACTGCCTGTCACTGTCATCATTTTGGAAGCGATTAGCGGCTTCAGCGGGGATGGAGCAGTAAGAGAGCAGCGCGACATTAGTGGCTGGAGGAGCAAGCGGCTAGAGTGCTGTCCAACTGGGGATCCCTGACGGCTCATCATCCCAGCTGCTGTCGCTCTCACCCAGGGTATTACTGGAGCAGGCCTGGCTGAGGGATCCGGCAACTGGGCTCAGGGACATGGGGGCTCCAGAGTCGGTGGTTTCCCAGCACAAGAGCGCCCTGCTCCTCTGGGTGGAAGAGGTGCTGAGCCGGAAGCAGTTCATTGAAATGCTGGAGAGCCGGGCCAGCGTCTGGGAGGAGTGCAAGGAGGTAATTAGGACTGGGGGAAAAAAATGTTTTTTTTTTAGATAGGACCGGCACTCCGCAGACTAGGCCGAAGCCTCGCCTAAAAAATCCAGCTCGCTGTGTGGGAAAAGATCGCGGCGCACTGTGGGCAGTGTGGGCCTTTTCCCAGGATCGCGGCGGACCAGGCCGAAGCCGCGGCCTCGCCTAAAAACTTAGGACCGTCGCCGGCTTCACAGTGTACACTGTATAGCTGGGTTCTCAGAATGTGAGGTGCTGCCACAGGCTAGTAGTGGAGATGGGCTGTGTATTACCTGCTGTACATGAGAGCTATCCCCTGCAGTGAGACATGACAGCTCCTTCTATATACACACAGAGTGGACTGTGACCGTTTGCTTCTAGATCTTATATCACAGTTACACACACACACCTGCTGCCTGCTCTGTGCATATATCTGGCTCATGCCATTGTGTAGATGAGACTTGCAGGTTGTGTTTTTTTTTTTTTTGTTTTTTTTTATTACTTTATCATATTCTTTATTTTCCCATAGTAGGCTTGCTGAGCCTAGTAGTCCTTAAAACTTTTTATTGCATATTTCACTTTTCTTGTGCAGCATTTAAGTGGATACTGTCAATGTAATTTGAGCCCTGCTGTGCGTATGACAGCATGGCACGCAGCCCTCTGCATAAATTGTCCAATACTGGAGAAATACCTGAAATGTGTCACCACCCGCCCCTATGTGTAGCCTTCTTAACAAGGGCAATATATGACGCAGACGTTGAATCTGACAGATCCCCAGATCAGGCTGCTTTCACACTGGGGCGATTTGCAGGCGCTATTGCGCTATAAATATCGCCTGCAAAGCGCCCTGAAACAGTCGCTGCTGTCTCTCCAGTGTGAAAGGCCCGAAGGCTTTCACACTGGAGCAGTGCGCTGGCAGGACGGTAAAAAAAGTACTGCCAGACGCATCTTTGAATACACCGATCCTAAAGCACCCCTGCCCATTGAAATCAATGGGGCAGCGCGGCATCGCCTGGGACCTGTCACGTGTCCCAGGCGATCGCCTACAGGGAGGGGCTGCCAAAGGCAATATGACTATTCGCCTTAGCAGCCCCTCGGCAGAAGGAGGAAGTGGGACAGGAAGTCCCACTCGTCCTGAAGCCCCCACTCCCCCCCCCCCCCCCCCCCCAAAAAAAAATTACATGCCAAATGTGGCATGTAAGGGGGCGAGGAGTAGATTAAGCGGAAGTTCCACTTTTGGGTGGAACTCCGCTTTATGTATAACAAAATAAACATTCACCAGTAAAGCATGACATCTTTCATATTCTACAAAACAATTGGGGTATAGTGTTTTGTTTATTTTTAATTAATTTAAAATGTATTTTTCCCCAACAAAAAGCATTTGAAAAACGGCAAATACCGTGTGACTAGAGCTCGGCGATTATTTTTATAAAAAATATATATATATATATTTGATTTACGATTCAAATAGTTTTTTTTTTATTTAAACATTTTTTTTTTTTTTTTTTGATGGACCGCACTGTTCCTGCGGAGCTCCAGGCAGGAGATTTTAGGTGAGGCCGTGGCTTCGGCCTAGTCCGTGACGACCGGCCTCGCGGCCCTTTCCCGGGATTGCGGCTGACTGACTTCTCCCCTGCACAGCCCGGAGAGGCTATCAAGACAGGAGAGTTGTTTGTGAGGGTCTACACCCAGTAATAGGAGGATTCTTAGCGCCTGTCCTGGGGGGGAAAAAAAAAATATCTAAAGAAATAAATATATATATATATATATATATATATATATATATATATATATATATATATATATATAATATATTTTTTTTTTTAATATGAATCAATTTGACCTACCAACTCGATTTTTAAATCAAATCGATATTTTTTTCCCCAGCCCTACGTGTGACATAAAAATGTATTCCATAGGGCCTCTGCTAAAAAAAAAATGTGTGTATATATAATGTTTGGGGGTTATATGTAATTTTCTACCAAAAAATACTTATTAAACCTGTAAACAAACTGCCAGAAAAGGATTGGTCTTCAAGAGGGCCGAGATCTTTAGCTGCAAATTATAGCTGGACTTACAAGGCTAGAATTGATGCAGTCAGTATTGCCGGTCATGGAGTTCTCTGCTGGGGCTGGGGAGCTTTATTATTAACACAAACAATGGTAACACAATACACATCCTTTTCAAATCAGTGTTCAATGGTGCAGACCCTGGAAGAGATTCTTTTTTGCAGGGACAGTTTTTATCCTTTTATTGATTTTCTCTTTTTTTTTTTATTTATTGTTGCCGTATTTATAACTACAATTAGGATTTAACAAAAGTGATGAAGGTCATGAGTACCTGCCTCTTCCCACTCATGATCACCCTATCAGTGTGGATGGGGAAATCTAACCAAGGGATTCAAGGATTGCCATTTTTCATAAGAATGGGAAACATTTTCCTCTTTCTTCCCCTTCTTATTGGCATGTTCTTTTCATACTTGCTTCCTGACACCTTGCTGAAGGTATTTGGTATTTAGAAAGGATGATTGGGGCTAGTTGCATTGAATACCGTGCTTTTTATGAGCAACATAACCTGGAATCCTTTTTGTTCCAGAGGTTTTATGACGGAAGGACAGTCCTGCTTGTCCTTGCAGCTTCAGTCAGCTCTTGTGCTTCAATAGAGCTGAAGCCAAACAGGAGACTCAATTGTTGCCGCTATTTACAAATGTGTTTTCCTTTATTCTGCTCACGTATTGTTGAATCCAATCCTCGTAAGTTCAGTCTGGATCCAGCAGAGATGAAGCAGAGAAAAGCTTTTATCGGCGAAACCCGGCAGTGTGTCAAGGTGAGAATCACAGCAGGGATCTGAGTGAATGTATAGCATTGGCTTGTGTGAAGGCTCAGGGAGAAGGTTACGTGAAGTGTAGCCATTTCCCACAGGTATTTGGTGTCTGCTTAGATCCTTCCTGCAAGGTGAATTACAGTGGCCTTTCAAATTTGTGCGTGTATGTCCCTGGAAAAATAAGCATTAGGGGTTGATTTACTGGAGAGTGAAAAATCTGGTGCAGCTCTGCATAGAAATCAATCGGCTTCCAGGCCAAGTTCACCTTTTCACAGAAATTAATAAATGCATATTTTTTTGGAGGTACAAAAATGTGCACTTATTTTTTGTTGCAGGAGCATGTAATGTAAAGCATTGCACCACCAGATCACTAGTGCTATGCAGGTCTCCTGCAGATCTGTAAGGCCCCTTTCAGACTGGGGCGGGAGCCGCGGTGGCGGTATAGCGGCGCTATACCGCTGGTATTGCCGCGGGTATCATTAACCCCCGCTAGCGGCCGATAAAGGGTTAATACCGCCCGCAATGCGCCTCTATAGAGGCGCATTGCGGGCGGTATTGCCGCGGTTTCCCATTATTTTCAATGGGAAGGAGCGGTATACATGCCGCTCCTCTCACCGCTCCAAAGATGCTGCTGACAGGAGATTTTTTTGTCTCCCGCCAGTGCATCACCTCAGTGTGAAAGCCCTCGGGCTTTGACATTGAGTATGCAGTGAAGGAGTTTTTCAGGCGGGATAGCAGCGCTATTTTTAGCGCTTTACCGCCTGAAAAACTCCTCAATGTGAAAGGAGTCTAAGTGTATCAGGCTTTAACCACTTGCCGACCGAGTAACATAAATGTACTGTGGCAAAGTGGCTCTATTGCGTGAAATCACATCATTTTATGCAATACCCTCTAGGGGACGCACGCTGGTTGGACAGAGGGGGAGCCAATCAGCAGGTTAGGCTGACCCTATGTCCACTGGCCACCCACGGTCGTTCCCAAGAGAATGGCGATCTGCCTATGTAATCAAGACAGATCGCTGTTCTGGCAGGGATGAAGATGGAGATCTTGTGTTTCTGCTAAGCAAGAACACGGATCTCTGTCTTCCCCCAGTCGGAGCATCCCCCACACAGCAAGCACTCCCAGGGAACCAATTTAACCCTGTCATCGCCACTGATGTTAACCCCTTCCCTGCCAGTGTCAGTACAGTGACTGCATTTTTTTTTTTTTTTAGCACTGATCACTCTAAGGCCCTGTACACACGACCGGTTCATCCCATGAGATTGGTCCGACGAACCGTTTTCATCGGTCCACCGCTGAAGTGGCCTGATGGTCTGATGTGCATACACACCATCAGTTCAAAAACCGATCGGGTCAGAACGCGGTGACGTAAAACACACGACGTGCTAAAAAAACGAAGTTCAATGCTTCCAAGCATGCGTCGACTTGATTCTGAGCATGCGCCTGTTTTTAACCTGATGCTTTTGTGTACTAACCATTGGTTTGGCCCGATCGGTCAGCGGTCCATCAGTTCGATTTTAAAGCAAGTTTTAAAATTTTGGTCCGAATGACGAAAGACAGATGGGCCGTACACACGGTCGGTTTGGACCGATGAAACTGAACCTCGGTCCATTCTCATCGGTTTTGACCGTTCGTGTGTACACGGCCTAATAGCGTCACTGGTCTCAAAGTGTCACTTAGTGTCAGATTTGTCCGCCACAATGTCGCAGCCACACTAAAAATCACTGATCACCGCCATTACTAGTAAAAAAACAAAAAATTGACAAAAATATGTAACGGGATACATATTGACCTAAGTTGATGAAGAAACTAGATTTAAAAAAATATATATATATATTAATTTAATTGTTGCTTTTATGTTTATCGCTCAAAAATTAAAAACCACAGACGTGATCAAAAGAAGGCTCTAATTGTGCTGAAAAAAAGGACAGCAGTTTTATTTGGGTACTGCGTGGCAGGATTGCGCAATTGTCAGTTAAAGTAATGCTGTGCAGTATCGCAAAAAATGACCTTGTCATTAATGGGGTAAAAGCTTCCGGGGCTGAAGTGGTTAATTGTCATTCGCCTGCTCAGCGGGTATCAGCGGAGCAATCCCCTCGCTGAGCAAGCAGAGTCTGTCCAATAGAGGCCCCTGTGTGAATGGGGGCTTAATAAATCATCACCCCCATGCAGCAGCAGTAAGGTTATCCTTCTGTTCTTTTGTTGTATGCTCACTATTTATTAATCATTTTAAAGTTAAAACTATGCTATGTCTCTAATTAGTAGTCACCTCTGAGTAAATATAGTTTATAACATATTTTAAGTTGTACCATATTTCTTTGTGTTTGTGTGTAGATTATATATATATATATATATATATATATATATATATATATATATATATATATATATATATATATATATATATATATTAGTGTACATTTTTTGATTCTCGTCATGGTTTTGTGCATATCTTACAGTATAAATTACCTTGATTAAAGTGGAATTTTGGGCCCTGTTCACACATACTGCAATGACCTGCGTTTTACTGCACTTGAAGAATACAGGTCATATAAGGTCCAAAACTGCCCTTTACTGTTGCGTTGTGTGAGCAATGGATGCACTCAATCGCTCCAATTGAATTGTCCCAATCTCATCCCATCTCCCCCTCCACAATATGGCTAGTGTGGTGATTAGTGCTGTTATGCTAGACATCTAATTTGCCAATGCCTCTCCAAAACAAAAATCTCCCCCTCTACCTCCCTCCATTTTTTTTTTTCTCCCCCTGGTCCAAAGACTTCGGGGTCCACCATTGGTCTCCCACAGCATATGTAACTTCCTTGCATTGTGCTGGAGTGGCATCATCCTGGCACCCAGCTGCATTCTTGGCACACCAGGAGTGTACACTGCATGGACATGTGCAAAAATGAACTGCTGGGAGCAAGAGCAAGACTTTTTTTTTGGCATCAACAACTGTGCACAAAACTTTGCCTCTTAGCAATTTTTTATTAAGGAATCTTTGCTTTAACCACTGATTAAAATGAAGTGAGGAATTACGTTTTTCAATCAGTCAGACCTGACAGGTAGCTGGTAGACTTACAAAAGACACCCCTACCTGACAACACCCCTCCCCTCCATGGACACCACCCTCCTACCTCTCATTTACCGACTCTCCATCCGCCCCCTGTGCAGGTCCCGCACACCCACAACAGGGCCGATCCTGGGCGTCGCTGTGTGTGCGCCATAGAAACTTAAAGCGGGGCCAGGCCCAGGGAGGCAGCGAGCAGCCAGTGCCACTTGATCTGCGGTGCCCTCCTCCCCCTCTCTGCCTCAGCTTGCGGTGCCTCGGAGCTGTGCACCTGCCCAGGATCGGTCCTGTTCGGGAGGCACAGTATAATGTTGGGCTCTCCGCCTGACCCCCCCAGTGATACCGCAAGTACCGCGGACTCATTGTCTGCGGTACCTGCTGATTATTCAGTACACAGGCAGAAAGGCAGATTGCCGTTCTGTGAGGTGGGAAGGTATTGATCCTGTGTTCTTACAAAGCAGGGACAGAGGGATCTTTGCCTTCCCTTTGTAAAAACCCCACCCCCCTCAATACACAAGCATGGGCTAGAAACACATTTAGCCCTTTGATTAATCCTGATGATAACCCCTCCCCAGTTAGTGTCATTAGTACAGTGACAGTGCATATTTTTTAGCACTGTATTGGTGTCTCTGGTCCCCAAAAAGTGTCAGTGTCCATTATGTCTGCCGCAATAACGCAGTCACTGATCGCTGCCATTACTAGTAAAACAAATAAATAAAAATATCCCAGTTTGTGGACGCTATAACTTGTGCGCAAACAAATCGATATACGCTTATTGGGATTTTTTTACCAAAAATATGTAGCAAAATAAATATTGGCCTACATTTATGTAGAAATTTAGATTATTTTTTATTTTATTTTTTTACATCTTTTTATTGGATACATTTTATAGCAGAAAGTAAACAATTTTTTTTTTGTTTATAGCCCAAAAAATAAAAACCGCAGAGTTGATCAAATACCACCAAAGAAAGCTCTGTGCTTATGTTTTAAAAGGAGTTACATTTTTGCCTGGAACTTCACTTTTAAAGTGGATGTAAACCCACTCTCATTCTTTCTAAACTACTGCCATAGTGCTGATCTATAAGGATATAGATGTTTCCTGCATGTATCCTTACCTGTCAAATGTCTCCCCTCTGTCTGTTCTAAGAACTGAAAAACTGCAGATTCTGTGGGTGGGCCCGTTGTCTGGAGCTCGGTGGGTGGAGTCGTGATGTCAGTAGACTCCCTGCCCACCTCAACACTTCCCTTGTCAACATACATTTTCTCCTGTGTATTTCTTACACTGAATTCTGCTATGATCACTAACATCCAGTCAAAATCCAGAAAGGTAACCACATGACTTCAGAAAAGGAGTGGGGTGGGAATTAAAAAATAATGCCTGTCTCCAGGCTAGTGCATGATATGTAAATAACCTGTCACTCACAGCAAGGGGGCGGAACGGACTAAGGTTTTTCTCTGTTGGTCCATTTTATCTCACTGAACAATAAAAGAGGATTGCTCAGAGCTGGATTAACTCTTTGTGCCAAGACTGGGCACAGATGATAGGAAATGTTTTACTCTACATTGTGACAGCAAAAAAAAAAAAAAAAAAAAAAAAATTCGGGTTTACATCCAGGATAAGTTCACCCTTTTAACATATTACATGTTGCACCCATATTCGGCCCCCACTCCCCCGTTCTAACAGCTAGCGGGGAATCTCTCTAAACCCCCCCTCTTTGATTTATAATGAACAAAGGTTTTGGTTGGAGTTGGCCTTCAGCCGGAAATGAGAAAGTAAAGCGTTTGCTTTTATGGCTGTCCAGTTACTTTGCATTGTCATGTGAATGCCATGCAGAGTGCCTACATTTTCCTGTCCGATTTGATTACCTAAGGTGAAAATCTATGTGAAATACGTTGCTAAAATTTGCAGAGTGTCTTTTTTTTGTTATTATACATAAAAAAATCAATGCCATTTGTTGTCATGAGCAGAATTGGCTTTAGATTTTCAGTTCCCAGAAGCTGATGGGCTGTTGATTTAGATTTCAAACTGTAACTGATAAAGGTATTTTTGTCTTCCCACACAGGAAATGAAGGATCAGATGACCAGTCCATCTGTTCAGGCCTTAGCTGAAAAGAAAAACCGGCAGGTGAGCTCGCTCGCGCTTTCTCGCAGCTGTTTGAGTCTGTGACGTGTGGTCTCCTTGGTGAACAGTACAGGTCATACTGTGGAGAGAGAGAGTGTGTGTGTGTGTGTGTGTGTGTGTGTGTGTGCATCACTTGCTCTGCTCTCAGGTTACTAGACTTATTGTCTGTGCTGCGCGGCCAAATAATATCCTGGATCTGCTTTGCTTTAGAACTCTGTATAGACGTTGAGCTTTCACCACGTCTATAGGTCTTCTCATTCATCACCTCATTGTGAAAAGGTCCAGCAAGATGTAAGGGCAATTAACAATGATTCTATCCAAGTATGAAAAACACCCTTTCGAGTGCATTCACACTTGTAAATGCACCTTGTGTGCGATCAGCCTAGAGAACCCCTGTGGGGGTTCCTGTGATTAGCTGCAAGTAGGCAGCCCCCGAACCATTAATGGGCAGGCTGAATGTACCAAGTTGAACGATCAATCAACTTCAGTGCAACCAGCCTGCTGGATTTTTTGCGATTATCACCAACGACTTCTACAGCTGCTAGCGATAATCACTGTCCGGCAGGGATAGCTTCCCACAGGCCCCGTCCAGCCGGGAGAAAACAATGGCCTGGCAAGAGGAACTACCGCATGAACCTGTCTAATTGATGGAGGGAATCCGTGCAAATTTTGTTTCCTGCAACCCGTAGTTGCAGGAAAGCAATTCGCACTGTGTATGGCCTACCTAAGGCCTCGTGAACAATGAACGTTTTTATCACTGCTGTTGGCATCTGGAGATTTTTTTTGTTTCAAGGCATAAAAATAAGCATCCAAGAGCACCTAAAAAGCATGACGCATGTAAATGCGTCTAAACTCACGTTAAATTGATTGTTAATTTTATAGGAACAAAAACGAGACTTTACAAACATGTTATCCTTGCCTGCTCTGTTGCAGTGGATTTTCATAGAGCAGCCCAGATCCTCCTCTTCTCAGGTCCCTCTTCTGTGATCATGGCCCTTCAGTGCCCCCACAGCAAGCAGCTTGCTATGGGGCACCCAGGCCGAGTCAAAGCTCCCTGTGTCCATTCAGACAGAGAGCCCTGCCCCCTCTCTCCTGATTGGCTAGCTGACCTTGATTGACAGCAGCGGCAGCCAATGGCGCCGCTGCTGTGTCTCAGCCAATCAGGAGGGAGAATCTCAGATGGCTGAGGCAGTAGTGGACAGGGGTACCTCAGGTAAGTGTTGAAGGAAGGAAATCACCGCTCCAGGTGGGTCAACTATGCAATCACAGGCTGACTCAGGATACCGAGGGTGCTGGCAGTGCACTAGGCATGCATAAGAATTGAAGAGAAATGGATAGCCGCACTCCAATAACCGTTGAGGTTGTCTTTATTAAACGAACAGCAGGTACATCACAGGGTTACAGCAATGGGAACAAGGGAATTGCCGACGCGTTTCGCACTGGATTAGTGCTTATTCATGGCTTAGGTAAGTGTTGGGGAGTGGGGTGGGCTGCTGCACACAGAAGGCTTTTTATCTTAACGCTTTAAGATAAAATAAAAAACTTTTGACTTTACAATTCCTTTATCGCTAGACACGCTTAACACTTGCGCATTCGTTTCAATGGCTGGAATAAATTATTATGGCCAATAAATGAATTAATGCTTAAGTTCTTGACGCTCCTAAACGCAATTGCATGCATTTACAAGCATCAAGAGTTTTTACAGACAAAGCGCCAGGAGGAAAGGCATGTAGGAGAGATGGCCAAATGTCCAGTGTGCATGAGGGCCTAATGCTCAGGCAGCAATCGCATGCGAGTGATAGTCCCTGGACACAGACTGCCTGCATTCATGGCTAATCACTTACATGTGATCGCAACCAATTAAATGCGAGTTGGCGCAAATAAGCTGCAAGAGCCAGCAGCCTCCCATTGCTTTCAGTGGGGCTGCCTAGTTGCAGCTGATCGTGGGAAACTCCTACTGGGGTTCTCACAGCTGCTTGTGCATAGGGATGCATGGGTGTGAATGGACCTTTTAGTCCAGTGACAAATTCAGTCTAAAATCGCTCTCCCATACCGTGCGGATATCTTTGGTGCACTTCTAGTCTTGAAACCTGACTTTATTTTTATTTTTTTTCTGTGGCCTTACTCGTCAAATGCATAAAATGGCTGCAATAGCCACTCAATGTATTTTTACTAGGGGCTGGATTTTTACACTCGCACCCATCCGTTCGGTGATATTGTCTGCACTGAATGACGCTAGAAGGGACGAGCTTCCAGTTTCAGAGTTGTCATTTCCTGGCCTCTGTGGTCGAAAAAGAAACCGATCAAGCACAATATGTGCTTGACTAGCTTTAATGGGGTACAAAGGTCACATTGGGGATCTAATAGACCCCTAATGTCACCCTAAAGAGGATCTGTTGTGTCCATTGTGCTATCACATAGAGGGCACACATGGCCCAGTCTCTGAAAGATCTATCCATGCTTGTATTTAGTCTAATCTACCAGTTCTTTATATATGCTGGCGATAGTAGAAAGAGTTGTATGTTACAAAACTATTTAGTAAAGAGGACCAGCAAAAAAAGTTCACGTAGTTCAACCTATTCTAATAGCATTGTGATACTGGTCATCCAGGAGAAGGCAAAGCTAAACAGCTACCAATATATGCCCAAAATAGGGGTACAAATTGCTCCCTGAACTTATTGATTTTTATATTATAACTTTCTCACTGATTTTACATATGGCGGTTTTTGTCAAAATTATGGATTAACCTTTTACGTTAAGATCTAGATCAGGGGTCTCCAAACTTTCTAAACAAAGGGCCAGTTTACTGTCCTTCAGACTTTAAGGAGGCTGGACTGTGGCCAGAGAGAGCAGATAATGCCCTGGTGTCAATGGGAGTAAACCATGTCCCATCGTTGGTATAAGTGGGAGGAATGTTTCCCCTATGTTTGTATCAGTAGAAGGTAATAGTGTCTCATCAGTGGGAGGAACAGTGCCCCATTATTGGTAGGAATTATGCCCGGTTGTTGGTGGCAGTGGGAGGAATAATGACTTGTATCGGTGGGAGCAATTGTGCCTCAAGGGCCAGATAAAAGCAAGCAAAGGGCCACATCTGGCCCTCGGGCCGTAGTTTGGAGATTACCGTTCTAGATGCTAACCATTTCTAATGTGATTTTTTTTTTTTGCAGGCACTTTTAGGTGAAGGGACAAGACGGGGCTGGAACAGTGAGCCAGACAAGTACAAAGGACTGGACCAGGAGATCCAGTCGGCAAACTCACAATTTCTAGACGGGCAGGCCTCACAGCAACAGGTGAGATGTCCATAATACAGACAGAGTGTGGCAGGTATAGTGTCCAAGGGTGTCAAAGTGTATGTCGGCAAAACAAAAAACATGCAGTACATCTCTGGAACACATGCACATGTTCCTAAGCCTTGTGCCTTTTAACTAGGGTTGTCCCGATACCACTTTTTTAGGACTGAGTACAAGTACCGATACTTTTTTTCATGTAGTCGCCGATACCGAATACCGATACTTTTTTTAAATGTCATGTGACAGTTTTCAAACCACAATACAGACTAAGGATATTTTCTTTAGAATTATGAAGAACTCTAACTCAAGACATTATAAAAGAATAAAAATGAGTAAAAATGAATAAAAATGTTTTATTTGCTTGTCACGCAGTAGTAAAAAACTCAAAGAATTTTCATAGAACATGTTGATAAATACAAAAAAAGTATTCTATTTAGGTATCGGGAGCATTTGCGCGAGTACGAGTACTCCCGCAAATACTCGGTATCGGTCCCGATACCGATACTAGTATCGGTATCTGGACAACCCTACTTTTAACCCTTTCACTGTCAGCTGTTTGTGTGTTTTTTGCACACATACTTGAATTAGTTATTTCAGATTAGTGAAAACTCCAAACGGTGTGTTTTTTTCCCCTACCTTTAAGGCAAAAGGCATAATGAGCTAGTATGCACCGCATACTAGCTCATTATGAAATACTTGCCTTAGAACGAGGCATCGGTAACTTACCTGGTCCACGCCGAGGGAGATGACATGTTGCCTCGGTGTGTCTTCCAGATATCGCGGCTCCAGCTCTGTGAGTGGCTGGAGTCGCGATGTCATCACTCCCGCGCGCATGGGTGGGAGACTTCTTTCCGGCAAAGTCCGGCGTCTGCCGGACTTTCAGAATCCCAGATGCGCCGCTGAAGTCAGCGGTGCATTGCAAGGGGTATTCGTTTTACCTACAGGCAAGCCTTATTATAGGCTTACCTGTAGGTAAAAGTCAAAATTTTGACTATACAACCACTTGAAGGTAAAAAAACACGAAGCTTTACAACCCCTTTAACTGTTCGGCCGCCGTCCACTGTAACAAAGCCCCGCCTCCGCCTCATCTGTAGGATAGACGGAACACTGATACAATGCTGGGAAACTAAATCAGTGTTCTGTCTATCATGGACTAGGAGGCGGCGGGGCTTTGTTACAGTGGATGGCCGCCGAACAGTTAATACTGCATGACACAGCGGGAGACCGTAATCAAAAGGTACATGAGGCTGCAGATGGGCACAGTGAGGCTGCAGATGGGCACAGTGAGGCTGCAGATGGGCACAGTGAGGCTGCAAATCGGCATTGTTTACCAGTAGCTGCTGCATTTCCCACCCTAGACTTATACTCGAGTCCAATACGTGTGTATGTATGTATATGAGGTAAAACATTTCTGTTGCATGGTAAGTTGTAACTAATGGGTTCTGTATACCTCTTTTTGCTCCTGTCATGATTTATTTTAATGTGTTCTGTTTAAAAGCTTGGTGGTGGAATATGCTGTGACTTAATAAGTATAAAAAAAGAGGTAGGTTGAATAAACAATGAGAAATCAAATGTACACCTGTAAGATATTTAAAGGGGTTGTCGGCTTTCTAGAAAATGGTAGCTTCTTATTCAGATTCCCCCCCACCCACAAACACACATCTGGCATCACATCAGTGGCAATATAAACAACACTTTTGAGATCACTCCGTCTTCCTAAATAATTGGATCACAAAGAAACAAAGACCATGTAAACTTTGCTATGACAGGAAAAAGATCCAAGGAGACAAGAGCTCACAGTTAATACCTCGTTATCACTGGACATGTGGCTTTAAGTCTGTGCTGCCCAGCACCAGGACATCCTCTGTGCTTTTTCTATAGAAAGTGAGCGGGAAGGACATAAGTCTTTTGCACCGCTGGGTTAATGAATGCCTAAAAGAATGATGTTGGGAAGAGTGAATGGCTTTGTATCACGCAGTGTAAATCCACCTCTATTCTGCAGATTACCTCTCCTGTGGAGTGCCTGTGATGAATGCATTGTGAAATGGGCACTGGGCTAAATACACAACTCCATCCAGATCATAATGATCATATTCGGATTGCCAGCCTGTGGCCTATAATTCCATAGTTCCAGATGTCCGTAGTGCTACAGTCAGGATTACATTTAATTTTTTTTCTTTTGTAATATTTCAAGCTCTGCAGATGAAGCCAAGCTGTGTATTTTTAATACTTGAGCAGCCCATAGATGAGTCCTTTTTTTTTTTTTTCGTTCAACCAGCGGGTTGAATGAAAAAGATGGACTCGATTCCCCCATCCACGCACTTAATGTGGATGGATTTATTCCCCCCCCGCTGAGCTATTGTACTCTAACATCAGGGAGACTTACCCACCATCAGAATACTCTGATCAGCGTTTGTAGGCTATAGCCCGATGCTCTGATCGAGCGGGAAAAATTTGTCAGGGCAGCTGTAGAGAAGTCGATTGGTATATTAACTTCTTTACAACCACAGTGCCAATACATGGCTCGAAATTCTGCATTTTTTTTTGGTTCCTTCTACAAACAACAAAGCAAATCATACATGCCTGGAGTACCTGTTTTTTTCTTAAAGGGAATCGTCCGATTTCTAATTGCACAAAAAAGCATCCCAAATTCAAGCATGTTTAGTAACCAAATTATTTTTTTTGCGTGCCAAGCAAGTACTAACTCCTATAGCACTATATATATATATATATATATATACATACATACATACATACATACATACATACATACATACATACATACATACATACATACATACCCCCCCCACGAATCCCTCTATTCGTTAGACTGTGACACCACTGCTAGCCAGACCTAGCTCTAAGGTGGATGGAGCTTTAGGTGGTGCAAACATGGTCAGTGGGAAGATACAACTACACCACTCACTCTCCCCCCCCCCCCCCCCACCCCCTTTCATCTTCAACCTAAGGCCTGTACACACTGGCCGAATATCAGGCGGCATCGGCCGGTTCAGGCGGCATCGGCCGGTTCAAAAGAAACCAGCCGACATTCAGCTAATGCGTACGGCAGCCAGTCTTACATAAGCCGGACGTTCAGCTGGCTTCTCTCGAAAGGGGCATGACCAAAAAAAGGTCTGCCGATCGTCATCTGATCAGCGTTCTCAAGACAATGTGTGAGAGCGCTGACTGGTGTGTTCTGGTGGCGGGAGGGGAGTGCCTCCCTGTCAGAATACAATAGCTCAGCTGGGGATATCACTGTACTAACATTGCATAGTTAGTACAGTGGCGCCTCCTGAGCGCTTGTTTTTTTTTTTTTCGTTCACCCTGCTGGGTTAAATAGAAAAAAAAAACAAATAGCATGTACCAAGGTTTAGGGTAGTGGTCAGAATGCCACCTTTACAGATGGCTAAAAATGATCTGTGTGATTGTGCAATTGGCCCCACAACTTGTGTTTGTTGTTCTGAGGTGTGTACAGTAAGGAATTATTTCTGAACCGCAAACTTTTTCCACCTTGGGAAATCTAGGTTTATATTAGGACGCATCTCCAAGGCTTTCAAATGCTCTTTTTGGATTTTTTTTATTGCCCTGGTTGTTTCTAAGTATATGTGGTGTGACACTGCTGATTTGTCATCTCTTTATTCATATTAGATGATCATGGAGCAGCAGGACGAGGAATTGGGGCTGGTATCTCAGAGTATCGGAGTGCTGAAGAATATGTCACAACGCATTGGAAATGAGCTGGATGAACAAGCTGTGTGAGTGTCCAAATAACTAGAAGCTTAAGTTGGTGTAGAGGGAGTGAAAAAAAAATATAGGAATCATTTATTACATTTTTCTTCAAAAAAATAGAAATAATTTTCATATATATATATATATATATATATATATATATATATATATATATATATATATATATATATATATATATATATATATATATATATATATCTCTCTATCTATCTCTCTATTTCATTCAATTAAAGAATATACTCCTTAATTAATCAAGTGAGAGATAGATATATATATATATATATATATATATATCTATCTCTCACTTGATTAATTAAGGAGTATATTCTTTAATTGAATGAAATAGAGAGATAGATAGAGAGATATATATATATATATATATATATATATATCTATCTATCTATCATTTTATTCTTTAATTAATGAGTTTAAACGAATATGAATTATCAGTACTTTTTGAAGCAGTGTTAAAAAAAATAGCTTGGTGCATATTTGGCAAACCTCACCAACCCCCCCACTGAAATGCATTGCAAACACAGCAGGAAAGCAACAAGAATGCATCCGTGTTGCTTTTTTGATGCATTTTTTTGGAGTCACATGACCTATGAAAAACATACCATAATCAAGGTAAAAATGCAGCAAAATCACTGGCGTTTTTTAGCAGCCGTTATCAGCACAACGCTAATCACACTATTTTTGGCGCATCAATGATGTATTATATTTTTAAACTCTTTTGACTAAACCTGCTATTTTTTCCTTTAAATGCGCTATTGGAACCCGCCAAGTATTATACATTAACAGGCACTTGGTTACATTTATGCTTCTACACGTTCCCGTCTTTTTCACTTTGTAGTTAATGTACAGTGGAGGGCAACATACAGTTTTTCAGTTATCAGCCATTTTTAGGTTGAGAAAAGGTAACTTTTAATATAGTTGTATAGAACTATGGTAGTTGTATGTAGCAAAGGGCAGCACAATATTTGAGTATAGTGCAACTGAAATATATTAAAATCTTCAGATAAAAACGTTTGCCGTTTTTCTTCACTTAAGGATGCTTGATGACTTTTCACATGAATTGGACACAACACAATCTCGAATGGACAATGTTTTAAAGAAGCTGGCAAAGGTGTCTCATATGACTAGTGGTGAGTTAGAAATGCGTCAACCAAACATGGTTCTATTAATAGGATTGTTTCTAGAAATGCCATTTTTAAATAGTACTTCTAAATGTAAAGCTGTGTAGCTTGATCAAAATATTCTATTTGGGCTTCATGCACATGGGCGTGTTTGCCTGTGCATTTTAAAGTGGTATTAATGGTTTGTGCTTTTTTTTTTTTTTTATGACAAACAAACCGTTGCACAGAGCAGCCCTGATCCTCTTCTACTTGGGTCCCCCACTGGTGCTCCTGGCTCTTCCACCTTGACCAGTGCCCTCAATAGCAAGCCGCTTGCTATGGGGGCCATAAGACACCTAGAGCTGCGGCTCAGCCCGACCCCTGCTCTCTCCTCATTGGCTCTCTGGCTGTGATTGCCAGTGGTGGGAGCCAATGGCACTCACTACTGTCTTGGCCAATGAGGAGAGAAAGACCCAGGACATCACTGGGTCCAGAGGGGGGCTCATGTGAGTATGGGGGAGGGGGGAAGCAGCACACACGATTTTTTTATCTTCATGCATAGAATGCATGAAGGTAAAAACTTTCAGCCTTTACAACTACTTTAAATATGTTGCATATTTCTGGTGCTCGTGTTGTCCTGGAGCTGCATACGGCCATCCATAGGCATGAACCAGTAAAGGTGGCTGTATGCAGCCAAGCGCTGCTGTGAAGGTAAAGTAGCACAGGCGTAATATTCTGAACGCAGGTACTGTGCATTTAAGGCTCATGCACTACTTTTCTTTTTGTCACTCAATCTCACTCTTATCCATTCTCATACATAGCATTGTGGGAATGTAATGTAGAGACATTGCTATTTAATAATACCACCTTTAAACAGAAGTATGGGAATTTATTTATTTAAATTTTTTTCCCATAATCCTACTTGGGTGGATGCACAGGAGTCCTGTGTGTCTTTTGGTCCGTTTCAGGTACAAATTCAGCCCAAAATTTGGTCTGAAATGGGACTTCAAATGGTAAATGGGGGGTGGACCAGACCCCTGCTGTGAGCCGCTGCAATCTCTAGTGTGAACTCAATGCAGCCTTATTGGTGCATTGGATACCGTGGATATTTTCTATAGGAGTTGTCTTAAATATGGTCATCTCTGTATGTATGATAATGTTTATCCGATTTGCTGTATGAACATGTTTTCATTGCTAGTGTGAGCTTCCATTAAACATTAGCTCCGAATGAAGATGAGTGGATATTTATCTGTGTTTCTTTTTATTATTATATACCCGAAAGTACAAATTTTCTATTTAGATGAGATTTGGTAATATTACTATTATTCTGCTCACTGTTTTCCTTGCTGCAGGAATGCCACCCGCTGTGCTATTGTGTTCTGTTTGCAGGATGGGTTCATCCTGGCCGGCAGAACGCAATGAATGCTGCTAGCGGCTATAGCGGGCAGTATTCTCATGTAAAAAAAAAATTCCGACAGGCTGGTTGTACCCAAGTCGATCCATCAATCGACTTGGGTACAATCAGCCTTGCCCCCATACATGCATCTAATCTGTACTGGTCCCTGTTGAACCAAACAAATTTTCGATCCATGTATGGCTGGCATTACTGTTGGTTAGTCAGACATCTCATGACATTAAGAGGTGTGTGTGTGTTTTTTTTTTTTTTTACATCCTTCTTTCTTAGGTGGATGCAGAATTAGTCCGATGCGGCATCTGTCCCCTGCCGAATCTAAAACTGAGAACCGAGCGATCAAACACTGCTGATTGCTCAGCTCTCGGAGCTCCCTGAGCAGAAAGCTGGTGACTGTCAGTCCCTGCTCTCTGTTGTGCCCCCCCCCCCAATGCTCTCTGGAGTTTGGTGCCAGTCAAGGCATGTGGGTGGATCCCAATGGACCAGCTCTGTGGCATCAGCCGACAGCTGGCTTCAGCTCGCTGTCTGCTAAAAACGGGTCACGGTTATGCAGAATGAACTGCCCTCCTGTGATCCATAGGTGAAGTACAGATCAATGAGCTTTGGCTATACCTCTCCTTTAAGGAACCAATGAAAAGGTGTCAGGGGAAGGACCAAGCTGTACCTTCAGACCTGGGTTCCCTTTTTGGATAAGTGAATGCCATAGCTGCCAAAAAGTAAGTACCCACTGTTAGGTCTTCAAACTGTTCAGAGACCTTAAGTTTAAAAACGGGGGGAGAGCTTTAGTGTGGTTGAAGCCATAGGTATTTATTGGGCTTATTCATCTATAGCCATTGTATAGAAGGTGTAAGGATGTAATGTTCACACCATTCAGTGGCCTGATGGGTAAAGATCAGCCCTTTAAAAACAGCACCTGTAATGATTGAAAATGCTTGTTGTTGAGATTTTAATTCCTCTGTGGGAACCTACCGATCTTTAAATTTTCTCAGTAAGAAATGGGGAAAAAACTCCCCTACTGAGGCACCGTAGCACAAATTGTAGAAGGATGTATGATGGGTCCCGGGGCTTTTGAGGATGGCCAGATGTCTTCCCACCTGTTCTCAGGAAGACATCTGCCTGCCCATGGCAAGCCTAAGGCAAAAACTGGATAACACACAGTCAGCCATGTTTAGCAGCTCTATTTTGCATTATGTACCGCTAGTGTGTGTTTGTAGGTATATGTGTGGTACAGTCCAGTTCTTTTTCTCATTAAAGTGTACCTGTCATAACATAATGTAAGAGTTGGATACCGTGCAAAGTTGGCATCATTCTTACCGTTCGTAATAAAAGGAGGTAATAACTTCTCTTATTCTTCAGTGTTGTGGTTAGGTGTTCATGATAACATTTGGGGCATTGGGGTCAGGATAAAGGCAAGTTCTAGAATCAGAGGCGCAGATCTGCCATTTAGTTAGGGGGACACTTATATATATTTTTTTTTTTGGATAGAGTTGAAAGGGATTTGACCGCTTGCCAGGTATTTATTGTCCAGTTTACCATTATCATTGAAAGTAAAAGAAAATCCCAAATTTTGGGTTATTCCCAGAAAAGTAATAGAGGGGTAATTGTCCAATTGGGACACTAGTTCTGCTGACTATGGGGTCAGTGATTTATCTGACCAGCATTCTAACCCTCCCTTAGGCCCTTTTCACACTGGGGCGTCCGGCGGAAAAGCGCCGCTATTTTTTGCGGCGCTTTACTGTCGTATTTGCGGGGGTATTTGGCCGCTAGTTGGGTGCTTTTATCCCCCATTAGCACCCGAAAAAGTTAAAACTACCTGCAAAAAACAGCAGCGCTTTTTGCCGGCGGTGTAGCCGCGGTGCCCATTTCAATGGGCAAGAGCGGTGGAGGAGCTGTATACACACCGCTTCTTCACAGCTCCAAAGATGCTGCTAGCAGGACTTTTTTTTTTTTTTACCGTCCTGCTAGCACACCGTCATCTGGGCTTTTACACTGGAGAGACAGCAGCGGCTGTTTCAGGGCGCTATTTTTAACGTTATAGCGCCTGAAAAATGCGAAAGCGGGTCTTTCTCTCCAAAATGAAAAACATAAGTTTTGCCTATTGCCCTATTTTAAAGAATTGTGTCACTATACTCATTTAGGGAAAGTGGTAGGTTCTCTTGAAACTGACACCATTTGATTCTTAGGTTCACCATGCTCTGCCACTGCTTCATTGCTTTGTTGGGGCCCTCGATAAATAGTAGCCAGTCTCCAGGGCCTAACATTACCATGACATGGAGCTTACACAGGATGAGGACTCCTGGCTCCAGGGTAGTGCAGAGAAGATGGATATCACTGGGTCTGAGGTTCTTCTTTCTAGAGAACATTTGCTTTGGAGAGCGATCTGTCATTTCAGTTTTGTATGTTGTACCTTGGGAGTTTCCTCTCAAGACCTTCTGCTCTCTAGTTCCCTTGTTCAACTCCAGGACTTTTCCAGAGCCTCTCCCATCCTATGGAACTTCCTACCCCAATCCGTTTATCTCCTACTCTGTCCATTTTTAGTCAATCCCCGAAAACCCACCTCTTCAGAGAAGCCTACTCTGCCCCCACCTAACAACCATACTTTTTTTTTTTTTTTTTCTCCATCAGCTCATCCCCCACAGTTATTTCCTTTTGTATTACTTGACACTCCTTCCTAGATTGTAAGCTCCTAATGAGCAGGGCCCTCTGGTTCCTCCCTGTATTGATTTGTATTATAACTGTACTGTCTGCCCTCATGTTGTAAAGCGCTGCACAAAATGTTGGCGCTATATAAATCATGTATAATAATTAACACTTGTGTTCTGTCTGCAGATCGCCGCCAGTGGTGCGCCATCGTTGTGCTCCTTGCTCTGCTGCTCGTGGTGCTGATCCTTTTCTTTGCACTGTGACTTACAAGCTTACTCCTTCCATGGAATTCCAACAATACATTTTACAGTATCACAACAAACTAAGGTGTATTAATGTGTGAATTGGCATTGCCGTGACAAAAGGGCATTTGTGATTTTTGGCAATCAAGTGACTACAAGCCGCAGCACCATCTTCAGGAGGTGCAGGACTATGGCGTCCCCTATTTTTCAGAAACTTGCTACAACACGCAGAGAGCCCGACAATTTTTCTGCTTTTGTCCTAAGCAGTTTACACACTGGATTACTGCTGTCTGTATTCTGTGTTCCTGCCTCATCTTCCTTTCCAAAGGAAACACGCCTGAGCTTGCCTGTCTGCCGGAACATAAGCAAAGGAGAAACCTTGGGCCTGTGGCTCCGGGGTGTACTGTTTTGAAAAGGGGAGATTTAAACCACATGTGACGTGACGTTACTGCAGAGCTGCTTGGCTAGGAACCATTAGCATCTGGAATAAATTACAGGCCTGCTTCAGCTTCCGGCAGAATGGAACTTGGACGTGGCCACAAGATCTGTTTAACGCTAGTACCATTGCGGTTCAGGGCTTTATTTTTGTAAGACCGTGTGCTACGTTATATAACAATGCCTGCATTGATTCTGCCATTACACATCTGTGGCCAGAGGTCCTCATCTGCTCAACAAGATGCCTTTCTGAGAGCGGGGGATGCAGAAACAAAGGCCCTGTCTACAGTACGGGAACATGGATACCATGACATTAGAAATCCAGGAGATTTGATCATGAAGATTGAATTAGTATGACAAGGATGCTTCACATCTGGAATGATCTAGCCGGATAGGGAGTGCCGTTGAGTGAGATTACGGTTTATACAACTGTATTATTAAGATTTGATGATAGGACTGAATCTGTGTGCACTCTACTGATTTTATTTTTATATCCGTTTTATTGATAGGCAGGCTGTGTTGTCTTACAATTGCTAATGCCACTTTACACCCCTCCCCCCCACCTCAAGCTTTTGTCCGTTGCCTGCCTCGTAGCGTCTTTACTGAATGTGTTTTTGTCCCTGTCTGTTTGTACCATATGTGTTGTAATTAACCACATTCTGTCGAACCAAACACTACATCTATTCCAAACTCTGGGAACTGTCATGGAAAGTTGGCAGCATCCGTTATGTAAATCTGTTTTTGAGCCGTTGGACACGGCCGGCTGTTGTGAATGAATCGTCACCTGAGACTTTATTGGCTGACATCCATCACGCTATTTATTTAACGAAATAGTGCTAGTTCTGACAAATCCCCAGACTTCAGGAGGAACTTTTATTGCTTGGTGCTAGATATGAAGGATATTTTGATGACTTTGTAGATTTATTTAAGGTAAAATTGAATATCTTAAGAAGTATGGCTGTTTGAGCTGTGGGAAAATGATCTGTCAGTTGAGAGAGGGTTCAAGAGCTGACCTTTGTCACAATAATCACCACGGCTACAATTAGTCTTTACTTGGACACGTCTCCATTAAAGCCCCATTTGTTGTTTTTTTGTTATGCCTTATGTCCCATTGGGAACATTTACCCTTATTTCCTGTCCCAGACACGGATAAGGCCTCCTGCCAGAGATCGGTGCTGTCAATCAGACCTCATTAGGTATTTGTCTACTTGAGAGCAGTGTGCTCAGACAGCAGTGGGAGAGGAGGGGGCGCTATCAATCGTGTGAGATCATCAACCGAACCAAATGATCCATGCACATGGTCCCTTTTTAAAATGTGGTGATGGTTCAAGTTCATCTCCATGCAAACAACATACACAGATTACGTGTATGTGTATATATATATATATATATATATATATATATATATATATATATATATATATATATATATATATATATATATATATATATATATATATTCTGTGAAAATTAAAGATTAATTCCTCAATTAATCGTAAATTTTTTTGATCGATCAAAATTCTTTTGATTGGTACTAGTGGTGCAACGGATCGTAAATGATGCGTGATCCGAACGGTTCACCATATGCGGATCGGCACACCACGTGATCCGCGGAGCTCCACTGCTGCCTCGGCCATAAGAAAAGGCTGCGGCCTAGCTCCCGGCACGGTGGCCATCTTGGTCCACCCGGCGGCAGCCTTGGTGAGCCTAGAGCGGCGCGCTGACGTCATCACCCGGCCTCAACTGCTTGTGTTCGGCCGGCTTCTCTGGTAAGACTAAGCCAGCACTAAGCTTCCTATACAGTGGGGGAGATGTCTGTGGATATTACAGTGGGGGAGATGTCTGTGGATATTACAGTGTACTACCAGAGCGCTCTCCAGCTTTTCTTGGTTAATTGAAAGCTATAAGCGGCTGATGATACTTGTAGTTTATCCATTCACAGGAACATGTGAATGAATAATGTGGCCAAGTGGGCGGGGCCCTGCATTGCAGCTTTGTTTTTGTTTTTTTTGTGACAGTGAGTATGGTAAGAAGATCCCAGCCCACTGTCACAGGGAGGGGGAATCAGACATGCGTGGTGCATGCTAAGTCTAAAAACAGATGGAACATATTCCAAAGGTGAACTTATCGTTTATTTTTAATGAACATATACCTACATGAATTGGTGTTTTTAATTTTGTTTTATTTAACCCACCGGGAGTTAAGTTTTAGCACAAACATTCAGTTTTTGCGAGCAGATAGAGACTTATATGCTGTAAGGCCCCTTTCACACTAGCGGACTGTTAGGGTCCACCTGTCAGCTTTTTAGGTGGACTTGATCGGACTCTCCAGTCTCTTCTATAGAGTGGTGGGTGTCGATGGACATGTGTCTGATATCCGATCCTATCCACTAAAAACGGATGGATGGGAATCCATTCCCCATCCGTCTGGCGGATTGGATGCCAGTTGAGTGTAAATGGATAGGCGGTCCGTTTACATTCAACTGCCCATAGGGGAGAGTGGGCTGTGTCTGTGTCCCGTCTGCATGAGCAGGCGCCGACCATCCACCCACTCAGCGGGGATCCGTGGACAGCTTCCCCGCTGACCAGGTGGACCCCAATGGGGCGCACCACACGTGGAAGGGGCCTTGAGCTTACTTCAGACAGATCTGCATGGATGAATTGTAATTGGAATTTTTTTTTTTTTTTTAACCTATGGATTCCTGTAATTATTGCCATATAAACAGTGTATTTAATTGCGTTGTGTACATTTTCCACAATCGATCACCTTTCTCCCTTATATCTACATGATTGATCTTGTGTGATTTTATAGAGTTGTGTGTGGAGAAGAGTAAAATATAAAACTACATATGTAGTTTGCAAAGTACGAGTGCCCCTTTAGATCTGCTTATTCTCCATCAGATAGAGAATTGAGTAAATTAATTTCTGGTGCACATACAGTAAATCCAGAAATTATTCACAGTGCTTCACTTTTTCCACATTTTGTTATGTTATAACCTTATTCCAAAATTTATTAAATTCATTATTTCCCTCAAAATTCTACAAGCAATACCACATAATGTGAAAGAAGTTTGTTTGAAATCTTTGCAAATTTATAAAAAATTAAAAGCGAAAAAACTCCATGTACATAAAATTCACAGCCTTTGCTCAATACTTTTTTGAAGCACCAATTACAGCCTCAAGTCTTCTTGCGTATGATGCTACAAGCTTGGCACACCTATTTTTGGGCAGTTTCTCTCGTTTTTCTTTGCAGGACCTCTCAAGCTCCATCAGGTTGGATGGAAAGCATTGGTGCACAGCCATTTTCAGATCTCTCCAGAGATGTTCAAGTCTGGGCTCTGGCTTGGTCACTCAAGGACATTCCCAGAGTTGTCCTGTTGCCAATCCTTTGTATCTTGGCTGTGTGCTTTGGGTCATTGTCCTGATGGAAGATGAACCCTCGCTCCAGTCTGGGGTACAGAGCGCTCTGGGGCAGGTTTTCATCAAGGATGTCTCTGTACACTGTTGTATTCATCTTTCACTCGATCCTGACTAGTCTTCCAGTTCCTGCCGCTGAAAAACATTCCAACAGCATGATGCTGCCACCACCATGCTTCACTGTAGGGATAGTATTGACCAGGTGATGAGCACTGCTTGGTTTCCTCCAGACAATGACGCTTGCCATTCAGGCCAAAGGGTTCAATCTTTGTTTCATCAAACCAGAGAATTTTGTGCCTTTTTGGCAAACTCCAGGCAGGCTGTCATGCCACTTTTACTGAGGAGTGGCTTCCTTCTGGGCACTCCACCATACAGGCCTGATTGGTGAAGTGCTGCAGAGATGGTTGTTCCTCTGGAAGGTTCTCCTCTCTCCACAGAGAAATGATGGAGCTCTGTCAGTGACCATCGGATTCTTGTTCACCTCGCTGACTAAGGCCCTTCTATTCGATTGCTCAGTTTGGCCAGGTGGCCCGTTCTAGGAAGAGTGCTGGTGATTCCCAACTTCTTCCATTTATGGATGATAGAGGCCCCTGTGCTCATTGGAACCTTTGATGCTGCAAAAATGTTTATGTACCCTTTTTCAGATCTGTGCCTTGATACAACCCCTGTCTTGGAGGTCTACAGACAATTCCTTTGACTTCATGGAATGGTTTGTGCTCTGACATGCACTGTTATCTGTGGGACCTTATATAGACAGGTGTGTGCCTTTCCAAATCATGTCCATTCAAAGTTTACCACAGGTGGACTCCAATCAAGTTTAAACCCAGGTTCACACTGACTGCAAAAACTTAGAAAGAAGATATGCACAGCCGCACACCAAAAAAACTTAAAAAGGTAGCATTTTAATGGTACAGGAAAGAAGGCACTACAAAAAACAGCAAGCAGTAGGGTGGTATATAGCTGACGCGTTTCGCACTGGGGTTCAGTGCTTAGTCATAGCTTCACACTGACTGCGGAGTGAAATGGTGTGAGTTCAGCTGAACTCACACCATTTCATTCTCGCATGCCAGTCCTGATTTCGGGGGCGATTTCAGAGACATCTCTGTAGGTTTCTGCTCAGATGTCAATGGAAAACGCACCCGATATCGCAAAAAGTAGTACAGAAACGTTTTATAATCGTTGCGGTGCCGCAAATCCGGCGTCGCACCTATTAGAACAGTGACATTGCCGCCGATTTGACATGTCAAATCGCACTAATGTGAACCGGGGCTTAGAAACATCTCAAGAATGAACCGTGAAAACAGGATGCACCGGAGCTCAACTTTGAGTTTCACGGCAAAGGCTGGGAATACTTGTGATTTTTTTATTTTATTTTTTAGAAATTTGCAAAGATTTCAAACAAACTTCTTTCAAGCCGTCATTACGCTGTCATTATAGTTTGTAGAATTTTGAGGAAAATTATAAATTTAATTATTTTTGGAATAATGCTGTAACATAACAAAAGTGGAAAGTGAAGTGCTGTGAATACTTTCCGGATTGACTGTACATGTGATTGCTGTACGCAATTACTGTTAATCCTGTGGTTTTGAGTTCATTAAATGTCCCTTCTTGTAGAGGAACAATACTAAAAAAGCACAATACTGGCCATTCATTCTATATAGTATAGCGTTGGCATTATATGCTTTGGGTCCATGATGAATAAAAGAAAAAAACAAAATAGAACGGAGGTGTAGGAAAGTGAGTATTTCTTATTGCCTGCAAGATAGCACTGTACACACTACTAATATTCCCACTAAAGGCTAAGTATTTTTTTTTTTGATTGAGGTACTGTACCATTTTTTTTTTTTGTGTGTCTTTGTTTTTATACCTATGAACTGTTGTTGGAAAATATCGAAGTAGAAGTGTGTCTTTTGAAGAACTCAATCGGTTCCTCGAGATTTTCAGCACTGATATTTTGTGGATCTATACTGCTGCTTAGATCATGAAACTGGTAATGTTCGGGATTTGATCTCTACGGTTTGGAGTGGCAGGGGACGAATCCTGTTACTCTGTAGTACATTTCAGACCCTTTGTATAAACTTCCATTTCATGAACATATTTTTAAGACTTGAATCTGTGAATTTCCATTAGATGCAGTAGTGAAATAAAGTGTATTTCTTTTATATAATAGTTTTTTGTTTGTTTTTTTTCTCTTTCACTAGCCGTTCACAAAGCATCTCTGACCTAACCAACTGTGTTATATTCCTAAACAGGAGCTTCACTGTTTTTTTTTTTTTTTTTATATCTCTGGTTGGCAAGATTATTCTCAAATCATATTTTGCATATTCAGCTTTGTTCTGCTGAAAGCTGGGTCCAGCGACGCCATCTATCTCTGACGTGTACACCTAGAACTGGTGTCTTAATGGCAGAGCAGTTTTCCTGGATAAGGTACAGTACCTTGCCCACTTTTGTCACTGTATCATGTCTAAGGCCAGGCATAGATGGAGCAAATTTCTTTCCTGCAATCCAGGTTACAGGAAAGGAATTGGCTTGATTCCCCTATCAACATAATGTTGACAGGGGAATCCCTCCCATGGAGCCATTGTGTTCTCCCAGCAGGGGTCCTCGCCGGGAGAACACAGTGATTATTGCTAGCGGCTGTAAAATCTAGCAGGCTGGTTGTACCTGAGCTGATTTGATTTTATCAACTTGGGCACGTTCAGCCTGTCTATATGTGATTCGAATCTTGGACGGTTCAGCAGGAAAATTAACAGTCTATGGCCATCTTAAGGCCCCTTTCACACGTGCGGACCGTATGTCAGTTTTCGGATGAAATAGACATACATGTATCCCTATGGGATAGCGGATGAACATCCGCTGACACTTGATCTCATCGGTCCCCGCTATGGTCCGATTCTGCAGACGAAGGAAAATCCTATTTTTCCATCCGTTTGCGGGTCAGATCGGGTGCACACGGACAGACGGTCCGTGTTCATGAGACCCCCCCCCCATAAGGTAGAGCGGAGATCTAACAGGGCGGTCTGTGTACAGGGACCGCCATCTGCCGGCTTAGCGAGGATCAATGGAACGATCCCCGCTGAGCAAGTGGATGAGAAAGGTACGGATCCTCACGGGATCCATATGTGTGAAAGGGGCCTAACATGAAACAAAAGAAGGAAAGCTCGTATAGGTTCATTGGATATGTTGTTTGTTCCTGATTCTGACCTGATTAGCTGTTATTACCGTATTTGCCGGCGTATAAGACGACCCCCCCTAATTTTCCACCAAAAATGTTGGTTTTGGGATATACTCGCCGTATAAGACTACCCCCTTCCTACTAGTCATGCCTCGCGGTGCCACCATTACATGCCAGACTCGCGGTGCCACCATTACATGCCAGACTCGCTGTGCCACCATTACATGCCAGACTCGCTGTGCCACCATTACATGCCAGACTCGCTGTGCCACCATTACATGCCAGACTCGCTGTGCCACCATTACATGCCAGACTCGCTGTGCCACCATTACATGCCAGACTCGCTGTGCCACCATTACATGCCAGACTCGCTGTGCCACCATTACATGCCAGACTCGCTGTGCCACCATTACATGCCAGACTCGCTGTGCCACCATTACATGCCAGACTCGCTGTGCCCCATTACATGCCAGACTCGCTGTGCCCCATTACATGCCAGACTCGCTGTGCCCCATTACATGCCAGACTCGCTGTGCCCCATTACATGCCAGACTCGCTGTGCCCCATTACATGCCAGACTCGCTGTTCCCTTATGACATACCTGACTGTGTCTTGACGATCCCTTACCTTATCCTAAGACATGCAGAATCGCGGCCGTCCATTTTTCAAAAGCCGCGCCTCCTACTTCTTCTGTTCCGTGAAAGGCGGAACACTCGGTTTCCCAGGAGGCACTGTGTTCGCCTATCACCGAGGCCCTCTCGTCCGAGGGCGAGAGGGCCTCCGTGATGGGCGGACACTAAACAAAGTGCCTCCTGGGAAGCTGAGTGTTCCACCTATCATGGAACAGAAGAAGTAGGAGGCGCGGCTTTGAAAAATGGACGGCCGCGATTCTGCATGTCTTAGGATAAGGTAAGGGATGTTAGGTTACCGGCGTATAAGACGACCCCCGACTTTTAAGAAGATTTTAAGGGGTTAAAAAGTCGTCTTATACGCCGGAAAATATGGTAATGTTTTTGTACCTCAGTTGCAGCAGATTTTTTATTTCTTTTTAGTGTGTTGCCGAGATGACCAGCAACAACAAAATTAAATTCCTCAGTAGCATGCAATTTAGGATACTCTATTTAATTAACCACAAACCTAATTAGATTTTTGGTGGAAAAAGATCTGGAACGGTTTTGCAGAAGATATAGTCTTTTCACAGGTGGCCTTCTTGATGACTTCCCTTAGTAAAGCCTCAAGAAGCTGTTTGCCAGAAAATGAGAGGGAACTTAAGGAGTTCTTGGAATCGAAAGACTGCTTGGAATCCACATCTGCAGTCCTTGTCTTGAGCCAAAAATATTCTGCAGGCAGCCATCGCATCAGCAGATTTGGTCATAGCTTAACATGTTTCATTTTACATTGCATCTATTAAGACTTCAATGGGCTAGGTCTAATTTTATGTACAGAATAAGGTCTGAACAGGCGGCAAACACCTCAAGGTCAAACAGGAGCTGATACTACTAAGAATAAAGTGCATCAACTACCAATTCCAAGGCAAAGGAATCAAACTGAGAAAATAAAGTTTCCAGGTGCTCATCACTTCTGGAAGTAGAATATTGTTCTTGGAGAGCCAGAAACCCAGAGAAGGCTCCTTTCACAGGTCTGACTTGGCTTCGGAGAAACACGGGCCAGATATTTCCTTAGTGGAAAAACTTCCAACTCCTCTGTCACCATCATAACAATGAGATCATCAGGAAAATGTACTAATCCTCACTTGTGAACTAATGACTTGGATACTGTGGTCAGCAGGGATATATTTACTAATCCTCAATTGTGGACTAATGACTTGGACAGTGAGTCCTACTCAAGTTCCTTAATGGTTCAAAGGATTCCTCTGATAAGGCAATAAACCTAAATGACCCTTTCCTGTGTCAGAGGATCTGAACAAAGTTTTTACACACGGTCACGGTAGATCTGTTTTGTGAGAAATAAAGGCGCTGACAATGCTGTCTGTCTAGGCCTGACAGCCCCGTTATTGGGCATCAAACCGATCCACTGGTTTTAGTGCTTTGGCTAAGGTTTGCTCTAAATCAGCGGTGCCCAACCAGTGGCCCACGGAGCCCAATGATGTGGCCCGCGACCTCCTGCTCTGGGATGGAATAAAAGAGAATACTGTTATTAAAGGTCAGTTTCTTACTAAAATCGGAGTGTATATATGGGCATATCTGTTCTGCAGTGGTTACTTGGCTGCTTTCAAACTGATCCACAGATGCAGAGCACCTGCGGGTTACCTGTACTGAGCCATAGACTTCTGTTATTACCTGCGAGTTTGAGCTTTCTGAAAGTGCATCAAACCTGCAGAATATAGTAGAAGTCTATTGCAAAGGGCAGAAAAGCCAAGGGTACACTGCATTGCACCCGCGGTGAGGGTAAACCGCAGCGCATTAGTGTGAAGCAGCCATGGGCCCCTTTTACACGGTCAGTCCAACCCAATTGGACCCTCCATTCACCTCTGAGGAGTGATGGATGTAAACTGACTTGTGTCCTACCTCTAATCTGATCCGACTATGCCCATGTCCGCTCTGCATATACAGAGTGGACATGGACCTGCCATCCACCCGCTCTGCTGATTGTGGCCCGTGGTGGGTTACCAAGTCGCTTAAGTGGCCCTCGTGCGTCAAAAGGTTGGGCACCACTGCTCTAAATGAAGTCAGAACTCACAACATGCATACTTCCTGACTCGGTAATGGAGCCATTATGATAGCCAGGGAACCTGCATTTTCAGAAAGAGAAGTCAACAGTGTCATGATCAGTTTTCTAATCCACATGCAGTTTACCTGCAGAGAGAGATAGGCTGATAATAACTTATTGCCAACCTTTGCAGATACTAAAAGGGTGAGATAGAAGATACAATTCAAGATTCACCAAGGGCCATGTATACTGCTGTCATAGATCACATTTGCTCTTCTGCTGAATGATATTAGAAATCAACTTCTGTCCTGGTCATTCATTTTAACTCTGACTATGAATGTGAGTGGACAAATTTGCTGCAGATCTGCCAGTGTTTAAAAAAATTGCTCACAAGCAGATTTTTCAGCTACATTGAAGATCTTTGTACAATAAAACCCTTTTCATGCCCGTGCATTGATCTAAACCATAAATGCATTAGTGCATTATTGTACTCTTCATTTTTAATTAGGGTTGTCCAGATACCGATACTAGTATCGGTATCGGGACCGATACCGAGTATTTGCGGGAGTACTTGTACTCGCGCAAATGCTCCCGATGCCTGATAGAATACTTTTTTTTTATTTATCAACATGTTCTATGAAAATACTTTGAGTTTTTTACTACTGCGTGACAAGCAAATAAAACATTTTTATTCATTTTTACTAATTTTAATTATTTTATAATGTCTTGAGTTAGAGTTCTTCATAATTCTAAAGAAAATATCCTTAGTCTGTATTGTGGTTTGAAAACTGTCACATGACATTTTAAAAAAGTATCGGTATTCGATATCGGCGAGTACATGAAAAAAAGTATCGGTACTTGTACTCGGTGCTAAAAAAGTGGTATCGGGACAACCCTATTTTTAATGATGTTGAAAAGCACCGTAACTGTACAGATCCACTTTTTTGTGTGTTGGCAGCCTATTTAAATGAATGAACTGCTTTAAGGTGCACCGTATCTGCCCCCTTTCTTAAAAAAAAAAAAAAACAATCTTGTATAATAGTGTGAACCTAAATGAGTGCATTTACATATTTCAATGTGCCCTTGTCTTCATTTTTTAGCATCTTTCGTGAAGCCCCTGTATTGCCTGTGCCCCTGGTCCCACGCCATCATTTAAAAAAATAGTCATTGGTAGCTGACTTCTTCCTTGTTCCCTATGCACACAAATGACGTTTGCGCCTCAGGGCAGAGTATTGCCATACTGTGCATGCAATGCTGGGACAAGGTTATCTAGAGCCCAGGGCGAACATGCCCCCCACTGTGCTCCCCCCCACCAAGATGCATGAGCATTGTGTTAGCAAAAATCCCCCTCCAAAGTTAAAACTGAGCACTAATCTGCATAATTACACCCTAAGCATAATTTCCCCTCCTCGCAGTGCAAATCTGCCCCCCTGCTGAAATCCCCCCCCCACCCAGAACAAATCTTTGTTGTCGTCCGTCCCCCCCCCACAATTTTTTTTTTTTTTTACCGCTCCTAGCATAAATCCTTTACCACTAAATTACCCCCTCCCTGCACAACCCCCCCCCAAACCCCCAAATTACCCCTCTTGGCACAATCCCGCCTCTACCATATCACCTCTTCTTGCGCAAAACCCTTAAATCACCACTCCTAGCAGACTTCCCCCCCCCCCCCCCCCATCAGATTTTGCCTCTTGAAGCAATTCTTAGCACCTTGTGAACAAAAATATATGTAAATATATAACTTCTGAAAGTACAGATAAAATATAATAAAATAATTCAGGTGTAACACGTAAAATTGCAGCTGCTGTACAAAGTGCTAACACTTGAAGAAGCCCTGTGGGAGGGCAAAATGCATTGACGCAATTTCTGGTTTCTAATCCATGAGACGTCACTTTCGGTTTTCGATTGGAACGCACGCTGACGGCGTTCGCCTGCTGTTTTCAACTGTTGCTGGATTCATGCTCCTTTTTTAACCTTCAGTTTGTAAGTACTTGTCCACTTGCGCAATACATTTCTTGGCCAACAGTACTTCACTATAGCACCTTTTTTTCGTTTTATAATTTCTGGTATCATGATCCACATTTGATGTTTACAAATTACAGAGATCTTCTTGATGCACTGATGTGATGTAGCCATCCCTGGCCACTTTCTCAAAGCCTGAACGCCCCCCAGACTGAAAAGCTAGGGGTCCATTCCATCCGGTGAGTGGGGACACAGGAGGGAGTGTGGCGCAACTTGAGTTTTTGCATTTTTATGAATCATTGCATTTGATGTCTGCTTTTTATTTTATTATACTCATTTACGAGCGCTGCAATTCTTTCTAGTTATTAATTCTTAGCATTTTTTATTTCCTTTTTCACCAACAAATAGGTGTGATGTACAGCACATTCGCGAGATGAGCCAAATTGATGTAATTTGCTTAAAGCGGAGTTCCACCCAAAAGTGAAACTTCCTCTCATCTGATTCCTCCCCCCTCCGGTGCCACAATTGCCACATTTCGGGGGGGAGGGGGGACAGGATACCTGTCTTTGACAGGTATCCTTTCCCACTTCCGGGGGCCTCAGCCGCGGATATTGACATCACGGTTGGGGCTTCCTCCTTCCCCTGTTCAGTAGGAAAGAGGAGTGGGCCTCGCGCATGCGCAGTAGGGTTTTTGGCGAGACTGCCGTGTACCCTTACCCGCAATGGTGGCGGCAGCACCCTACAGCTGATGGAAACATCAGCTACAGTGCCGACATCGCTGGACTCCAGGACAGATAAGTGTCCTAGTATTAAAAGCCAGCATCTGCAGTATGTGTAGCTGCTGGTTTTTAATTATTATTTTTTAGGGCGGACCTCCGCTTTAATTTATTGAATGTGCAGTATGACAACACCGTGAGTTCTTATGAAATATCCCTGAAAGTACTGGTGATATTGCCATCCTAAAGGGCATCTGTGAGGTCAGGGCTATGTCACCAGTGCTTCTGATCTAAAGGGGGAGCCCTGATATTAATGGGTGGGGGGGCTGAGGATAGTGAGGTACGTACAGGGGGGTCTGTGATGTAAAGGCGGATTGTGAATGCTGATCTAAAGGGGGAGCCCTGATATTAATGGGGGGGGGGCTGAGGACAGTGAGGTACATACAGGGGGGTCTGTGATGTAAAGGTGGACTGTGAACACTGATCTAAAGGGGGAGCCCTGATATTAATGGGGGGGGGGGGGGCTGAGGACAGTGAGGTACATACAGGGGGGTCTGTGATGTAAAGGTGGACTGTGAACACTGATCTAAAGGGGGAGCCCTGATATTAATGGAGGGGGGGCTGAGGATAGTGAGGTACATACAGGGGGGTCTGTGATGTAAAGGTGGACTGTGAACACTGATCTAAAGGGGGAGCCCTGATATTAATGGGCAGGAAGGGGGGCTGAGGATAGTGAGGTACATACAGGGGGGTCTGTAATGTAAAGGCGGACTGTGAATGCTGATCTAAAGGGGGAGCCCTGATATTAATGGGCAGGAAGGGGGGCTGAGGACAGTGAGGTACATACAGGGGGGTCTGTGATGTAAAGGCGGACTGTGAATGCTGATCTAAAGGGGGAGCCCTGATATTAATGGGGGGGCTGAGGACAGTGAGGTACATACAGGGGGGGCTGTGATGTGTTTTAGCACAAACATGAAATTTGGACCTCTGCCAGAAGAAATGTTTATAATCCGGACCCCCATGAATTTTAATTCAAGAACTTGTTCTAGGGGGAAAAAGATTGAGAGAGACTGCGCCACAAAGTATACCTGCAATGAGAGAAATCCCTCAGTGCAGGTTCATCTGTCCACCACCTCCACCTCATACAAGAGGCCATTCACCAGGATAAATAATACATCTCCAAATGTGTATTCTGAGGCTGATCCCTTATTTACAATGCAATGCAGCAATTACCCTTTTCCCGCTACATTATGCGCAGGACACCTTTCACCTCACTAATAAATGAGTTATTTTCAGCAGTTTAGAGCGAGGTTATCCCTAATTAATGTGCCTGTAGACTTGGAAATGAGCATTGTGTATAGGAATGCTGATAACCTGCCGGGGGTTGTCGTGTCTGATGCTGTAGGTCAGTATGCAGACATGACAGCTCTGCAAATGACTATCAATACTATCTAACGGCAGGATTCTTGGTTACTGAGCCTGGGGCCAGAAAGATGGCTGGGAGAGGGGGAAGGGGCAGACATGTATGAGGTGCTTTGTCTTCCAGGGTGCAGGGAGGGGGGAGAGGTGCTCGGTGTCTGCCGGCTGGGGGAGGGGGGGTCATACAAAAGCTCCAGGAGGCCGCCACTATATAATGTGACAGGCCTGAGGCCTCCAGTGTTCCCACTGTGTGTGTGTGGGCCTCACTGCACAGAAAGGGAGACTGAGGGGGGGGGGCTCCTAGTGTTCTCTGGGGGAGGTTATTATCTCTGGGAGTTCCTGCTACTGTGAAATCTGAATTGGTTCATCACCTGAATTTATGACTTGGTAATTGAAGTGACAGAGCTGACTGGGTTTACTGCTTTCTGACTTGTAGAATATTTGCAAGTCAGGGTATGGCGGTGTGTGTATATTTAGGAGTATGCGGCAACTGCCATTGCTGGCCTGCTTCTGAAAATATTCATACCCCTTCAGTTTGCCACATTTTGTCATGTTACAACCGAAAATGTAAATGTATTTTATTGGGATTTAGTGTGATAGACCAACACAACGTGGCACATAATTGTGAAGTTAAAGGAAAATGATAAACGATTTGCAATTTCTTTTTACAAATAAATATCTGAAAAGTGTGGCATGCATTTGTATTTAGCCTCCTTGACTGTGATACCCCTAACTAAAATCTAATGGAACCAATTGCCTTCAGAAGTCACCAAATTAGTAAATAGAGTCTGTAATTTAATCTCAGTATAAATACAGCTGTTCTGTGAAGCCCTCAGAGAACCTTAGCGAGCAAACAGCATTGTGTAGGCCAAGGAACACACCAGACAGGTCAGTCATAAAGCTGTGGAGAAGTGTAAAGCAGGGTTAGGTTAAATAAAAATATCCAAAGCTTTGAACGTCTCACGGAGCACTGTTCAATCCATAATCCGTGTCACAATACATGTCCTTGAAATGTCACTTACTGACATCTTTTGGTCTAAAAATCCCAAGATTGTAGCTGCCCCGCCTCTCCAGTACCTTTTCAGTATGTGTATTCTGTGTGTATGTATATATTGTGTATGCATACTGTATATATATATATGTGTGTGTGTGTGTGTGTGTGTGTGTGTATACCGTGTGGCCCCATAATCTCCTATTGCCTGGGGGCCCCATAATCTCCTATTGCTCGGGGGCCTCATAATCTCCTATTGCCGCCCGGGGGCCCCATAAATTGTCAGTCTGCCCCTGAGCAGGACAACGACCCTAAACATACAGCCAGAGCTACAATGGAATGGTTTAGATCAGGGGTCTCCAAACTTTTCAAACAAAGGGCCACTTTATTGCCCTTCAGACTTTAGGAGGGCCGGATTGGGGCCAGCAAGGGAAGAAAATTGTCACGGACCCGGCATCAGTGAGAGCAAATATGGCCTCAGGGTTGGTGGTCAATCGGAAGAGGAGTATTCCCCCTGTTAGTAGGAGGAATAGTATCCCATCATTGGTATCAGTGGATAATATAGTGCCCTTTTGTTGGTGTCAATGGGAGGAATAGACCCTCATATCAGTGGGAGGAATTGTGCCCCAAGGGCCAGATAAAGGCTAGCAAAGGGCCACATCTGGCCCTCGGGCCGCAGTTTGGAGACCCCTGGTTTAGATCAAAACATAGTCATGTGTTAGAATGGCCCAGTCAAAGTCCAGACCTAAATCCAATTGAGAATCTGTGAAAAGATTTGAAAATTGCTGTTCACAGACGCTCTCCATCCAATCAGACAGGGCTTGAGCTATTTTGCAAAGAAGAATGGACAAAAATGTTGCTCTCTATATGTGCAAAGCTGGTAGAGACACCCCCAAAAAGACTTGTAGCTGTAATTGCAGCAAAATGGGATTCTACAAAGTATTGACTCAGGGGGGGCTGAATACAAATGCATGCCACGCTTTTCACATATTTATTTGTAAGGCATCTATTTTTGCAGGGGGTGCTCTATTGCTGGTGGGAGATCTTAAAGTGGAAGTTTACCCAAAAATACATTTCTAATACCTTGAGCTGACAGGTTATTCTGCGAGGATGCTGTTTTTTTTTTTTCATACATACCTTGTTAGCGGTGTTTCATCCCTCGGCTTCCGGGTGCGATTCTAGCGGGGCTGTGCGTTCCTAGTTGATTGACGTTCCTCCGACCGCCGCATACTGCGCGTCACGACTTTCCGAACGTCGCTGCGCAGGCGCCGTATAGAGTCGACTCTATACGGCGCCTGCGCAATGACGTTCGGCTTCTTTCGGAAAGTCGTGACGCGCAGTATGCGGCGGTCAGAGGAACGTCAATCAACTAGGACCGCCCAGCCCCGCTAGAATCGTACCCGGAAGCCGAGGGATGAAACACCGCTAACAAGGTATGTATGGAAAAAAAAAACAACAGCATCCTCGCAGTATTATTAGAAATTTATTTTTGGGTGAACTTCCACTTTAAGTTGCTGGGGGGGGTCAGTTGTTGCTGAAAGAGATCTACTGTTAGGGGGAGGGGGTCTATTGTTGGCTGATGGCTGCCGGAGAGTCTATTAATGCTGGCTGTGCAGAGATCTGTTGATGCTCCCGGGAGTCTATTGTTGCTTGGGGGGGGGATTTTATTGTGGGTTGATCCTTTGCGGTTAGCAGGGTCTCCAGTTGCTGGCTGCAGGGGATCCGGCTTTTCTTGATATCATTACCAAATTCCATACAAATTTTTCAAAAAAATTATACTTGGTTCTGTATTGTCTAAAAGGGGTGGTAGGGGGATGGAACCAAGGGACAGTGCTCGGAGGTGGGTAGGGGGCGGAGAAAGGGGTGACTCAGAGAGGGGGGGGGGAGTTCCTGCACTTATTGTCTGAGAAAAAAAGCCCTGAACACATGACATTACTTTTCGGATCGTAGGTATGGGACTGTCAAGGCACTGATTGAAGTTCAGCAGGGACTGGCCAAATTTCAATCAGTGTGCGCCTGTACCCGCTTCATACAAGTTGGTTGTTTAATTGAATTCTGTTGAAGGGAAATGCAAAAAAATAAAAATTCTCGGTCAGCAGTTGCAATATATGATCGGAAACACTGTTCAGCGATCAATTTTTTACATGGCTTGAATGTTTACACTTGTTTTGTTGAACTGGGTGGTGCTTGCAGGCTTAATTCAAGTGTCCAGCATAAGACCCCTTTCACACTGGGACAGCCCGTGCGTTTGCGGTAAAGCGCTGCTCGTTTTAGGTGCTGTTTCTTTTCGCCCGCTAGTGGCGCGCTTTGAACCCCAAAAAAGGGGTTAAAAATTCCCGTGTTGCAGCACTTTGGAAGCGCTGTCCAGATTTTTACATACTGTCCCTGGTTTTCCTGAGGCTGGCAACCCTGATGGGGCCCCCTAGTGGCATGGGGCCCTCGGGCAGTGCCCGAGTGGTCAGTCCACCCCTGGGTCCAGGATGAGCTACATTTAGTTGCTTACTGAACTGAGCTCAATGAAGGTCTGTATGTCAGATAGTAGAAATTGTGTGCATCCAGCCATTGATTTATTGCTAGATCTAAACTGTAATGTACATGTAAAATAAAAAGCATTATTGCCATATGCAAAATAGGAATTATTAATTCGAAAGCATGTAGGGGGTGCAGTGTGGAAGACCTAATGCAGCCTGCCTCATCCCGGATACTAAAGTAAATTGCTGTGATAATAAGAACATGCCTGAAATCTGGCCCGGCGCCTCCGTTTCCCATTCTCTTTCATCATTCCCTTCAAAGATCACGCCAATGTGAGGTTCTACCTCGCAGCAACAGCAAATCACCCATCGCCTGCCAGTGCGGATTCATTGTTCCTCTGCTGTAGATCATTGAAGCATTGCTGTATTCATCATCTCTACAGACCTTCAGACTATTTCTAAATCCATCAATTCACGGCAGACCTTTGTGAGTTCCCGAATACATTATCTGTACAATTTCTGCACAGCCTTGATGCGCAAACACCTTTTCTGTCATGAGTCCAGCAACTTAATTCACAGCTGTAATCAGCATGCTGGGGCCATCCTTTCCAGCACACCATCTCTGAGGCTCGCTCTGACACTTGATCATGAAACAGGGTCATGGAATGTATAATATCCTATCTTCCTGGCTGGGAGAAAAAAGCCGGCCTGAACTAAGCTGAAGAAGCAAGGGATGCGCATTATCTCAGTAGCCATTTCTATAAAAAAAAAAAAAAAAAGCTACATACTGATAAGGTGGCAAATGATCTACATTTAGGGCATGTTCTAGTCTATAAAGACTTGATTTTTCTTCCCAGTAGCAGGATTTTATTATTTTATGGTTGTGCTAACCACTGGAATACAGTGGGGTAGATTCAGGAAGCAATTACGCCTGCGTATCCATAGATACGCAGCGTAATTGCTAAGTAGCGCCGGCGTATCGACTTTCTGTATCCTGTGTCCTTTCACACGTCCGCTCTGTTCGTCCGTTTCTTACAAGTCCGTTTACGGACTTGTAATACATCCCTATAGGATCGCGTCCGTTAGCGGATGGAGCATCCGCGTCCGTCAGGATCCGCTTTTGCGGATGGAAGAAAACCCTATTTTTCTTCCGTCCGGCGGAACGGATCGGATGCAGACGAACAGACGGTCCGTCTGCATCCGATTCCCCATAGGGGAGAGCGGAGCAGAGACAGGGCGGTCTCTGCACTGTGTGCGGGGACCGCCCTGTCCGTCGACAGCTCAGCGGGGATCCCCGCTGAGCCAACGGACACACACAAAAACGGTCCGCTCCGTGTGAAAGAGGCCTAAGGCTCTTATGCCATCGTATCTTAGGCTGCATTCTGACGCTGGCCGCTAGGTGGCGTTCCCGTAGTTGTCAGCGTAGAGTATGCAAATTGCATACTCACGCCGATTCACAAACGTACGTGCTCCCAGCGGTCGTGTTTTACGTCGTTTGCGTTCGTCGCTTTCGTCGTAAGCTGCTCCTGCCATTAGGAGGCGCAGCCAATGGTAAGTATAGACGTCGTTCTCGCGTCGCGATTTTCGAAATTTACGTCGTTTGCGTAAGTGAATCGTGAATGGCGCTGGACGCCATTTACGTTCACGTCAAAGCAAATGACGTCCTTGCAATGTCATTTATCGTAATGCACGTCGAGAAATTTTCCCGACGGAGCATGCGCAGTACGTTCGGCGCGGGAACGTGCCTAATTGAAATGATCCACGCCCCCTACGGGATCATTTAAATTACGCGCGCTTACGCCGGCCCCTTTTACGAAACGCCGCCGCAAATTATGGAGGCGTAGCGTAAAAATGGTACGCTGCGCCGTCGTAGCAGTGCACTCCCCTACCTGAATCTACCCCATTATTTTTCATTTCGTTTTTTTATAAATTGGGGATGCAATGAGAAATTGATACAAAGTATCAGAGCTAACAATGTAAGGAGCATATTTCACATACATGCATACTGAGGGCCAGTGCCGGCTGGTACTCTAATTTTTTGGGGGCGGATCCAGAATCTAGTCTCGGGAGGAGCACTACCAGAATATTTTGTGGGCAATTTATCGGGGTAATGGCTGGTGTTGGTGCTTCAATCATCACGGCACCATGGTTGATATGGTGTCAGGATGATTAAAGCGCATTACCGTATTTATCAGCATATACCGCGCACTTTTTTCCCCTTAAAATAAGGGGGAAATCGTGGGTGCGCAATATACGCCGATACCCGCGCTGAGTTTGAACTGCGCCGCCGACATATACCGAGCGCAGTACACTCGGGTACATTCGGCCAGGCTCGGCTTCGCTCGCGGTCACGCTCTGTGACGCCTCCTAGAAGCCGAGCGTGCCCGAGTGTACTACGCTCGGTATATGTCGGCGGCGTTCAAACACAGCGCGGGAAGCGGAGATTCGACTCAGAGACAGCGCGGGAGGACACCACTGAGGCCGCAGACGGACGCCGGACCGGACAAGGCCGCCGATGGACGCTGGGCAAGACACCGACAATGAGCATTCAAACTGTAAGTATTTTTTTTTTCTGAAATTTCCCTTCCAGGTTGGGGGTGCGTGCTATATGCGGGTGCGCGCAATACCCCGATTAAATACGGTATTTATATTATTACATTGTAATATAAAATGAAATAGTTCAACTCGCCATAATACAGAATCAGTGGGAGCCCTGAGCTTGTTACTTGCCACTGTTGCCTGTCACCAGATGTGGATTGTCATTTCCCAATGTCACCAGCCTTAAGTGTAGAAACACTTAAGGGTAAAAATTCACAAGAATCCCTTTGAGGAAGTCGGGTGACGAAACATGTCAAGGAAGTGGGGTCAGACACACAGGCAGGAACTAGAATCACGGTATCGGTTTTTAGATAATACTGCACTATGAGCTTTTCGCTTTTTTTTTTTATCTTGTCCATCTGATTACCCCAAGGAGCTTTAAGATGTTTGCCTGCCTTAAAGTGGTTGTAAACCTCAGACATGAAATATGAAGAGAGCATATCTCCCTTTCTCGGCTCCTCCCCGCATCAGCTAACCCCTCTGGGAAGCGCTTTCCCAAGGGGGTTACCTTGCGGGCATGCTCCCGAGTCCAGCATTTGTGTCCATAGACACGAATGCCGGACTCGGCCCCGGCGCCCACGTCATTTAATTGACAGCAGCACAAGCCAATGGCTGCGCTGCTATTAATCTATCCAATGAAGAGCCGAGAAGACGGGATGAAATCCAGCGCGTTCTCGACGTGGGACCTTTAAGGGCTCAGGTAAGTAAACGGGGGGGGGGGGGCTGTGGGGCCAGTAAGGCCAGTAAGCATTGGATGTTTTTTCACCTTAAAGGGTCACTAAAGGCAAACTTTTTTTTTTTTTGTAAATACCATGTTATACTTACCTCCACTGTGCAGCTTGTTTTGCACAGTGTCCCCTAACCCTGTCTTCTGGGGTCCCTCGGCGGCTGTCTCGGCTCCTACTCGCAAATACTTTCCACCTTCATGCGAGCGAGCATGGTGGAAAGCTTTTGCGAGCGCGCTCCCGTGATACAGCGGCTGGCATAGTATCACTCAGCCCCGCCCCGCCGCGCCGCGTCATCCGCTGTGATTGACAGCAGCGCCAGCCAATAGCTGTGCTGCTATCAATCCGTCCAGCCTAGCCAATAAACGGCCAGGCTAGGAACCGAAGAGGATCACGTGGACGTGCGCGGGACTTTCGAGGGGGTCGGGTAAGTAAAACGGGGGTTCGGGGGGGCCAGTACTGTCGGATGTTTTTTCACCTTAATGCATAGGATACATTAACCACTTAAGGACCGCCTCCTGCACATATACGTCGGCAGAATGGCACGGCTGGGCACATGTACGTACAGGTACGTCCTGTACTAGTACCCAGCCGTGGGTCGCGGGCGCGCGCCGGTCCGGAAGCTCCGGGACCGCGGGACTCGTGGACCCGATCGCCACTGGAGCCCGCGATCGTTCCTCGGAGCTGAAGAACGGGGAGAGCCGTGTGTAAACACGTCTTCCCCGTTCTTCACTGTGGCGGCAGCATCGATCGTGTCATCCCCCCACACTTCAGGTCACACATAACCCCATCAGCGCCCCCTGTGGTTAACTCTCAAACTGCAATTGTCATTTTCACAATAAACAATGCATTTTAAATGCATTTTTTGCTGTGAAAATGACAATGGTCCCAAAAATGTGTCAAAATTGTCCGAAGTGTCCGCCATAATGTCGCAGTCACGAAAAAAATCGCTGATCGCCGCCATTAGTAGTAAAAAAAAAAAAAAAATTAATAAAAATGCAATAAAACGAACCCCTATTTTGTAAATGTTATAAATTTTGCGCAAACCAACCGATAAACGCTTATTGCGATTTTTTTTTTTAACCAAAAATAGGTAGAAGAATACGTATCGGCCTAAACTGAGGAAACATTTTTTTTTATATTTTTTGGAGGATATTTATTATAGCAAAAAGTAAAAAATATTGCATTTTTTTCCGAAATTGTCGCTCAATTTTTGTTTTATAGCACAAAAAATAAAAACCGCACAGGTGATCAAATACCACCAAAAGAAAGCTCTATTTGTGGGAAAAAAAGGACGCCAATTTTGTTTGGGAGCCACGTCGCACGACTGCGCAATTGTCAGTTAAAGCGACGCAGTGCCGAATCGCAAAAAGGGGCAAGGTCCTTTTAGCTGCATTTTGGTCCGGGTCTTAAGTGGTTAAGGTGAAAAAACATGAACCTTTACCCTTTACCCTTTTTTTTTAAGGGAAGAAGGAAGAATTTATCACAAAATATTTAGATGTTGGACTTTTATTGAATTTGGGGATTTGCATGACATTTTTGCACAAATCACATTTTTTTTGGGGGGTGTATTCTTTTCTGGAAGTGCTGGATCACTTATAGTTTCATGGTATCTGTCCAGGGGACAAGAATTACCAGCAGCTGGGGGATTGGGAGTGGATGTTTCTACCCGAGCGCTGAGAAATCTATACGAATATTGCTGATGCTTGGTTGTTGGGATGTGTAGGTACCGTATTTATCGGCGTATACTGCGCACTTTCGCAGGGCAAAATCGTGGGTGCGCGATATACGCTGATACCCGCTTTCCCACGCCGAATTTGAATACTGCGCCGACATATACCGAGCGCAGTACACTTGTGTATAGTCGGGCAGTCTCCGCTTCTTCCGCGCTCACGTCCTGGACGTACAGGACGTGAGCGTGACAGTAGCCGAGCCTGCCCGAGTGTACTGCGCTCGGTATATGCCGGCGCAGTATTCAAACTCAGCGCGGGAAACGAGCGGGGAGGACGCGAGGACTCCGCACCCGACGAAGAGGACACCCGAAGCCGCAGACGGACGCCGGACCCTGAGAGGCCGCCGCGCAAGACACCAAAACTGTAAGTACAAAAAAAATTTTTTTTCCACAGGAATAGGGGGCAACTTTAGGGGTGCGCGCTATACGAGGGAGCGCGCTATACCCCGATAAATACGGTACTTACTGTAAAGTGTTGCCTAAACTGTTGGCGCTATATAAATCCTGTAGAATAATAATAATAACAGGCTGCAGAGACTTTCAGCTCTAACTAAGCAGGAAAATTGTGTGCGCAATAAGTGACCACTAGGAAAATGTATGATCCTACGATCCAATTTTCTAGTGATGTCAGTCTATTGTGAGGATCTCTTTTACTAAACATGCATAAAATGTTTCTTTGGTGAACCAACAGTCCAATCAGAATCAAGAGTAGTGTTAATCATGCTGTGAAAATATTTTTTTTTTGGCCAATAGTTCATCTAATAATTCCTATATTGTCACAGAGCATCACACAGATTTTTTGGATGCCCTCCAAGGTGTACAAAGAATATCCGTATTCAGAGCCCATCTCTTCTGCCCATCACCCGCCAGACTGTGTCCTTCTAATTTCTCCAAGCTGTCTGGATGCAGTGAAGGGATACGCATTGTGCTGCTTCTGAGTGACACCCACTGATTGCTTTCAAAGCCAAGGATGCAATATGCTGATGCTAAATAAGTCTGGGGAGGTAAGTGACAGGGGCTGGGTGAGGTGGTGGGGAGATCACACAGGCTGCGTTCCAGCCTCGCTGTCTTCATTCACAGCTGAGGGCAGCAATCTTCCCCTTCCTCCAGCCCAATAATGTGCACTGTTCCTGGAGAAGGGGCCTGGGACCACCTGGGCTCATTAGCTGCACAAGCTCCCTGCGGGGACTGCGGGCAAAAGGCTGTAGACGTGAGTGGGGAAGAGGGGCTTTGTGTAATGACTGTCAGAAATCATATTTTTCTATAATGTAGAAGGGAAATACAGTATAACAGTAGATTTGAATTTTAAAGCATATCTGGTCTGTTATCTGTATATCTTTTACAGGTATTTTTTATGATGCCAACAGTGTTTTACATACTATACATTCACAACATGCCATGCCCTGCCCTCAAGTAGCTTGGCCAAATTGAAGGGGAGGGTCTTTAAAGGGACACTGTTAAATAAAACCAGGAGATTCTAACAGGAGCACATTTATGCACAGGGTGCAGGGTTCAGGAGTGCATTGCATGCAGGGATCAGGAATACATTACACAGCAGATGCAGGGTTCAGTGGTGCATTATGCACAGGGTTCAGAAATGCGTTACGTAGAGGGTGAAGGATTCAGAAATACATTACACACCAGATGCAGGGCTCAGCGGTGCATTATGCACAAGGTTCAGGAGTGAGTTACGCAGAGGGTGAAGGATTCAGAAATACATCACACACCAGATGCAGGGCTCAGCGGTGCACTATGCACAGGATGCAGAGTTCAGGAGTGCACTATGCACAGGATACAGGGTTCAGGAGTGCACTATGCACAGGATACAGGGTTCAGGAGTGTGCTACGTAGAGGGTGCAGGGCTCAGCGGTGCACTATGCATAGGATGCAGAGTTCAGGAGTGCACTATGCACAGGGTTCAGGAGTGCACTATGCACAGGATACAGGGTTCAGGAGTGTGCTACGCAGAGGGTGCAGGGTTCAGCCCCCTTCCACAGCTACTTAACTCTGCATCTCCCATCCACATCTTTCTTCTGCATCCCTCTTCAGCTCTAACTCTGTACCCTCTTTCCCCATCCCTTACTTCTGCACACACCCTTCCTCCTTTGCCTTCATCTTCACCCCTTCCCTTCAATGTTACACCATTCTTCAAGTGCTTACCTTTGCAAAAAAGCACCGCATAGTGGCCAACCCAGGTATAGTACCTCCCCGTGGCCACGGCTTGTTTTTCCCACACAGTATATGCTCTGTGTGGAGCCCCCAGGAAATTTGCACTGTCACTTTTAAACAGAGAAGCCAAGCTTCAAGCTAATGCAATGAGCACAGGGTCAGTGCCGGAGGTGGTGAAACGGAGCTCCTCCATATTCCAACAAAAAATAAATCCTGGCCTTACCACTACATAATTGTTGGTAAATTAAAGTCGGGTTGCTCTGGCTGCACAAGATCAGGGCCGACTTTCTAATAGTGAGGAGGAGTGGCCCACGCCTGTGGAATGTGTGTCGGCATAGACTCTTGTAGTCTCAACCTCGAGCACATGTGACAGGGAGACATCACTAGAGAACAGCAAGGAAACTTGTGTCACTCCACAAGTACCTAAACAAGGACCTTCTTGGAAGGATCATCAGGAATTATTTTAACGGGAGCTGCAGATTTAAAGAGATTGGAAACAGCATTTGAATATTTATATGTTAAAGCCTACATGAGATTTTAGTGATGGGTTTAGATCTATTTAAACTGACAGTTTACGTGGGCCCTAATGCCGAAATACCAAAATTACTTTAGATGTAGAAATCAAAAAATTAATATTTTTAAGGTGTAGACTGTGTATTTATGGTGTACAATGTGTGCTCTATGGTGAGTCCTTTTTTTAAATAATTTAGTGGCAGACTCTATATATCCCATGCCATACACTATCAGCAGAAAGCTCTAGTGATTCTATTCCAGGTTAGCCCTCATCAGTGTACTTTCCCTGAAATAAAGCCAGCACTGGGGGTGGCTACACAACGGACAGACATACTCAGGCCTGGATTTACTCCCTTTGCCGCCGCAAGGCCGGGTCCCTCAATGCCGCCCTCGTCTACACAGTACAGGGGAGACATTATCCGCCGGGGGGACTTTTTCGGCAGGATACTGAGATGCATTGAGAAGCGGAGGGGGGGGTGGGGGAATGGGATTGGTACTGCCGAAAATGACACTGAGAACCTGGGGGGTGTTGCTGCCAAAAATGACATTGAGCATTGGGGGGTTCTGCTGCCAAAAATGACAAAATTACATTGAGAACCGGAAGGGGTGCTGCTGCCGAGAACCATCTCGCCTCCTTTTCCCTCCTCTCACCATCCGCATGACAGGGGGGAACTCCCGAAATGAAAAGTGAAAGTGTCCTCTCCTCTCAGCCACAGTGCCGCCCCTGCACCCACTGCCGCCCCGAGGCCTGGCCTTGTTGGCCTTGTCTGGAATCCGGCCCTGGACATACTCGCAATCAATATAAAGAGACATGGCTGTGCACTTCAATTTCACACGAAAGATTGTTTTAAAGATGGACTGTACATTTCTGACCACTGTGTCTATGGCCAGCTTCAATTCTTTTTGCACAAAGTGAAACATCTCTGCATTTCATTGCAAGTGTAGACGTCTTTTGGGTGGTTATGAGTAATTGCCCTCACCAAACAGGATATTGCACTAAATCTGTAGGTAAATAAGAGAATTAGAACCTTCTCTAAGTGGAAGATTACTAATATTACATACATCTAATATACAAGCGGGTTCTGTCATTTCCCCGATGACGTGATCTTTCACAAAACGCGTTGGGCAGAGTTCATACTCGTGACGTCACCACGCCCGCTGATCCCACGAGGCTATCGGCTTGATTTCCAAGACAGATACATACTGCATATATGCTCGTTTTTCCAACTGCCTTTAAGTTAGTAGTTGCCATCTTTTATCGTTAACCATTTGTCGCCAAATTACTTAAATGTACGTCATTTTCTTTAAGTGGGAGTTTTTTTTATTCATCTTTCATGCATGATCTGAACCTTCTACCATTCCCTATGTCATTGTTCCCATTGACACTAAAGGAAAGATAAGTTTTGCTGTAAACGAGAAAGGGTTGATGATTTCTGTCTTAAAGGAAATCCTACCATACTGCGTTTATGACCCTTATAATCTACAGTCCACTCCCTCTGGTGGCCACTCATACCATATGGTGGAAGCACACCTGGGCATCTATTGTACTCTGACAGCTGCTGCTCCTGCAAAGATGGCTGCCCGATATACAAATACTGTATAATTAAATGGAAATAGACACAAGGGGCTAAATTCTGCAACAACATACGGCGGCGTATCTCCAGATACACCGCCGTAATTTCAAATCTGAGCCGTCGTATCTTTACGCTGATTCTCAAAGGCAGATACGTTAAAAAACAGGCTTCCTCCGCCAACGTAACTTGAATACGCCGGCGTATAATTGTGTGCAATTTTACGCTGGCCGCTTCCGTAGATTTCAGCGTAGAATATGCAAATGACCTAGATACGCCGATTCACAAACGTACGTGCGCCCGGCGGAATTTTTTAACGTCGTTTGCGTAAGGCTTTTCCCGCGTAACGTTGCTCCTGCTTCTATGAGGCGTACGCAATGTTAAGTATGGACGTCGTTCCCACGTCGAATTTTGAATTTTTTACGTCTTTGCGTAAGTCGTTCGCGAATAGGGCTGGACGTAATTTACGTTCACGTCGAAACCAATACGTCCTTGCGGCGTACTTTGGAGCAAGGCACACTGGGATATGTACACGGACGGCGCAAGCGCCGTTCGTAAAAAACGTCAATCACGTCGGGTCACCACCCATTTACATAAAACACGCCCCCCTCATACTCATTCGAATTAGGCGCGCTTACACCGGCCCCATTTACGCTACGCCGCTGTAACTTAGGAGGCAAGTGCTTTGTGAATACAGCACTTGCCTCTCTGATTTACGGCGGCGTAGTGTAAATACGATATGCCGCCGTAACATTGCACCCGGCTACCTGAATCTAGCCCAAGATTTTCAAGAAAATATAAACTTCAGTTAAAGATTACATCAAGCCGATCACCTTTATGCAACTAGAGTATATACATTAAATACATACAAAGTAGCTCCCCTTAAATTATGTCCCCTACTTGCCTGCGTTGTCTGATACACCACCAATAGCAAGCAGCAGTCTTGGATGAAAATGATGTAATAAGGCTTGAGAGATATTTACACCTCGTTTAATTCATTGCTTTTTGTTTCATAACGGTGCCATTTATGTACTGAATGTAAATGATATACCGATTCCCTATATGAACATTGCTTGTTGTGCTTTACTCATCTACCTTCATTTGAAAACATTGCCCATAGTAACAGGACCAAGGCATGAGAAGCCTTTGGCTAGACTGACAGCAGCAGCTGATTAGACCTTGTTGTGGCTGCAGAGAGAGGATCTGGCAGTATAATGCAAATGATCATTGTACCATAAACCCATAAGCAATGCTGGACGTCATGCTGCAGGATCATTAAGCAGAAAGCAATTTTGGAGCATATATATTTCCTGCCAATGAATGACAGGCAAGATGATAGTCATTGAAACAACTGAGGGAAAACACATAGGGCCTTATGGTTTAAAAGCAGTGGGCCAGATTCACGAAAATTTACGGCGGCGTAACGTATCCCCTTTACGTTACACCGCCGCAAATTTTTCGCGTAAGTGCTTGCGTGTAAACTTGCGGCGGCGTAACGTAAAGCCGTCCGGCGCAAGCCCGTCTAATTCAAATGGGGCGTGTACCATTTAAATTAAGCTCGCTCCCGCGCCGAACGTTCTGCGCATGCTCCGTTAGGAAATTTCCTGCCGTCCTTTGCGCGAAATTACAGCGCCCCAACGTGTTTTTTGAACGGCGACGTGCGTAACGTACTTTCGTATTCCCGGACGTCTTGCGCAAAAAAAAAAAAAAAAAAAAAATTTGACGCTGGAACGACGGCCATACTTTAACATGGATGGTGTAATTTTACACCATCGAAATAGCACTCTTAACTTTACGACGCGAAAAACCGACGAACACGCGTACCTTCGTGGATCGCCGTAAACTGCTAATTTGCATACCCGGCGCTGGAAAACGACGAGAACTCCACCCAGCGGCCGCCGGAGAATTACACCTACGATCCGAAGCCGTACGCCTGTCGGATCTTAGCCAAAAGCCGTCGTATCTTTGTTTGTGAATTACAAATAAAGATACGACGCAGCAAATTTGAAAGTACGCCGGAGTATCAGCAGATACTCCGGCGTACTTTTTCTGTGAATCTGGCCCAGTATTTCTTAACCTTTTTTTTTCAGTTAAGGCACCCTTTAAAATTTTGGGCGATCTCGAGGCACCCTCCGAAATCATGGACAGACTTGAGCTTTCTTTTGGTAGTATTTAATTACAACTGGGTTTTTTATTTTTTGCTATACAAACAAAAAAAGACCAAACATTTTGGAAAAAATACATTTCTCCAACGTTTCTGTTATAAAATTTAGCAAACAGGTAATTATTCTCCTTCGCTGATGTGTGCTGATGAGGCTGCACTGATGGGCACCTTTGGGGCTGCACTGATAATCAGGACACTAACGATCAGTGCCCTGATTACCAGTGCAGATGTCCCCTTTCACACTTGCCAGTTACCGCCTCTCCTCTCCTCACGATGTGACAGCGAGAGAAAAGGAATGCCGATAACTGGCAAGTGTGTTTACATTGTGATCAACTGTGATTGGACACAGCTGATCACATGGTAAAGTGCTGCTGTGATTGGCCCTTTACCCTGAACTATATTTAACTGCTCTGTGTAATGGTTTTGCACAGAGTAGCCCCAGTCCTGTTCTCAGTGATTCTGGCTCCTCCCCCTTGTCATATGCTTGGGCATAACAATTGGCTGCTAGGACCGAGCACTGGCACGGGAAGGAGGTCACGTTCCCCAATACTGGGAAACGCTGAGTAGTGTCACCTACTACAACAGAGGTAAGTGCAGCGAGGGAGCACAACAAAGGGGTTTGGGGGGCTTTGTGGAGACATGGTTACCTGTATAGTGACAGTGTCACTTGAAGTGTTTTCAGCTTATTTCCTTTCTGAGCGTAGATCTAAATTTAGCATTTAAGTAACAGGAAGTTGTCAGTTAAAAACCACACTGTAGTTAGGAAAGTCACCATTCTCCAGAAAGGGGAAGGCTAGTAGATGAAAACACTCATGTGGCTGGTTATACAAAACATTAAAGGTGTCATAATCTAGATCCATGGTCTCCAAACTGTGGCCCGGGGGCCGGATGTGGCCCTTTGCTTGCTTTTATCTGGCCCTTGGGCCAGTGACAGCAACAATGGGGCACTAGTCCTCTCACCGACACCAGCGAAAAAACATTATTCCTCTTGATGGCAACAATAGGACATTATATTTTCAATTGATACCAATGATGGGGCACTATTCTGCCAATGGATAACAATGATGAGGCACTATTTCTCCCACTGACACCAATGATGGGGCACTATTCCTCTCACTGACACCAATGATGGGGCACTATTCCTCTCACTAACACCAATAATGGGGCACTATTCCACCCACTGACATTATTGATGGGGCACTATTCCTCCCACTGACATTATTGATGGGGCACTATTCCTCCCACTGACATTATTGATGGGGCACTATTCCTCCCAGTGACATTATTGATGGGACACTATTCCTCCCACTGATATCAATGATTGGGCACTATTCCTCCCACTGACATTATTGATGGGGCACTATTCCTCCCACTGACATTATTGACGGGGCACTATTCCTCCCACTGATATCAAGGATTGGGTACTATTCCTCCCACTGACACCAATGATGGGACTCTATTACTCCCACTATTACCAATGTTGGAACATTGTTTACTCCCACTGACGCCAAGCCATTTTCTTCCTCCACAGGCCCCGGATGTGGCCCTTTGCTTGCTTTTATCTGGCCCTTGGGCCAGTGACAGCAACAATGGGGCACTAGTCCTCTCACCGACACCAGCGAAGAAACATTATTCCTCTTGATGGCAACAATAGGACATTATATTTTCAATTGATACCAATGATGGGGCACTATTCTGCCAATGGATAACAGTGACGAGGCACTATTTCTCCCACTGACATCAATGATGGGGCACTATTCCTCCCACTGACATTATTGATGGGGCACTATTCCTCCCACTGACATTATTGATGGGGCACTATTCCTCCCAGTGACATTATTGATGGGACACTATTCCTCCCACTGATATCAATGATTGGGCACTATTCCTCCCACTGACATTATTGATGGGGCACTATTCCTCCCACTGACATTATTGATGGGGCACTATTCCTCCCACTGACATTATTGATGGGGCACTATTCCTCCCACTGACATTATTGACGGGGCACTATTCCTCCCACTGATATCAAGGATTGGGTACTATTCCTCCCACTGACACCAATGATGGGGCTCTATTACTCCCACTATTACCAATGTTGGAACATTGTTTACTCCCACTGACGCCAAGCCATTTTCTTCCTCCACAGGCCCCAGCTAAAGTTTGAAGAACAGTAAACTTGCCCTTTAGAAAGTTTGGAGACCCCTGGCCTAGATTGAAGAAACATGACCATCTCTGTGATTTTTCTCCAATCCGTTATGACAATGTTTATAAACCAATCAGTGAGGTCAGTTCCCATATTTCCATCCTCATAGTTTCCTCTAATGGGCTCTCTTTTTTCGGTCAACAAAAGTGTTTCACTTTAAAGTGGAGTTCCACCCTAAAAATTTACTTTCTATTAACAGCTTGCCTTTAATGTAAAAAAATAAATACATTTTGTTTTTTTTACTCACTTCTATCTGGCTGTTACTAGGCAGTTTTTGTAATCTGCCTAGTTCCTGGTCCTAGGTGGTTCAACTTCCTGTCCTAAGACCCCATTGCCTCCTGGGAAATGATGACACTTATTTCCCAGGAGTCTCTGGGCATTACTGTGCCTAAAAATCGCCCAGCATGCACCTCTCCCTGAAAACCAGGAAGAAAAAGGAACTGGGCTTCACATGCCTACACACATGATGGATACGGCCACAACATGAGCTGGAGGATATAAGGCAAGTGTTTGCAATGATTTCTGGAACGATTGGGGAGCTATTAATATGTTTTAGGGACTATTTAATGTGATTCGTTTTAGCTTGCAAAAAAAAAAATGATGCCCGGAACCCAGCTTTAACTGCAGATTCTTACCTGCTTTTGTATCATAAATATTGAGAATAAATCTAAATTAAATTAAGAAAAACATGTGATGACGTTTGGCAAGATTTAAAGAAGATATATAGAATACGATTTATCAAAATTTAATTTTTTAGGTAACACATAAGTGTTTGTGCTTTCAACATAAACAGAAGTATTTTAAGCTGTAATTGCAATGTGTGCCAACAATTGTTTACACTGATCAAAAATTTCATACGGTTAGTTGGGATGATTTTTCTACAATTCTATATATGCATTTTAACCACTTCCCGCCCAGTCAATAGCATATTGACGTCCGGGAAGTGGTTGTATTATCCTGACTGGACGTCTATTGACGTCCTGCAGGATAACAGCCGCTGCACGCCCGTGGGGGGCGCACATCGCGGCGATCGGTGGTGTGGTGTGTCAGTCTGACACAACGCAACACCAATCTCAGTAAAAAGCCTCCGGCGGAGGCTCTTTACCACGTGATCAGCCGTGTCCAATCACGGCTGATCACGATGTAAACAGGAAGAGCCGATCGTGAGTAGAGGAGAGCCGATCGGCGGCTCTCCTGACAGGGGGTTTGCGCTGATTGTTTATCAGTGCAGCCCCCCCCTCGGATGCCCACACTGGGCCACCAGGATGCCGCCCAGGACCACCAGGGAAGCATCCAACATGTGGATGGCCAGGTAAGTCCCCATGGCCATCCACATGTACAAATGTATACATAACATATGCCAATCAGTGCCCACAAATAGGCACTGACTGGCACCATCATGGCACAAACAAAAATTGTGATGCCAAGCAATGCCACCCACCAGTGTCATCAGTGCCACCTACCAGTGTCCATCAGTGCCACCTATCAGTGCTCATCTGTGCCCACCTATCAGTGCCAGCTATGAGTGCCCATCAGTGCCAGCTATGAATGCTCATCAGTGTCGCCTATGAATGCCCATCAGTGCCGCATATTAGTGCCGCCTATCAGTGCCCATCATTAGTGCCGCCTTATCGGTGCCCGTCATTGAAGAAGAAAAGGTACTTATTTACAAAATAAATGAACAGAAACAAAGAAAAAATAATTTTTTTCCAAATTTTCGCTCTTTTTTTATTTGTTGCGCAAAAAATAAAAATCGCAGAGGTGATCAAATACCTCCAAAATAAAGCTCTATGTGTGGGAACAAAATGATAACAAATTTGTTTGGGTACAGTGTTGCAGGACCGCGCAATTGTCATTCAAAATGCGACAGCGCTGAAAGCTGAAAATTGGCTTGGGCAGGAAGGTGTATAAGTGCCTGGTATGGAAGTGGTTGAATATGTGTCTCCATTTATACAGGTGACTTATGATTCGCCTTCCTGGTCCTTTAAATCAGAGGGTACCAAGGTCACAGTTCGCCCTCGGTGACACAGCGTGTGCAGTAAAGATAGCACAGCCGCCACTGCTAGTAATACAACTGACAGGAACTGAGTAAGTATCTCTGCGGACAAACAAACAGCCTGATTTCTGGACCATGAAGTGTAATAAGCTTCCTGTGTAACACCCCCCCCCCCTCTCATCCTCCTACCAGTGTTGTTGTGGGTCTCGTCTCAGCCCTTTCACTTCTTACATTCGGAGATTACTTCCCTTTTAAACCATTCAGGGAGTTTCTATTTATGAGGAATATTCCCGTAACCTCCAAACTCACTTGATTCCTTTAAAATGTGTCATATTTCCCAGACTAAATACAAACAGCTGGCTCCAAAGAATCTTTGGCTGCGGTAAATACCAGTCATGCGATTCAGTCACTTTCTGCAAAAACCCTCTCAAACTTTTCATGCAATCAACCAGCATGATGGGACCCCTAACGTGGGACAAGATGGACACAGCACGAGTTTGCTGGACTTCTGGTATCAAGAAAGTAAAATGATGGCCTTATTTCTGCCAGATAAAGGAAAAAATTTCATGAATGTATCCCATATTTATCGGGGTATACCGCGCACCGGCGTATAACGCGCACCCCAAGCTTAGAAGGGAAGTTTAGGAAAAAAATTACATTTTGGATGCTCAGCCTTGTCGGTGTCCGTCTACTGTCGGCGTCCATCGACGGCCTTGTCTGGCGTCCGTCCAGCCTTGTCGGTGTCCGTCTGCTGTCGGCGGCCTTGTCCGGCATCCGTCTGCGGCCTTGCGAGGAGTCCGTCCAGCCTTGTCGGTGTCCGCCTGCTGTCTTGCCCGGCGTCCATCGGTGGCCTTGTCCGGCGTTCGTCTGTGGCCTTGCGCTGGGACCGTCCAGCCTTGGCGGTGTCTGTCTGCCGGTCCGTCCAGCCTTGTCGGTGTCCGTTGCGTCCGCCTGTCGGGGGTTGCAGCGTTGTGTGTTTGAGTTTGGCGCCTCGGTCGAGCTGTGCAGAGCCGGATTTCCGGTGTGTTCGGCTTCTCTCGGCTCCTCTCGCGTGACTGCGGGCCGAGCCTAGCCGAGTGCGCACTACACTCGGCTCGGTCTTTGTCGGCGGCGCTCAGAGACAGCGGGGATCGGCGTATAACGCGCACCCACGATTTTCCCCTGATTTTAAGGGGAACAAAGTGCGCGTTATACGCCGATAAATATGGTACTTCATAATACCCATCAACATTTGTTTTTGGCCGAAGTGGGAGGTGGGGAAAAGTTGGTTGAACATTTTTTTGGCTGATAACTGCTGTGTCCCTCAAGCCTGACAGACTTCAGAGAAGTGGCTGAACATACAGGAACATTATTGCTGCCTTCAGGATAAGGAGTCTTCAGAAAATTCCTTAAATGTGTTAAATGTACAAGTTTTTGTCAATGGTGAATCAGCAGACAACAAAGGCCCACCACTGCCCTAGGGAATGATTTGTCAGATTTACAAGTGTAGATGGACAACAGAAGCAACAGGAACCAGATTCCTAATCGGTGTGGTGACCGATTCCCCTCAACAGTGGTGAGCTCACATTTTGTACTAAACCCCAAAGGCTTAACATTGTCACTGAATCTGGCCATTTTCACATGGAACAAGTGGCTACCATCTCATATCTATAAGTGCCTAAAGAGTAGTTTCAGTAAAGTCAGCAGTTACAAAAACTGTAGCTGCTGACTTCTAATATACAGGCACTCGCCTGTCCAGGGATCCAGCTCTGTCCTCACCCGAGTCGGTTCTTCACCGGTGCCCGCATGTAAACTGCGGGCAGCAGGCTGTGACTCCTTGCAACTTTATAGCTGGCTGCCCACTGCACATGCACAAGCCACGCTGCGCTTTGTTAATGGTCCAGCAGCCTTCTGGGACCTGTGATGTGTCTTCCTGTGGATCCGGCGTGGTGTTCCGTCTGGAAGAGGGAGAAGCTACCTGTCAAAACCAGGTACCCCCCCCCCCCAAAAAAAATATGCCAAATGTAAATGTTCAATGGAAGGGGGGAGGAAGGGGAAGAGTGAAACTTCCCCTTTTGAGTGAAGTTATGCTTTAGGACAGGGCTCGACAAATCCCGGGTGCCAGGTCGCAATTGCAACTAGAATTAGCGGCCTGGCGCGGCACACCTGGGGTACCTGGTCTCCGTGTGCACCCCCCTCATGATCACGGCCGGTAATTGAGGCCGCAGCTTTGCGGCCTTCTGCAGTCCTATGGTTCCTTCTGGAATATGGCTCCCTCTTGTAGTGGCCGTTAGTATGACAAGACAACCAGCAATGCTAATGGAGCTTCCCTGTCTGTTTCCATCTCCTTCCCTTTACTTAGAAGTTAGAACCCCCAAACATTATATATATTTTTTATTCTAACACCCTAGAGAAAAAAATGGCGGTCGTTGCAATACTTTCTGTCACACAGTGTTTGCGCAGCGTTCTTACAAGCGCACTTTGTTTGGGGAAAAAATCAACTTTTTTAAATAAAAAAATAAGACAACAGTAAAGTTGGCACAATTTATTTTATATTGTGAAAGATAATGTTACACCGAGTAAATTGATACCCAACATGTCACGCTTCAAAATTGCGTCCGCTCGTGGAATGGCGACAAACTTTTACCCTTTAAAATCTCCATAGGCGACTTTAAAAAAATCCTACAGGTTGCATGTTTTGAGTTACAGAGGAGGTCTAGGGCTAGAATTCTTGCTCTCGCTCTACCAATCGTGGCGATACCTCACATGTGTGGTTTAAATACCACTTTCATACGATACTGTTCGCTTCTGCATGCGAGCTCGGCGGGAACGGGGCGCATTCCTGGCTCCTAACTTTTTTAGCTGGCTCCTAGATTCCAAGCACATTTGTCAAGCCCTGCTTTAGGATAAGGGCTTAATGTAATGATGTTCTGGGAACTCCAGTTGTTGAGTTATGTCAATGTTCAGGTCAGGTATTCCTTGTATTGCCTAGTATAGGCCAATTGTTGTCTCTCTCAGACAGGCTGTTTTGCAGCAGCCCACAGGGGTCTTGGAATATCAGAAATGTAACTACATACATAGGACTCAGATAGAGATAAGCCAAACAGACTTAGGCTTCATGCACACATAGCCTATTATTACCGCCAGCTGCGATTTTACCGCGTTTTGCTGCTGGCAGTCAAAACGTTCCTATACTGAACACGATTCTTCCGCGTTCAGGAGAAATTTAACCTCCCCTAACTGCAGCAGTTGACACACAGGCTTTTATGGTTTGGGAGCTGTAGTGTACATGACGCTCTAGGCTTCATGTACATGTGGCAGCTCCTAAACTTGAGTTTAGGAGCTTTTGGCGTTTTTTTTGCCAAAGCTCCTAAAACCAACTCCATAAAAACCTATGCGTCAATGTACACATAGGCCCAGATTCAGAAACAATTTACAGCGGCGTATCTCCAGATACGCCACCGTAATTTCAAATCTGCAAAGTCGTATCTTTAGGCCGATTCTCAAAGCCAGATACGTTGAAAAAATAGGCTTCCTCCGCCGACGTAACTTGCATACGCCGGCGTATAATTGTGTGCAATTTTACGCTGGCCGCTAGGGGCGCTTCCGTAGATTTTCCGCCTCCAATATGCAAATGACCTAGATACGCCGATTTAGAAACCTACGTGCGCCCGGCGCATTTTTTTACGTAAGGCTTTTTCCGGCGTAAAGTTACCCCTGCTCTATGAGGCGTAGCCAATGTTAGGTATGGACGTCGGAACAGCGTAGATTTTTTCACGTTTTACGTCGTTTGCGTAAGTCCGTGAATGGGGCTGGGCGTAAATTACGTTCACGTCGAAACCAATGAGTATTTGTGGCGTAATTTTGAGCATGCGCACTGGGAGACGTCCACGGACGGCACATGCGCTGTTCGTAAGAAGCGTCATTTACGTGGGGTCACGAGTAATTACCATAAAACACGCCCACCACTTGCACATTTGAATTAGGCGGGCTTACGCCGGCCAATTTACGCTACGCCGACGTAACTTAGGAAGCAAGTGCTTTGTGAATACTGCACTTGCCTCTCTAAGTTGCGGCGGCGTAGCGTAAATAAGATACGCTACGCCCGCACAAAGATCCGCTCATGTCTCTGAATCTGGCCCATAGACGTTTAGAAGCTGCTGCATTTAGGCAAGGTTAAACCTCCCCCTCTCGAACGAGGAAGAATCGCATTCAAGATAGGAATATTTTGACCACCAGCTGCTGGAAAACGCATCAAAAATGCATTTTCCTACATTCAGGTTAGGCTGGTGTACATGTTACCTTAGACTGCAACCTGTCCTTTATGTGTACCAGATAGCTCTAACAGTTCAGTAATTGGCTATACTTCCCAGTGTTGATTCTTCTTGCACTTCTCCTCTTTCCCAGTGGCAAATGACCACTGATCTGTGAGGCACTGACAGCCTAATTACTGTGGATTCCAAGTCATTTCCAAGCTGTATTTTGCCATTACTTTCTATCACCACCCACCCTCCAAACATGCAACTCCCCGCTTATCTCCTGTTTTACTCTACTGACTACTAGTAGGAAAGGTCAGTACAAAACAAATAGGGGGGGGGGGAGGGGGGATACTGACCTTTGCACATGATGAGGTTTGTTTAGCTCAGTTTCTAGAGACAAAGATACCAAGTTAAAAATTCACTCATATCGGCCCATTTTATCAGTGTGACCTGCCGCAACCTAGCAGATTATATTTCAACTTCTATCTCCATGAAGCTATTTGAACTTATAACCAGACAGTGAATCTCTGTGACTGTATTAATTTGAATTCTGACAGCAAAATAAAACACAGGGGTTTATGAGAGGCAAATATCCTTGCATAACCCTGTCCAGGTGAGTTACGGCTTTAAAAATCGAGGATATTGTACAAAATAGGAGCAAAATGGGCGGGTTGCCTTCAGGTAGCAATCAGATCATTTGCCTCATTTGAAAGATAAAACTTGGTTGGTTCCTATGGATGAATGCTTAGTTTTTACTCTAGCTTTTGGCAATCCGCACCTAAATCATGGCAACAATATTATAATCACTGAAGCAGGTATGTCTACTTATAATGAAAAGTATACAATGGGAGTCCCCAAGAGTCACAAGGAACTGTTTGGTCATTTAACTTTCTATGATGAGCCCTTGTTCACACCGGTGCGATTTGTCATGCGGTTTGACAGTTCCAAATCACATGACAAGCCGCACCCAATCGGAACCGTTCATATCGCTGCGACTCATGTAACAGCGATTATGAAAAAGTTTCCCCCACTACTATTTTTACGATTTCATTGCAACTTGCATAGACTTCTGTTAAATGAAGCCGCAATAAAATAGGCAATGCAAGTTGCACTGATCTGCGGCTTTGAAATCGGCTGAAGTAGGGTGATTTTCAAAACCGCACCAGTGTAAACCAGGGCTTAGCCAACTAAAATATACAGTAACTGTTAGGTGCATTGATGATATAAGGTGGCACTTGGAAGGTCCTAGGCATAATATTGCTCTTTGGCCCAGTTGAGTGGTTGTAAACCCTTACAGACCACTTTTACCTACAGGTAAGCCTAGATTAAGGCTTACCTGTAAGTATAAGAAATATATATTTGCAGAAAAGACTGCACCGATGTCTACGGCACATGCGTGCCTTTAGTGAAGACGATTGTGCCGTCACTGACGTCATCGCGGCTCCGGCCAATCACAGCGCCGGAGCCGCGATACCTGGAAGTCACTCTGGGAGTAATGGCGGCGACGGAGGCGAACAAGGGCCGCTGCGGGGGCTTCGATCTCGGGTAACTACCTCATAATGAGCTAGTATGCTATGCATACTAGCTCATTATGCCTTTGTCTTGCAGGGTTTATTAATTTTTTTTTCAGTTGGCTTTACTTCCTCTTTAAACTGGACCTATCGGTAACTTTAAAAGTCTGCATGAATACATTCCTAACATGATACAATATACAGTAACAGTATCATTTATTTCAATTAGCTCTACCTTTAATCATTAAAAAGCAGCCCTTCATCTTTTCCCAACTGACTTTTCCTTGGCTTAGCCCTAGTCTTTTCTCCTCCAATGATCAGGCTGTGACATTGTAGCTTTGTAGCAAGGCATAAGATGAGAGTTTGCAGAAGAAGCTTTTTGTCTGATGTGTGAGCAGAGCCAAGACCTGCACAGGCACCAACATTACATGATTATCTCATCTCCGGGCCAGCATTTCAGGCCCTGCAGTAGATGCTGACCTTGGGTGATGCCTGAAAAAAAGAAGGCTCTGTCTTTCTGGAGAGGAAAGCTGATGAAGACATTGCCAGAGAAAGTACTGTGATCTCTGTGATAGATAATAAATATCTATAAGGTCCCATCCACATTGGGTTTTTATCCCTTGTGCATGAGGCTCCAGTGTTCAAGTGCAAGTGGAAGGCACAGATGCAGTCTATCTAGCTGGATTCAGGTAGGGCGGCGTATGTTTCAGCCGGCGTAGCGTATCGCATTTACGCTACGCAACCGTAAGTCAGAGAGGCAAGTGCTGTATTCACAAAGCACTTGCCTCCTAAGTTACGGCGGCGTAGCGTAAATGGGCCGGCGTAAGAGCGCCTAATTCAAATGAGGAACAGGGGGGCTTGTTTTATGTTAATGAATCGTGACCCAACGTGATTGACGTTTTTAACGAACGACGCATGCGCCGTACAAGGACATATGCCAGTGTGCATTGCTGCAAAGTACGCCGCAAGGACTTATTGGTTTCGACGTGAACGTAAATTACATCCAGCCCCATTCACGGACGACTTACGCAAACAACGTAAAATTTTCAAAATTCGACGCGGGAACGACGTCCATACTTAACATTGGCTAGGCCAGCTTTTTGGTGGAATAATTTTACGCCTGAAAACGCCTTAGGTAAACGGCGTATATTTACTGCGACGGGCAAGCGTACGTTCGTGAATAGGCGTATCTCGCTGATTTACGCATTCTAGGCGTAAATCAGCGTTCAAGCCCCTAGCGGCCGGTGGAACTAGACAGCTAAGATACGATGGCACAGGCAGTCGTATCTTAGCTACATTTAAGTGTATCTCAATTTGAGAATACACTTAAATGTACGACGGCGCAGATTCAGAGTTACGGCAGCGTAAACCTCTCTGAATCTGGCTATATGAGAGGCTGACAGCTGCTGTGGCTGGACGGTACACCTGGCGCTACTATTGTTTAAGGTAGTATGCGCCCAGTGATGAAAGCTTGTTCATCCCTGGGGGATTACTGTGCTAAACGTTGGTAGCACTAGGTGCATGTTCCAGCCACATCAGCTTCTCATAGACTTTTACAGCCTGCCGGTAGCGGGTCTGGGCGGTCCACCTAAATGCCAGAGCCTCGTGCACTGGGGATAAATGCCTAGTGTGCATGGGGCCTTAAAATATATATCTGACCCTACATCCGCTTTAACACTTTCACCTCCGACATAAATAACCTAAACCATAATATTAAAAAAGACATGACATGGATATAAAACACATTGTATATAGAAACGTTTAATATATTAAAATCAGGCAGTGAGGCGCGTAGGACTCATAAATACACATATATAGACAAGGACTGTGCAACTGGGTCAAGCCCCCACCCAGGGCAATAAACAAAGTCCATTTCATTCAGTTTAATACTGCTTGGCATGAGAGCTCCATAGTCATGCTGAGGATTATTTGTGCGCAGAGCCGTACCGGATAGGCTTTTCTTCTGAGTGACACGCCAGTGTTGTAGGTTAAACAAAACGTGATGTCAAAAGACAGTGCAAAACAGTTTGGTAAACAAAAAGAGGCCTTATGAAAAATACATCAAAGAGCTCAATACTGTCCTTTCCTAATACTTCAACCTTTCCCTACGTCACGGAAACAATGACCTCAATAGAGAATCATTTCCATAACAGCGAGAGGATTTTTCTATATTTTTTTTTTTTAGCACAAATAATCAGCTCACCATACGAATGTAATGCAATTACTCATATATTTTCTGTGCACTCAACACTTGGTCCGTCTCTGGTGCAATACACGTAATGATAAGACAGGTTCCCGGTTCATAAGCTCAGTGAGGCGAGTCTTTCCAAGTATTGACACTTTTGTACCGTTCACCTCCAGGACCTCATCTCCGACACGTAGAAGACCTGAGTAAAGCTTGGCCGTGTCGGGATCACTCATTTCCTGTACATAGATACCTGCACAAGAACAAACATGGGTCACATATTGAGGTACATGAAAAAGACACTGGCAGCTCAGTATTCATGTAGGCATAGGTGTGCGCACAGGGTGTGCCGGGTGTGCCCATGCGCATTAATGTTATCAGTCTGTGTAGCTATAGGAACATGGGAAAGATCTCCCTTTTGCCATAAGAAAAGTGTTTATGCTCTTCTCTTTCACTGTGCCAGCAGGGAGATCAATGTGTCTGGGGTTATATATATGTAGATACATACACATGCATGTGTGTTTGAGCCTAAGGGTGCACACCCTAATGCATTAGGCTGCGCACACCTATGCAAACAGAGAAAAATACAGCGCTAAAGCCCTATACAAGCTGCAACTAAAAAGTGATATACACACCAAAGTACAAGAAGAAAAAACACACCTATGCATGTAGTGTTATCCTATTTTTTTTCTTTAGAGTATTACTAAGTGTGGATGGTTTATAGTTGTTTGAGGTTGTTGTCATCGGAAATAAGGCAAAAACCCTAAACGGAGCATGAACTCCTGGTAAAAACAATATACATACCTTTATGGGTACCATAAAGGTATCTCTAAAGGCTCCTACACTCTATAAGAAAATCAGACATTTTCGTCCAAAGAATTTTCGTATAGTGTGTACACAACTTTCGACAGCCGATTCCGAATTTCCGTTAGAAAATTCCTGAAGGGACAAACTAAAATGTTTCTAGTATGGGAACAGATCGAACAATTTTTGTTGAATGTGTACCGTTTTTATACGATTTTCGTACAAGAAAAATCCAAAAGCAAAGACTGAACATTATCAGAAACGATAAACAAAAAAAAAGCCTTTGTTGTACAAGAATTTTCGTTCATCGGTTCCGATGTGCTGTGAATCAATGAGAAAAAATGGACGATCGTTCACCCGATTTCATTATAGTGTGCCCCATTCACACAAGGTGGACTCCGTTCCTACGGAGTCCGCCTGCTCCCGCCAGCTCAGTGGGAGATCAGTCTGCAGATCTCCGCTGAGCTGACGGATGACAAGCTCCTCTCTGCTCACTGAGCGGGGAGGGGCTTGTCGGGCACCGCTGTCTCCTATGGAGCGATCTGTTGAAAACGGACAGCAGGTCCGTTTTCATCAGATCTTACCCAATCCGATCCGCATGGACGGATGGGGACGTGCCCCCCATACTTCTGTTTTTAGCGGATCGGATAGGGTCGGATGTCAGCGGACATGTCTCCGCTGACATCCGACACTCCATAGGATTTCAAAACTGACAGGCGGACCCGAACGGTCCGTCGTGTGAATGAGGCCTTAATGCTATGTGTCCACTCGTGTCTGCTTCATTCCTAAAAACTGTTGGATTCATGCACCCCCTAACAGTGATGAAGGCACTGAACTCACAGTTGGGACTGGGGCACAACATTCTATGATTGGACAAAGGGAGTGTGACATTCATTTAATAATCCATATTCCCATTGCACATGTTCCTGGGGAGAGCTCTAGAATACTGGGTGCTGTAGCAACCACCAGCTGGATACTGGATCATGAAAGCCACAATTAATATTTGCCAGCACGTCACAGATCTCAAGTCGACGAGTGCATTTTTTTTATTAAAACATGATCACATCACAAGCAAGAGAGTGCAACGTTTCCGATTTACGCAAGACCCCCTTCATCAGGCGAGTGAGGCATCTGCTAAAGAGGTCTTGCATGACTCCGAAACATTGCACTCTCTGGTTTGCGATGTTATCATGTTTTAATAAAAAACATCTGGACTTAAGATCCATAGTGTGCTGGCAAATATATTCATTGTGACCCTTGTCCAGTCACAGAATGCCTTCATTTTTTGAAAAATATACAAACATTTTTCTAAATAAAGGAACTGCAGAGCAAGTGACTGTAATTGCTGTGCTCCAGTCCCGCGGTAGAAGTTCAGCGCTGTCAGGGGGTGCATTAATCTAACAGTTTTCAGGAAAAAGGTAGCATTGACAAGTGGGACAAACTTTTTGGTACCAAGCTAATGCCCCAATATTGTTTTTGCCCTGAGTTCAGCTTTAAATTGTATGTTAGGGCAAAAAAAATACATATAAAGTAAATCTCTGCAGAATATATGCATTTCCCCATGCTTTATCCCTTTTAAAGTAGAGGTTCTCAAACATCGGGTCGCAGACCAGTACCGACGCAAGGCTTGTTAGTAATCGGACCTCCCAGCAGGAGGAGGTGAGCATCAACTGTGGTCTATGTCCTTTCCCAGGTCCCCTGCTCTATCGCCAAAGTCATCCTATCAGCAGGACAGGGTGCAGAAGGAGCTGCAGATCTGGACAGAGGGTGGGAGCCTTTTCATATTACCAGCGGGTAATCATTCTCTTGTTAACATAAGTTGGGCATCTCCCGCCCTCTATCCAGATCTGCAGCACCCTGCCCTGCTGATAGGATGACTTTGGCTGTGGGGTAGGAGACCCAGGAGAGGACACCCTGCCAAAGGTAGAACTGCAGGGAAGGCAGGGATTGAAAGAGAGCAAGGGGGCATGACTGCAAGGGGAACAGTGATGGGGGGGGCTGTGATTGCTAGGGGCACTGTAATATAAAAGGGACTGCACTGTTATCAGTGCAGTCCCCTCTACATTACACTAATGAGCACTGCACACTGTACAGTGCAGTCCCCTTTACATCACAGTGCCCCTTTATAGTGCAGTCCCCTTTACATGGCACTTTAATGTGCACTGCACTGTAAAGGGGCACTGTAATGTGAAGGGGGACTGTGGACACTGATCTAAAGGGGGGGCAGTATTGTAAAGGGGGGCTGAGGGATGACTCCATAACACCCCCCCGGAAAATTGGCTGCCACAAAACCAGTCCCTGGTGCCAAAACGGTTGGGAAACACCTGAACACCTGCCAAAAATAAGATGTTATAAATAAATAAGATGGTATAAATAAGAGATGTAGACAGATGCCTAGAGTCTATAGTGATGTCCAGGGGGCCCCAGCTACAATATTTATGCCCCTGCAGTAAACCAGGAAAATAGCGCAAATAATGAACACTGCAAACCCAACTGTCACTTCACTTTAATTTACTATGCGTCTTTATTTATCATTTTAGTGAGTCCCTGCCTCAGAAGTAGGTCAGGAGTTCCGATCAGGGGAGGTCGATGGCTAAGTGGTGAATCAAGGAAGGATGACAGCCAGGAATTAAAAAAAAAAGGGGGTCAGAAACATCAGCTTCCACATTTCTACCTTGACAGTTCCCCTTTATACTGATGAGAGGACCTCTGGGCTTTTGCTCACCTGAATCCGGCCTTCCATTACCAGCTGAAATCCTGAAGCCAAATGTGCCATTTTCAGGGCGCTGCAGTTCTAAAAGGCGCGTACCATCTGGGTAAACTTCTGCCACTTTCCCTAACGCACGTGCTTTTCCAGGAGATCCGATATCCTCCACACTGAGGGTACGCCTGAGCAAAGAGATAGCACATTAATGATGCATGATCCAGGCATAGTGCTAATCTGCCTTTTGGAACAATAGCTAGTAAGTGTTCTTAGCCTGGTTCTTGTATATGCAGCCACCGCCTCTTCTTAAGCAGGCCATAGACTAGTCAAAAATCCACCGGAAATTCTTGTTGATCGTCAGGTCATTTGGTTTTTGCATCATTAGTGTGTCAGCTGCGACACCCTAATTTTGTGCCGCAATCCAAAGTGCCTGATCCAACTGCTGGATTTTTTTTTTTTTTTAGAAAAACAAAACAAATGATGGCACAATTGCATGCCCAATTTTAGTTTTTTTGATCGACAGACCATTTGGTTTTCGTCTCGTCTATGGCCAACCTATAAGAAATATAGTAGGTAGGAGAGTTTTTGATACAACAAAGACCATTTAATAACACAAAAGACTGGTAGGCAGAATATGTGCCTAAACAATAGTTTAAAGGGGTTGTAAAGGTACATTTTTTCCCCTAAATAGCTTCCTTTACCTTAGTGCAGTCCTCCTTCACTTACCTCATCCTTCCATTTTGCTTTTAAATGTCCTTATTTCTTGTGAAAAATCCTCACTTCCTGTTCTTGTCTGTAACTCCACACAGTAATGCAAGGCTTTCTCCCTGGTGCGGAGAAAGCCTCTTGAGGGGGAAGGAGGCGACCAGGAGTGTCAGCACAGCTCCTTTCTCTATCTGCAAAGTAGAGAGTGTCCTGACTTGCCTGCTCGCCCCCTCCCCCCTCAAGAGGCTTACTCCACACCAGGGAGAAAGCCTTGCATTACTGTGTGGAGTTACAGACAGAAGAACAGGAAGTGAGGATTTCTCAGAAGAAATAAGGACATTTAAAAGCAAAATGGAAGGATGAGGTAAGTGAAGGAGGACTGCACTAAGGTAAAGGAAGCTATTTAGGGATTTTTTTTTTACCTTTACAACCCCTTTAATAATAATCAAAGACAAGGGTCCAATGACCTGGATCCCAAGATTGTATTCGGGTATTAACCCATCTGATCAGTGATTCAGTTTAAAACTTGCAGAGAATGATCTGAAGCAATATCCCTTACTAAAAGTATAAAGCAGGCCTGGACTGGCACCTTAGTGACTCCAGCAATGACCAGAAGGCTGGTGTATCTGACAGTACCCTTGGGCATCTAAGCAAGTAATTCTTAAAGCATAACTAAACCCCAAAACAAATATTCAGTATATTACAGCTAACCAGTCCTTACACATGATGGCTGCATTATTTTTCATGCTAACAACATTTTAACAAGAACAGAAAATACCTGTTGATCTTGCTGGAAATACCGTGTCCTTGTCACTCCTGTGAAATAAATTGGAAGCAAAATCGATTGTGTCTTTCTTGTGTAATCTACTTATCCAATCAGCCCACATGTAATGGAGTTTAAAGGCTAGCATGTGTGATATCCATCCTGTGTGGCAACCATGGTTCCTTCCATAGATACAATGGAGGAGTGAGTGTAGCCACCCAGGACACAAAGGGCCAGATTCAGGTAGATCGGCGCATCTTTGTTCCGGCGTAGCGCATCTCATATGCGCTACGCCGACGTATCCCAGAGAGGCAAGGTGAGTATTCACAAAGCACTCGCTCCCTACGTTGCGCCAGCGTAACGTAAATCATTCGGCGTAAGCCCGCCTAATTCAAAGTAGGTGGGCGTGATTCATTTAAATGAACCGTGACCCCGTGCAAATGATAGTCCGAACGAACGGCGCATGCTCAGAATCACGTCGAACATACTCCCTAAGATACGACGGCTCAATGCCTACGACGTTAACGTAACCTACGCCCAGCCCCATTCACGTACTACTACGTAAACGACGTAAAATACGACGGCTGTTCCGTCGTCCATACCTTTGCATGGGATGCGCCTCCTGTAGGTGGAATAACTTTACGCCGGACGTACGCCTTACGTAAACGGCGTATACTACTGCGACGGGCGCAAGTACGTTCGTGAATCGGCGTATCTCGGTCATTTGCATATTCGACGCGTAAATCAATGGAAGCGCCCCTTGCGGCCAGCGTAAATATGCGCCCAGGCTCTGATGCCGTAGGAAACTTACGTCGGTCGGATGAAGCCAAATTTCAGGCGTATCTTGTATTAAGAATCAGGTGCATAGATACGACGGCGCATCCGTGCACTTACGCGGCGTATCAGTAGATACGTTGGCGTAAGTGCTTTAATAATCCGGGCCAAAGTGTGTTATTGGCAAGATCACAAGGTTAAAAAAATAAAATAAAAATATGAACTGGTTGTAGTGTTTCTACCTGTCCAGGATTCACCTGGACAGTCCAGGTTTTAAATCATGTGTCCGGATTTCAGGCGGACTGAAACCTGGACACATTATTCAGACCGGACTGTGGCTCCCCAAGTAACCAAGATAGTCACACACACATTTTTTGCCGAGCAATGTGATAACACTGCTGCTAAAGTAAGAAAGGGAATCACTGTTCAAGGTAGAAGACAAGTAATGAGCCCTCACAGGATCTGAAGCCACAGGTGCTGGCAATGCATATCACAATGCAAATAAAGGGAAATGTCTGGACAGCCGCACTCCAAAATAAGTTGCTTTTATTGTAAAAACAGGATCACAAAACACATGCCACAGCAAACGGGATACAAGCTGACGCATTTCACACTACAACTTAGTGCTTAATCATATGATTAAGCACAAAGTTATAGCATAAAACGCGTCAGCTTGTATCCCGTTTTCTGTGGCATGTGTTTTGTGATCCTGTTTTTACAATAAAAGCGACATCTTTTGGAGTGCGGCTGTCCAGACTTTTCCCTTCACCGCTGCTAAAGTGTTTGGGTTTGGTTTGGAAAAAAAGGTGGAAACCCTAACTGGTGGGCTGCAAAATATTTGTTTCTTTGTTTTTGAGTTTAGATATGCTTCAAGCCCCTGTACTAGTTAGATACTAGCCAAGTAGTCAAGGTTAGCCACAAATGACTGCTATTAAGCCAGTTATCTGCGAAAATGGTGTTGGGCTTTAGATGTTTTCATTCGGAGTGGGCGACAATCTCATGTCTGTGTCTCCAATGCCTCCAGCAAGCCGCCATTTACAGAAATGAGTGATTGGATTGGTTTGGGTATCTAATTAGATTTTGTTCTCCTTGAGAAGACAGAACAGAACAGGACTGCTCTGCGCTGCTTGCCTATCCCTCCTACATTATTGAAAAATAGTGTGCTCTATTGTAATGAAAGGAAAACATTGCAATTTACATTTCAGTAGTATTATATTATATGACTGTGATGTTTATCTGGGACATGTCATACAGTTCCCAGTATTTATAGCCATACATTGCGCAACATTGTTATTCTCCCCTTTAGTGTCAAGTGTGGCCTTCATACCTTGGAGCGGTGTTCATATCTCCTGTAATGTAGACAGAAGAGCGGTCAGATTTTCCCAGCAGGTTCTGCACAGAGGAGGCTTTCCTTGGGAGGTGAAATGGCGACATCTGGTGGTAAATTAGAAGATCAGCATGTTAGCATTGTACATCCTTGTCCACCCAATACCAACATACAGAGTATTGTTCTATCATTAGCATTATCTGGCATATAAATAGCATTTTAAACAAAAGCAGTTGATCCATACTGTATTATAATAAAATAAAAGTCAGTAATTTCTGATAGCAAGAGAATTGCTATAGGACAAGGGTCTCCAAACTTTCTGAACAAAGGGCCAGTTTACTGTCCTTCAGACTTTAACCACTTAACCCCCGGACCGTATTGCTGGTCAAAGACCAGAGCACTTTTTGCGATTCGGCACTGCGTCGCTTTAACTGACAAGTGCGCGGTCATGCGACGTGGCTCCCAAACAAAAGTGGCGTCCTTTTTTCCCCACAAATAGAGCTTTCTTTTGGTGGTATTTGATCACCTCTGCGGTTTTTAGTTTTTGCGCTATAAACAAAAATAGAGCGACAATTTAGAAAAAAAATAATATTTTTTACTTTTTGCTGTAATAAATATCCCCCAAAAATATATATAAAAAAAAATATTTTTTTTCCTCAGTTGAGGCCGATACATATTCTTCTACACATTTTTCGTAAAAAATAATAAACGCAATAAGCGTTTATTGATTGGTTTGAGCAAAAGTTATAGCGTTTACAAAATAGGGGATAGTTTTATGGCATTTTTCTTAATATTTTTTTTTTTACTAGTAATGGCGGCGATCAGCGATTTTTTTTCGGTACTGCGACATTATGGCAGACACTTCGGACACTTTTGACACATTTTTGGGACCATCGGCATTTTTATAGTGATCAGTGCTATAAAAATGCATTGATTACTATAAGAATGCCACTGGCAGGGAAGGGGTTAACACTAGGGGGCGAGGAAGGGGTTAAGTATGTTCCCTGGGTGTGTTCTTACTGAAGGGGGGTGGACTGACTGGGGAAAATGACTGATCGCGGTTCATACATTGTATGAACAGAGGATCAGCATTTCCCCCCCTGACAGGATCGGGAGCTGTGGCCCGGTTGTCGCTCTGTAACGAGCGATCGCGGGTGCCCAGCCGCGATCGCGTCCACCGGGAACACGCAACGGGATCATGGACGAGCAGGGGGCGCGCTCGCACCTCTATTGGCTGCTGGGAGAGATGATGTAATGCTACGTGATCTCGCCCAGCAGAGCCGACCTGCCGCTTGTATAACTGCGGCGGCTGGTCGGCAAGCAGTTAAGGGAGGCCAGACTGTGGCCAACGTGAGTCGAAAATGGTCTGGCGTCAATGGGAGTAAACAATGCCCCACCATTGGTATTAGTGGGAGGAAAATTGCCCAATTGTTAGTATTGGGGGAAGAAATAGTGCCCCGTTATTGGGAAGAACAATGTGCAATCATTGGTGTTATTGGGAAGAACAGTGATACCTGTTCTTCCACTTACTTTGGAGTCAGTGGAAGCAATAGTGCCTCATCATGACTGTCAGTGGTAGGAATATTGCCCCATTGTTAGTATTGGGGAAGAAATAGTGTCCCATCATTGGTATTATTGGGAAGAACAGTGCCCCATCATTTGGTGTCAGTGGAAGCCATAGTGCCTCATCATGGCTGTCAGTGGTAGGAATAGTGCCCTATTGTTGGTATCGGTGACAGGAATTATACCCCATAGTTAACATCAGTAGGCAGAATAGTGCTTTGCATCAGTGGGAGGAATAGCACCCCAAGGACCTGATAAAGACAAGCAAAGGGCCACATCCGGCACATGGGCCACAGTTTGGAGACCACTGCTATAGACCAGGGCCGGTTTATTGTCCTTCAGACTCTTGGAGGGCCGGACTTTAGCCAGTTGGAGTGAAAATTTTCCTGGCATCATTGTTAGTAAACATCTGGTATTAGGAGGAGGAATAGTGCCCCATTGCTGGTATCATAGGGAGGAAAAGTGCCCTATTAGTTGTGTCAGTGGGAGAAATTGTGCTCCATTGTCGGTGTCAGATGGCAGAATAGTGTCTCGTATCATTGGGAGGGATAGTGCCCCAAGGGCTGGATAAAGGCAAGCGAAGGGCCATTGACACTAGTAAAGAAAACATAAAAAAAAAAAAAACACTGTATGGACAGATGTCAGCTCTAAAAGCTCCCCCCCTCCTCACTGTATATAATATGGTAAAACTTCTTACACTAAGCTGCATGTGACTATTTAGCACAATGAGAATGTGAATGCTGGGAACCTCTACAGGACCAAGCTAAGGGCCTCCAAAGCACAGTGAGCATGTTGTGTACCAGCAAATGTCTAGTCACATTCTAATGACTACTCACATATGCTTAGAGCTAAACTCCAGGCAAACAGCTAAAGAGAAAATACATATATAGGAACCGTTTTACCTGCCAAAGGATTTCCATTTCTGTCCATCCAGTACTGAGATTTACACAGCTTTGGAACGGTTCCATTGCCGCAAATGTGGTGCGACTTGTCATGCAACTTTGAACTGTCAAGTCACATGACAAGTCCCACTGGTGGGAACTAGGCTTAAAGTATCACTTACAGGTCTTGTCCCTCCTATAGCCTGACTCGACAGTGAAAGGAAAAGCAGCACATGGATGAGCTCATCAGTCACTCTGTTCTCTATCAGATGTACAGTGGACAGCAAGGCTAATATCAGGTCCAATTCAGCTACTTGTGCTGCTTGTAATTCACAAGAAATAGTCTGGAAATTCACCTTTCGGGTAGGTGCTTTTACTACTGACGCGTTTTCAATTGAAATCAATGGAAACACATAAAAACGCATGTAAACACCCATCCATGAATTGATTGAAATGGAAAATGCATCTGGAAAAAAAACACAAAGGCGCTTATGGCCTTATAGCGGAGGTACACCCAAATAACATCTATATCAGACCAACTTCTTTATACTTCTAACATGTACGGCTTCTTTCGGAAACGCCGTGACTCGTGACGCGCCTACGCAATACGGGGGGCGGGGCCTTATTCGCCAGGAAGAACTTTTTCTGAAAGGACGTCAATCATCTGGGCGACCTCCCAGAGGACATTCCTCCTCAGCGTAGAAACGCCTACTCCCGTGGGGAGAAGTACCCGGAAGCCAGGTAGCAAATATAGATTATACGGTATGTACAGCGTAAAAAAAATAAAAAATGCGGACTGTACATGTTGGAAGTATAAAGAAGTTGGTGTGATATAGATGTTATTTGGGTGAACTTCCGCTTTAATGATGTATCGGTGAATACAGAGCTGTGATGATTTATGTCTTTTACATCGGCCTGGAATCCAGCTTTAATGCTGTCTGGAAGATGGGAAATGATGAATACCACTATTCCATGCACTTGTTATTGTTACTATGAATATAAAGCGGGATTTATATGGCGCCAACAGTTTGCACTACTCTGTAAAAATTAAATAATGGAGGGGTACAGGGGCAGAGGCGGCTCTAGGCTTTGTGAGGCCTTAGGCAAAACTCGACATGGGGCCCCACTCTCGCCCATGATGGGAAAAATAGTTCAAGGCCATGAGCCTCTTCCCCACAACCCTGGCCAGTGGTTGTGGAGGTCTGCCGGCAGTGGGCTTATCGGAATCTGGAAGCCCCCTTTAACAAGGCGGCCCCCCAGATCCTGCTCTTTAATAACTAAGGGGCGGGGACATCCAGTGATGTCACCTGGTGAACCCGCCCCCTTGTGACGTCATTGACTGAGGGCATGCTGGGTCATTGACGTCACAAGGGCCGGTGTCACCGATATTCACTGGTTGTTAGGAATGCTGGCGGCCCGCTCCTAAATCAGGGCTCTTAACCCTGCCTGAGCACAGCAGCGTTAAGGTGCCCTGTCCCTCAAAACTGGGGTAATGCATTGGGTAAGTTAGGCGACCGCCTAATTTGCCTAATTAAAGAGCCGCCTCTGTACAGGGGAGTCTAATGCAATTCAATACAAGAGAAATCAGAGGACCCTGCTCATTAAGAGCTTCCAATCTAAAAATATCCTGTTAGTAAAAATCTGTGCTTTGCCGGTATCTGATATTGGCATGCTGTGCTGTTTTTTTTTTTCCAAAACCCCCCAATAAGTTGTCTTGGATAGTAGTCATTAGTCATAGTCATTGGTTGTCGGAGGGAGTAATTTTGCATCCACCCTCCATCATCATGACTGGCACAAGGAGGAAAGTGTTTATTGGTTCATGGAAGCACAGCTGGCACAAGGGCTGGGCACTGTTGGTATCATGTGAGGTGGCGAGGGGCACCACAAGGGAGAGGGAATTTGTGTTGGGAGGGGGAATTCGGGGGCTGTAGGGGATAAGAATTGTTCTAGGAGAGGAAATTTGGGGAGGTGTGATAGCTGTAGTGATTTCAGGGGATTTGTGTTGGGAGTGGGGACAGGGAAAGAAGATTTGTGCTAGGAGGGGGAATTTTTGTGGGTTTGTGCTAGAAAAGGTAAAATGGTAGGGGGGAGGGGATTTTTGCTAGGAGAGGAAATTTGGGATTGTGCTAGGATGGGGGATTGGGGAGAAATTGTATTGGGAGGGGTATTTGGAGTAGGGGGGAGAGGATTTTTTGCGAAGAAAGGACTTGATGGGTAGAGGATTTGTACTGGGGGGTGGATTTATACTGGGGGCATATGGGGGAATGTGGGAAATTTTGTTGACACATAACGCTCATACATCTGGGGGGGGGGTCACAATTTGGCATGTTCACACTGGACTCTAGATGACCTTGTCCTTGCACTGCATGGAAGAAACATATTTTTTCCCCCTCATCCAAATCTGCTCAGCTATGATAAGCTGAGGAGGAAAAGTCACCAAATATTAGCCTACGTTTACATTTGTGCGGGTTAGGAATGCTCACAAAATCGCGCGCGTTCCCGACCGACAGGCAAAACATGATGCTTTATATCAGAGGTGCAGGGGTACCATTGAGGGCCCGTTCACACCAGAATGTGGTGATGGAAACCTGCATATACAGAAGTACCATGTGATTCGGTTGCAGTGCGTTTTTGTTAAAGTAGTGCATGCATTCAAAAGAATGAGCTGAAAACGCACTGCACTCAAATCACACAGGAACACAAGCGCATACCTCAGCGATTCCCGGTCCGGCCCTTATTCCTAATGGTGTTCCCACGCCCGCGTTTTTACACACATGAAACCGTATGGGGCCGTAGCACCATGCCATTCTGTGCAGCACAATTTGAAAAAGGGGACTTTTTTTTTTTATTAACACGTGTTTCTGCAGGTAGGGCAGTCCATTGAAATGAATGAGCTGCACTGATGTTAACAGAGCCTAATGCCGCGTACACACGATCGGAAATTCCGACAAGAAAACTCCAATGTGAGCTTTTGGTCGAAAATTCCATGTGATGTGTATGCTCCATCAGACTTTTGCTGTCGGAATTTCCGCCAACAAAAGATTGCGAGCTGGTTCTCTATTTTTCCGACGGAAAAGGTTCCCATGGGAAAATACGCTTGTCTGTATGCAATTCCGACGTGCAAAAAAAAACACTCATGCTCAGAATCAAGCAGACGAGCCGAACTGCCTATTGAACTTCATTGATCTCGGCTCATCGTACGTCTTGTACGTCACCGCGTTCTTGACGGTCGGAATTTCCGACAAGATTTGTGTGACCGTGTGTACGCAACACAAGTTTGAGCCAACATTCGTCAGGAAAAATCCACGTTTTCCTTTTCAGAATTTCCGATCGTGTGTACGTGGCATTAGAGTGTTTTGTTTTTTCCTAATGGACAATTTCAACACACATTTTACTGCACGTTACTGCAACACATTGCACTTTGCGTGGTGCATTGCCACGCAATAGGAATGGCACCCCAATGTACAAGTATTATAGGTGCCAACAATCGCTAGGATAAAAAAAGAGCCAGGTTTTGGTCTGCTGCTGTGCCCGCGATAACACAACCCAATGGACCACAAGGTTGAAGGGGCCCTTTGAGTGAAGTAAGCTGAAGCAGCAGATAATTACCTGCTAGAAACGCACAAAACTAGGTAGGAAGTATATATAATCTAATGCATTGTAGAGGCAATTAAACTTGTTCTTGTGCTGTCAGGGCTCTTCCTCTGATGAAATAAAGCCCTGCAGGCTTTGTTATATTTCCCTATTCCCTGAGCCGGCACCTACTGCACAGAGCATTACTAGACTGCCAGGCTGATGCCCACAGGGCTCTTCTGCTGCGCCGAGTCCCTAGGGAATGTCAGGGGTGATATAGATGGCGCTCTCAGCAGAATGATAATTACTAGAAGATTCCGAGAAATGTGCTGTAATTGGCATATGTAATGAGTTCAATTTCCTGCTAAGCACCCAGTCATTTACAGATTGCTGAACTTGACTGCTAGTGCCACCTGGTAAAGCCTATGTGTTGTAAATACTGAAAAGCTTAAAAGATGTATGTGTACAGACATTGGAAAACACACCGCTGTTACAAATATATAATATACCACAGAAGTTCAAGAAGAACTCCCAAATCTTACAGAATACATTGCAGGCAGGTCACAATATACAGTAATAATATAACTTATACCAAAAGTATTGGGATGCCATATCTTCACACGCACATGAACTTTGATGGCAACCAAGTCTTAGTTCATAGGGTTCAATATTGAGTTTGCCCACCCCCTGCAGCTTCAACTTTTCTGGGAAGGCTGTCCACATGATTTAGGAGTGTGTCTATGGGAATGTTTGACCATTCTTCCAGAAGTGCATTTGTGAGGTCAGGCACTGATGTTGGAGGAAAAGACCTGGCTCGCAGTCTCTGCTTTAATTCATCCCAAAGGTGTTCTATCGGGTTGAGGTCAGGACTCTCTGCAGGCCAGTCAAGTTCCTCCACCCCAAACTCGCTCATCCATGTCTTTATGGACCTCGTTTTTACTGGTGCGCAGTCATGTTGGAACAGGAAGTGGCCCATCCCTAAACTGTTCCCACAAAGTTGGGAGCATGAAAATGTCCAAAATGTCTTGGGTATGCTGATACCTTAAGAGTTCCCATGACTGGAACTAAGGTGCCAAGCCCAACCCCTGAAGAACAACCCCACACTATAACCCCCCTCCACCAAATGATTTTGACCAGTGCATAAAGCAAGGTCCATAAAGACATGGATGAGCGAGTTTGGGGTGGAGGAGTTCTGACCTCAACCCAATAGAACACCTTTGGGATGAATTAGAACGAAGACTGTGAGCCAGGCCTTCGACAACATCAGTGCCTGACCTCACAAATGTGCTTCTGGAAGAATGGCTAAACATTCCCATAGACACACTCCTAAACCTTGTGGACAGCCTTCCCAGAAGAGTTGAAGCTGTTATAGCAGCAAAGGTTGGGCCAACTCAATATTGAACCCTATGGACGAAGGCCTCATACACACTATTAGATTGTAGATGTTTGTCTTCAAATTTACCAAAACCATGTAGTGCAAGGGCCTGCCTGATTGCATACAAATTGAAACTCTAATGCCGCGTACACACGATCGGACATTCCGACAACAAAACCGTAGATTTTTTTTTTCTGACGGAATGTTCGCTCAAACTTGTCTTGCATACACACAGTCACACAAATGTTGTTGGAAATTCCGAACGTCAAGAATGCGGTCACATACAACACTACGACGAGCAGAGAAAAATGATGTTCAATGATTCCAAGCATGCGTCTAATTGATTCCGAGCTTGCGTAGGATTTTTGTGCGTCGGAATTGTCTACAGACGATCGGAATTTCCGACAAAAACTTTTGTTGTCGGAAAAATTGAGAACCAGCTCTCAAACATTTGTTGTCGCAAATTCCGACAGCAAATGTCCGATGGAGCGTACACACGGTCGGATTTTCCAACGACAAGCTCACATCGAACATTTGTTGTCGGAAATTCCGACCGTGTGTACGCGGCATTAAGGTTTGACCTCATATTATATGGTTTTGGTAAATCTGAAGGCAAAAATATGCAGAAAATCTAATCGTGTGTATGGAGTCTAAGACTGGGATGCCATTAAAGTTCATGTACGTGTAAAGGCAGGCCTAATACTTTTGGTAAATATAGTGCATGTACCAGTGCATGGAAAATATATACCATTAAAAAAAGATTTCTTGAGCTGTAGTCAAGTACATGTGCCTAGGGTCACTCCAAAGCTGGCCATAAATGGATCAAAAATCAGCCAGTGGACCAATGAATCTCGATCGATGTGTGGCCATCTCTGTTGAACACACATCATTCATTAGATCAACTTCTATCAAATGGACACGCTGGAAAGCTGCTGAACTGTGTACAATGTCCCAGCGGGCCTGCTGGCTAACCGGAAAAAAAAGGTCCATCTATGGCCATGTTAAGAGGTCTGAGAGGAGCATCTTGGGTGATTTATTTCACCTTCATCTGTTAAAGGCTGGAAGAGGAATTTCCCCAGTCTTTTCTACCGCAGAGATCACTTACTGGCTAAGCAGGGGCTTTTCTATATGAAATGTATGTACCGTATTTATTGGGGTATAGCGCGCTCCCGCGTATAGCGCGCACCCCTAAAGTTGCCCCTAATTCCTGTGGAAAAAAAGATTTTTGTACTTACAGTTTGGTCGGGTCCGGTGTCCGTCTGCGGCTTCGGGTGTCCTCTTCGTCGGGTCCGGCGTCCTTCTCGCTCGTTTCCCGCGCCGAGTTTGAATACTGTGCCGGCATATACCGAGCGCAGTACACTCGGACAGGCTCGGCTACTGTCGCGCTCACGTCTTGTACGTCCAGGACGTCAGCACGAGAGGAGCCGAGACTGCCCGACAATACACGAGTGTACTGCGCTCGGTATATGTCGGCACAGTATTCAAACTCGGGGCGGGAAAGCGGGTATCGGCGTATACCGCGCACCCACGATTTTGCCCTGATTTTCAGGGCAAAAAAGTGCACGGTATACGCCGATAAATACGGTACATGGTGAATTCATACAATGTTAGGTCTGAGAGAGCCTCAGATAATGCCTGAACCATGATGGCATCTACCTTCTGGGTGAGAAATACACATTGTTTGGGTAGCAAGATTTACTTGATCTTTTTTATATGTATTATATTTATTTTCTTTTATAATTCTTTTTATTGAAAAATATGTCATAACAGAATAGCCCGACAATAAGAAAGGCATAGAAGAAGATTCTGTACATGGTAGTGGTACAATGTTTGATTACAGGTTAACATACCAGAAATCTTTTATATATATATATAAAAAAATTCCAGTACTGTTTATTCAACAAATACCAAAGGCAAGCAATTCCAATTAGGGGCATTCATATGAAACAAATCCAGCTTCAGAATTAAGCAAGGGAGAGAAAGAACGAGGAATAGTAAAAGGAGAAGACATTGGAGAAAATAGAACACAAAGAAGGGGAAAAAGGTCAAAAACAGGGAGAAGGAAAGGGGGTAAGGGAATCACAGGGGGCACACCTTCTTATTTACATTAATTGCATAAGGCAAGCCATAGATTATGCCACTGTATTACCTTCCATCATGGATGGAAGGAAAGAAAATTGCCTGACTTCCCCCATCAACACAGTCCGTGTTGATGGGGGAATCCCTACGGCAGCGCTATTGAATTCTTCCAATGGGGAGCCTTCCCTGCCAGCAGAACACACTGATGTGTTGCCGGCTATATCCAGCGGCACTAACCATTTGGGAAAAACCCAACAGGCTAGTTGTATACAAGATAAAATTGCTTGTGTACAACCAGGGTGCCTATACATGGATTGAAATTCACATACTAGTACATTATCAAAGACTTACAGCGCCTTGAAAAAAATATTCATACCCCTTGAAATTTTCCACATTTTGTCAGGTTACAACCAAAAACGTAAATGTATTTTATTGGGATTTTACGTTATAGACCAACACAAAGTGGCACATAATTGTGAAGTGGAAGGAAAAAAATAAAATAAATTTTAATCATGTTTTACAAATAAATATCTGAAAAGTGTGGCGTGCATTTGTATTCAGCCCCCCCGAGCCAATACTTTGTAGAACCGCCTTTCGCTGTGATTACAGCTGCAAGTCTTTTTGGGTATGTCTCTACCAGCTATGTACATCTAGAGAGTGAAATATTTCCCCTTTGCTGTTCACAAATGCTCTCCATCCAATGTGGCAGAGCTTGAGCTATTTTGCAATTTTGAAGCCTTGCCAAAGATTGTCAATTGGATTTTTTTCTTGTATATGAACACAATCTGTAATCTACTTTATTATAATCTTTATTACATACAGTATAATAGCTCGCATGGACTCTGGCCCCTGAAGAAGGGACGGAACCTCGAAACGCGTAGGGCCTGAACCCATCCCTGCGAATGTACAAACCACCCATTGATGAACCTTGCTTTTAAACTATTGTGTTGTTCTTTATATATATATTTTTTCTCCTTTTTTTGTAATTTCCTCATATAATAAATTTTATAATACCCTATACTCTCTTCATTATTGTTGCCGTTAAAGCCCCATCCTGGGGGAACTTCTCCTTTTTCTCACTTAAACCAGGGGTGTTGTCAACTTTTTAGGGTCTTCCTTATAAAATACTCTCCCGTCAATTGGATTTAGGTCTGGACTTTGACTGGACCATTCTAACCCATGAATATGCTTTGACCTAAACCATTCCATTGTAGCTCTGGCTGTATGTTTAGGGTTGTTGTCCTGCTGGAAGGTGAACCTCCGCTCCAGTCTCAAGTCTTTTGCAGACTCTAAGATTGCCCTGTATTTGGCTCCATTCATCTTCCCATCAACTCTGACCAGCTTCCATGTCCCTGCTGAAGAAAAGCATCCCCACAACATGATGCTGCTGCCACCACCATGTTTCACGGTGGGGATGGTGTGTTCAGGGTGATGTGCAGTGTTAGTTTTCCACTTTGTTTTTAGGCCAAAATATTAAATTTTGGTCTCATCTGACCAAAGCACCTTCTTCCGCATATTTTCTGTGTCCCCCACATGGCATCTCGCAAACTGCAAATGTAACTTCTTTTGGCTTTCTTTCAACAATGGCTTTCTTCTTGCCACTCTTTCATAAAGGCCAGATTTGTGGAGAGCACGACTAATAGTTGTCCTGGGGACAGATTCTCTCACCTGAGATGTGGATCTCTGCAGCTCCTCCAGAGTTACCATGGGCCTCTTGGCTGCTTCTCCTATTAATGCTCTCCTTGCACAGCCTGTCAGTTTAGGTGGACAGCCATGTCTTGGTAGGTTTGAAGTTGTGCCGTACGCTTTCCATTTTCGGATGATGGATTGAACCGTGGCTCTGTGAGATGTTCAACGATTGGGATATTTTTTTATAACCTAACCCTGCTTTATACTTCTCCACAACTTTATCCCTCACCTGTCTGGTGTGTTCCTTGGCCTTCAAGATGCTGTTTGTTCACTAAGGTTCTCTAACAAATCTTTGCAGAACAGCTGTATATTCATACTGAGATGAAATTTTACACAGGTGCACTCTATCTACTAATTAGGTGACTTTTGAAGAAAATTGGCTCCACTGAATCTTAATTAGGGGTATCAGAGTAAGAGCTGGTTCACACAGGGGCGGCACGACTTCGGGGGCGACTCGGCCAGGCGACATGAAGACAACATCTAAGGCGACTTGCAAAATTACTTCTGTATAGAAGTTAATGCAGGTCGCCCTGAGTCGCCCCCGAAGTAGTACAAGAACCTTTTTCTATGTCGGAGCGACTTGCGTCGCTCCTATTAGAACGGTTCTATTCACTAGAATGGGACGCGACTTGTCAGGCGGCTGCGTCGCCTGACGAGTCGCCCCAGTGTGAACCGGGTCTAAAGGGGGCTGAATACAAATGCGCGCCACACTTTTCACATATTTATTTGATTTTTTATTTATTTTTTGAAAACCATAATTTTCCTTCACAATTATGAGCCACTTTGTGTTGGTGCATCACATAAAATTCCCCAAGAAATACATTTACGTTTTTGGTTGTAACATGTGGAAAATGTCAAGGGGTATAAATACTTTTTCAAGGCACTTACCTTAAAAGGAAGCCCTCCCTGGAGGTGCACTGTCACCGCTGCAGAGACCTCCACCCGGTCTTCCTTCCTTCTGTCTGACTGGCTGGCTGAGCATCGATAACTTCATGCCCGGGAATCTCGGCCACGGCACACAGCTCTGAAGGAACGGCACGGGTATGCCATTCCTTCAAAAAGCATGCGCCAGTGTTGTCACCGGCTGCGGCTATCTAGAATATCTCCTTAAAGTGGAGTTTCCATCCCCAATTTTTTTTTTCATTATTGTGCTCATTAGACCTAAAAAAGTAAAAAAAACATTTTTTTTTACTCATCTGGAAATGCCTGTTGCTATGCGGTCCCACGAAATCTGCCTTTGAAAGCACCTAGGATTCTGACTTCATCTCCCTCTAATGCCTCTGGGAAATGTGTGTCATCCTTTCCCAGGATGCAGTGCGCTGTCCAATTATCACTCCCCATCCAAGATTCCAGGAAGTAAGTGCCTGTAGGCTTCACAATGCCCACAAGCAAAATGACAACGGTGTAGACATAGTTTTATAAACTATCTTTTTTGAATAACTATGCGTATCGGCGGCGGATTGTAAAATAGTAAGTGACCAGTAATATATAATAAAAACGCAGGATGAAAGGACATACATTTAAAAAATGCTAATTGTGGTTGGAACTCCGCTTTAATAGTGCACGTTTAGGAGATTTTCATTTTACCTACAGCTTTATTATAAGCTTGCTTGTAGGTAAAAATTAAAAAAACTGGTCAAAGGATGGTGAATATGTCATTTATTTCTGTAAATGTAACAACTTTTCCTTAGCATGTAATAAAAACGGTTCCATTCTCTGTTTCTGTGATACTAAACAGGGTTGGTCAAGTGAGAGATTCACGTGAACATGAATCACACTAATTTCCTATAATATAGCGCAGTGCCGGCCCAAGACATTGTGCTGCCTGGGACCAAGAATGAAATGCCGCCCGCTCCCCACCCCCCCCCCCAAAAAAAATCACGCCAACCAAAAGGCCCCCACATTCATTATTTTATATCATGATAACTAAAGGGGACCTGTCATGGCTCTATACATGTATATAGGAGTATAAAGAGGACCTGTCATTGCTCTATACATGTATAGGAATATAAAGAGGACCTGTCATGGCTCTATACATGTATAAAGGAGTATAAAGAGGACCTGTCATGGCTCTATACATGTATAAAGGAGTATAATGAGGGCCTGTCATGGCTCTATAGATGTATAAAGAGGACCTGTCATGGCTCTATACATGTATAAAGAGGACCTATCATGGCTCTATAAATGTATATAGGAGTATAACGAGGGCCTGTCATGGCTCTATATGTATCCAGAAAAATAAAGGGACCTGTGAATTGCCGGCGGCCTTGATGTCTTTTGCGCAAACTAATCAATGTACGCTAATTGTGGGTTTTTTTGGTACCAAAAATATGTAGAAGAATACATATCAGCTTAAACTGAAGACATTTTTATAAATGTTGGGGATATTTATTATAGCAAAAAGTAAAAAATATATTTTTTTTTTTTAAATTGTCGTTTTTTTGTTGTTTATAGCACAAAAAATAAAAACCGCAGAGGTGATCAAATATCACCAAAAGAAGACCCCCTAAAAGTGCCGCATGGTACCACCCGGTCCCATCATAGGGCCAGCCCTGATGTAGCGTTTGTGTATTCACATTGGTAACTCTTATTTAATGAGCTTTTATAATATTTTATAGCTGAGATTTTATAAGAAAAATGCACTAAAGGGCAGAACGTAAAGCAATGATAAAAACCGTTTTTCTTACATAATCAATAACCAAAATGACAGATTCCTCTCCCTTCCAAGCTGCACCACCCCACTGCCACTTCAATGCCATGTGCTGGGAATCAAACTGAACCATTTACACTCATAATGCAGGAAAGAAAGGCTGCCATACACAAATGGCATCATTGGAATCCAAGTTTATTTCATGTACCAACTACAATCACTGCAACGACAGTCCCTGCCCTAGGACCGCCCCCCACTAATGCATTTCACCCAATCAGGCTTAATCGTAGCGACCCCTATGGATTCTGGTGACACCATGAGTGTTCGGCAGTCAATAATTCCTGCATTGATAAAATTGAAGATGAAAAGAATCTGATTTGTGTTGCTCAGTGTGTGAGCCCACCTGATGTCAGTGCAGCATCAGTGTCTGGATTGAAGCAGTAATAGAAATGCCAGCTCCTGCTTCTAAGCAGATGGTGATCCTTAAATCCCAAAGGTGCCCATTGTTTCTCAGGGTCACCATTTGTGTTTAGGACCTCAGTTAATGACACAGATGTCTAGGACTAAGGGGGTTGTTGAACTGTGCCCTTTTGTGAAGACTGTCTGTGTGTCGGGGTCTGTGTACCCGCCAACTCATCTTTGCGGATGAGTCCATACAATTGATGCATCTCCATTCACTTTATATAGGCTGTCTGCATGCAGATCAGCATTAGTAGGAAACATTAACAAACCACTCTACATGCTCAACGGGGCTAAGCCCTAACAGAACAGACAGGACGATGACAGCTTTGTGTGTCACATGACTGCATATTAGGCAATCCATCAAAAGTGATCATGCTGACTTACTGTTCAAAGAGCAGCCTGGTGAAGCGTGAATCTACAGGAAGGAATTAGGCCTGGTTCACATCTATGTATATTTAGTGCTTTTTGCATTTTGCAGATTTGTAACATAAAGTATTCCATAGGAAACCATGTTATATGGACTGCAGTGCAAATCCGCAAAAAGCACTAAAAATGCATACCGTATTTGCCGGCGTATAAGACGACCCCCTAATTTTCCAGCCACAATGTTGGTTTTGGGATATACTCTCCTTATAAGACTACCCCCTTCCTACTAGTCATGCCTTGCTTCACAGTGCCACCATTACATGCCAGACTGTACCACTACATGCCAGACTGTGCCCCATTACATGCCAGACTATGCCACATTACATGCCAGACTGTGCCCCATTACATGCCAGACTGTGCCCCATTACATGCCAGACTCGCTGAGCAGACCTGGGGGGTTTTCTGCCCTTGGAAATCAGTTATTCCACTGTTCGGTAAAGTATATCTAAAGCCCTTACCTTCTCCTAAGACATGGATTGCAGACATGCAGAATCGCGATTCTGCATGTCTGTAGGATAAGGTAAGGTTAGGTTACCGGCGTATAAGACGACCCCCGACTTTTAAGAAGATTTTAAGGGGTTAGAAAGTCGTCTTATACGCCGGAAAATACGGTAGGTATGAACCAGGCCTAAGTGGTGTCACCTGCCTGGCTGTGCAGTATGGCAGGGGGGTTTGTTAAACACAAGACTGGCTGAAATGATATAGGAATGCTTTGGGAGCTGAAACAGTTCAATTGTATTCAGCTTTGTTATTTGCTGTTTGCATTAAATCCCACAAATCTCTTAAAGTAATACTAAAGGCTTGTCCCCTCCGATCCTCCTCTTCTCAGGTCCCCGTCAACGCTTCTTTTTTTTTTTTATAATTCTTTATTTATCTTTTCTTATCTTTTTTTTCACATAAAACACAAAAAGAAGAAAAACATAATACCGCTAATTTGTCATATTTTCCATCTGTAGCATCCGTTAATCAACTCACATTAAATGTTTACGATTTCTACAACCTATACCATCTCAACCCAATCTCCCGTTGATTATATTACTATCCTTTATAGGTCAATACTTCCTTTAATTACCGTCTTCTATAGGTTTAATCAGACTAATTTCCATCTTTCCTCAACCCTTCCCCCCCTCTAGAACAAACAAAAATAGGGGAAAAAAAAAAAAAAAAAAAAAAAAAGAATCCTAATCTCTCTCTCTCTCTCTCTCCCCCCCCCCTCCCTAGGGATTCCGATCTCTGTACTCCGAATATGGAGTCCAAGTCCTCCGATATTCCTCCTCTCGTTCTCGGATTCCCATCGTTAAATTTTCCATCAACTGAATCTCATTTATCCTGCTAAGCCATTGTGACCTTGTTGGTAGAGCAGTACTCTTCCATAATATTGGTATACAGGCCTTCGCCGCTGTTAACAGATGTCTTAGCAAAGATTGCTTATATTTTTCCAGAGACATTGGTATATCAAATAATAGATATGCTGCTGGTCTGTCTCCCAGATTCACCCCGGTGATTTCTCGAGTAATGTCCGAGACCATATTCCAGAACTCTTTTAGTTTTTGACAGCTCCAAAACATGTGTATCATGGTGCCCTCCTCTTTCTGACATCTCCAACAGATTTTTGATGTACTTGGGAAGATCCGATTTAATATCATTGGTGTTCTGTACCATCTAGTCAGAACTTTATATCCTCCCTCCTGATATCTAGATGCCATCGACGCTTTGTGTGTAAATGAGAAAATCTTATTTTTCTGTGTCTCTGAAAACTTTGTGTCCAGTTCCCTTTCCCACGCCTTTATGAAGACTAGTTCTTGAGGTGCCTTTGCTTCGTTAATTAAATTGTACATATATGATAACATATGTCTCTTTGGTTCCCTTTTTAAACATATTTCCTCAAATTTCGATGGTGCACCTATATCTTCCATTCGTATTTTTAAGGATCCTATGTACGTTCTCAACTGATTGCGTCTCCATAAATCTATGTCCTCACCATAGACCTGCTCCATCTCCTCATTTTGCATCACATGATTGTCTATCATAAAATGTGTCAGTCTGCCGATGCCTTTCCGTCTCAAATTGTTAAATCGTCGGTCTTTCAGACCTGGCTCAAAGCTCGGGTTACCCAGAATAGGTGTCATAGGGCCGATCTGTTTCAACAGCTCCATTTTTTTACACACTTTTCTGACAACGCTAAGTGTCGCGTTTATTGTTGGATGTTTTTTTGCAGACTGAGGTATTTTACTTTCTGCTAGCCACGCCAGTCCTTCTAACGGGATATTACTCGTCTCGCGTTCCATATTTACCCATGGTTTGTCTGTCTGCTGTGTACACCAGTCCACTACACGTACCAAATGCGCGGCCTCGTAGTAACCCATTGGGTCTGGGAGTCCAACTCCACCTCTTTCCTTCGATAAGGTCAGTATGTTTCTTCGTACTCTCGCGGGTTTGCCTGCCCATATGAACTTCATGATTCTGGTTCTCATATCTGTCAGAAAACCAGTCGGTATTTTTATCGGTAAAGTTTGGAATAAATAGAGTATTCTTGGCATCACATTCATTTTAACTATGTTGATTCGACCGAACCACGAGAAGGTTTCTTTGTCCCATTTTTGTAAATCAAGTTTTATTTGTTTTATCAATGGGACAAAATTTAATTCAAGAATTCTGCTTAGTTTTTTAGGTATCTTAGTCCCCAGGTATTCTACATGGGAGTCTGTCCATCTTAAAGAGAAATTAGCTATCAGTTGCTGCTGTTTCCACCTGTCTACCTCCACTCCCATAGCCTCCGACTTATTATAGTTCACTTTGAAATTTGATATTTCCCCATATCTTTTAATTTCTGCAAATAAACATGGTAGCGATGTTGTTGGGGAAGTTATTGTAAACAATAAATCATCGGCATATGCTGCCACTTTATACTCGTCCCCCTTATCTTGAATACCCCTTATATCTGTGCTCGCTCTGACCGTTCTCAAAAATGGTTCCAGAGAAAGGACAAATATAATAGGGGAGAGGGGACATCCCTGACGAGTTCCATTCTGGATGGGGAAAGGGTCCGATTTTATCCCATTTATCTTTACTCTTGCTGTCGGGCAAGAATAAAGACTTGTAATCCAATTCTGTAACCCCCTCCCTAGTCCTATGTGTTGTAGTACAGCTTTTAAAAACCCCCATTCCACCCTATCAAAGGCTTTTTCCGCATCTGCGGAGACCAGTATTAGCGGCTGTTTTCGTTGCTGAGATAAATGTATTGTACTTAAGGCTCTTTGAGTATTTTCTCGACCTTCTCGACCCGGAATGAACCCTACCTGGTCTGCATGTATCAGCATAGGAATGTGTGTCAATAGTCTATCGGCCAATATCCTTGCAAAGATTTTTAGGTCTACATTTAGCAAGGATATTGGGCGATAGCTCGCACATTGAGCGGGGTCCTTCCCCTCCTTCGGAATTACCGTTATTTCGGCCATTAAAGTTTCTGCCAACATCTTCTGTCCCTCTCGTATCGAGTTAAACGCCGCAACAAATTTAGGCGCTAATTTTTCTGAAAAGATTTTATAATAACGTAGTGTGTACCCGTCGGGGCCTGGGGCCTTACCCGGTTTTAATGATCTGAGGGCACCACAAAACTCTTCTACTGTGATAGGGTTATCTATTTTCTCTGCATCTTCAGTCGATATCCTCGGCATCCCTGAGGCCCTTAAATATTCTTTTATCCTTTCTTCTCTGTCATATATTTTTGCCCTTGGTGACTGTCTCTCTAATTGATACAAATTTGAGTAATAGTCTCTAAATGTTTCTGCTATTTGTTGCGTAGAGTTAACCGTCACATCTCCTTGACCCTTAATTTTTTCAATCTGATTCCGGGTTCTCGTTTCCCTGAGTGCGTTAGCCAAAAGTCTGCTAGGTTTATTCCCGTATTCATAATAGGTTCTTCTACAACGATTTAGTTTAGCTTTCGCCTTATCTGTTAACATAAGATTTAATTTTTCTCGTAGGCCCGTCAGCTGCTCCTCGAGCCGCTGCGTCTGAGCTTTTTTATGCGCCGTTTCCAACATTCGAATCTCTCCCAGCAGACTATCCAGTTTAGCACCCAGAGAGCGTTTTCTGTGTGCCCCCAGAGATATGAGAACCCCTCTCAGATAGCACTTATGTGCCTCCCATATATACATTGGCTTTGTTTCACCTGAGTCATTAATTGAAAAAAAAGTCTCTAATTCCCGTGCCAGCTGCTTTTCGTACTCTGGGTCTTTCAAAAGGGTTTCGTTTATTTTCCAGTTCCATTCACGTGGACTCCTCTCCCCCCATTCTATGCTACAATTAGTGGGTGCATGATCGGATATGGTAAATGAACCCAATGATGCATCTTGCAAACGTAAAAGGATATTCTGATCAACCAAGACATAATCGATTCTCGTATATGTCTTGTATTTGGGAGAAAAAAAACTATAATCTTTTTCCTGAACATGCAGGATCCTCCAACTATCTATCAGTTGCAACTCCTGTAATATGCGTTTTGCTTTTCGTAGTTTTCTGCTGGATAAATGCGATACCCCTTTTGAAACATCCAGTGCCGGCTCTAGGGCTATATTCAGATCTCCTCCTACAATTAGGACCCCCTCTCTTTTTTGCTGGACGATTTCCAGATATCTAACCAGAGCAGATATGGGATCTTCATTGGGTAAGTATAGATTTACAAGGGTAATCTTTTGGTCCCCTAGCCATCCCTTTACTATTAACATCCGTCCTACTTCATCTTTTACTACCTCGGATTCTTTCCAAAGCAGTTGTTTTGAAAACATAATTGTTACTCCGTTCGCTTTAGATGTCTGAGAGGCCCCATGATATACAATTGGATATCTATAATCTCCCAATTTTGGGATTTTATCAATTCTAAAATGTGTCTCTTGCAGAAAGATTACCTGTGCTTTGATTCTACTCAATTCCGCCATTAATTTGTTACGTTTTTCTGGGCTATTTAGGCCCTTTACATTATAGGACGTAAAGTTTACTGTCTCCATTTTATCCTCTCTCCCTCCTCTCTCCCCCGACCGTTACTCTACTAGCCCCTCTAATGAGAGGGGGCGTACTGCGGATCCCCGGAGCCTCACGTCCGACCCAGACGTCTCACAGAATGGAGTCGGAGATACGGGGGGCCCGGAGCGCCGGGAAAGAGAGGGATGGCAAGAGAGGGATGAGAGAGAGTGTGGAAGCGCAAGAGAGAGAGAGAAGAAAAAAAAAAAAAAAATCTAAGTATCCCCCCCCCCGTACCTCGGAAGCTGGTCACACGTCCCAGTTCCCGAGTAATGTTTTTCCTTTTTTTTTTTTTTCCCCCTCCCCCCCTCCCCTCACCACCTGGCGGGCCCCGTATCAATCTACGCTGCCCCCGGTATGAAAAAGGAGAATAGTAGAGGGGAGAGGGAAAAAAAAAAAAAAAAAAAAAAAGACCCCCTTTCTTTTTAAACGCCTCTGGCTTATCCTCCACCTGGAGGAGAGGCGTTATAGGTGGGGAGAGTGTATATGCAGTACAGAGCGTGGGGCGCCTCCGGAGCCCCCCCACGTTTACCCGCGTGCACACTTGCTAGTCTTATTTTATTATAGGTCTATTCACCTCTTTCCCGCACTGCACTCGCCTTCTTCCTTTTAAATACCTTTGTTCTTGTACCTTCTTATACATTCTTATACCTTCTTATACATTCTTATACATTCTGCCTACTGTATACTGTATATACATTCCTTCAGTCTTTTACATTCTTTGCTTCAACATGGTAAGTGCAGTGTGGGTGATCCTACCCCGATAACAGAGAAACCGAAAAATATCGACAGCACACAAAAAAAAAAAGAAAGAAAAGGGAATGAGACCCCAACGTGACTCTATATCTAATTACTATAGATCCTAGTATCCTCGACCTGGTTTTAAATAAACGAAAAATAATATGCATTTCGCCCCTCATCCTTAATTTAATCAATATCTTGTCCAGCTGACGAATATCTTATTGGCGTAAATCTGCAACCTCGTTGTATCATTATATCGTATGTACAATCCCAGGCCAGCTAGTCATATAAATAACCCAGAAAAGAGAGAGAGAGAGAAAAAGGAAGCGGAACAAAAAAAAAAAAAAAACAAAAAAAAAAAAAAAGAGAAAGACTAACGCAGCTAGTAGGCAAGCAAATAAGGCCCTACAGCTGCCACACATCTTTCTTCTCAACTCCAACTCCAAACCCCCATCTGTACCCCCTAATGCAACAACCAATCTTGTCAAAATGACCTGTGCTTATATATTTTCATGTTAGCCTGTTATTCTGTTTGTTTTCTTTCTTTTACATTCTCTCTGTACCCACCCTCCCTATATATAGCAAATATATAGCAAAATGCCAAAAAAAAAGGGGACCCCCTATCTTACTCCTTTAATCCTTAACCCTCCTTTAACCCCCTAAAAGATATGAATCCAAAATCCTTAGTACCCTTATATATTCCACTGCTCTGGTCCATTTTCCATACTTTCATCCTTTATCCGAGGCCCCTTGACCCTTCCACCCTTTAATCTTCTCTACTTTACCCCCCCCCCCTCTATATCCCTTCTCTTCGTGTCCCTACTAGTGTATAGTGTCATTAGTGTCATTCGTGTAAATAATGTAGTTGGTATACTATTTAGTATACCCTTAATCAAAATCCTCCAAAAAAAAAAAAAAAAAAAAAGAAAGAGAGAGCTGTAAAATCTGTTATCCCGTGTATTAACGTGTTTTTTAATGTGTGGGTTTTTTTTTTTTATTATATTTTCCGTGCCCTACTCCCCCCCCCCCCCCCCCCTCTCCAACCCCTCTTATCCTTCCCCTGCTACCCATACTGTGGCAACATTTTTGCCCACCTCCCCAAAAAAAAAAAAAAAAAAAAAAAAAAAAAAAAAAAAAAACACGCAGCAAATACACAACTCCACCCTCCCCCTTATTGGGCCTCGGAGATTACCTTAACTTATATCGTTTACCTCATTTACACCACATATATAATACCGGTACTTATAATACTATATAATAACATACAATGTCACATATCATTTTATATGTCCAAAAGTAAAAAACTGCCAAAAGAGAAAAAAAAAAAAAAAAAAAAGATAAAAAATATATACATATATAAAAATAGAAATAAAAAAAAATTAGTTTCATTGCCCCCCTCTACCCCGAGGAGATCAAGGGGAGTGGGAAAACAGAGGATAATCTAGTTCCAGACGGACGTCAATCGTCCGTTTATCTGCAGCACCTTGTCCACTTGTCCTCTTTATGTGTATTGTGCGCTCTATTTTATTTCAACCCTTACCCTCTTACCTTCTTGCTGTCTCTATCTGTGTGGCTGCTATTTCTATACTTATCTTCCCCCACATCCCTTCTGCCTCTGTATCCCTTTCCCCTTCTCTCCAGGGGACTGAAACAAGGGCCCTAATCAGAGATGCCAAAAAAAAAAAAAAAAAGAACGGGGAGAGAGTCAGTTTTCCTATCCCCCTCAATTTCTCAAAAAGAAAAAAAAAAAAAAAACCCCCCCAAACCCCCCCCAAAAAAAAAAAAAAAAAAAAAAAAAAAAAAAAAAGAACGGGGAGAAGAGTCAGTTTTCCTATCCCCCTCAATTTCTCAAAAAGAAAAAAAAAAAAAAAACCCCCCCAAACCCCCCCCAAAAAAGAGAAAAAAAAAAAAAAAAAAAAAAAAAGTCCCCAGGTATTCTACATGGGAGTCTGTCCATCTTAAAGAGAAATTAGCTATCAGTTGCTGCTGTTTCCACCTGTCTACCTCCACTCCCATAGCCTCCGACTTATTATAGTTCACTTTGAAATTTGATATTTCCCCATATCTTTTAATTTCTGCAAATAAACATGGTAGCGATGTTGTTGGGGAAGTTATTGTAAACAATAAATCATCGGCATATGCTGCCACTTTATACTCGTCCCCCTTATCTTGAATACCCCTTATATCTGTGCTCGCTCTGACCGTTCTCAAAAATGGTTCCAGAGAAAGGACAAATATAATAGGGGAGAGGGGACATCCCTGACGAGTTCCATTCTGGATGGGGAAAGGGTCCGATTTTATCCCATTTATCTTTACTCTTGCTGTCGGGCAAGAATAAAGACTTGTAATCCAATTCTGTAACCCCCTCCCTAGTCCTATGTGTTGTAGTACAGCTTTTAAAAACCCCCATTCCACCCTATCAAAGGCTTTTTCCGCATCTGCGGAGACCAGTATTAGCGGCTGTTTTCGTTGCTGAGATAAATGTATTGTACTTAAGGCTCTTTGAGTATTTTCTCGACCTTCTCGACCCGGAATGAACCCTACCTGGTCTGCATGTATCAGCATAGGAATGTGTGTCAATAGTCTATCGGCCAATATCCTTGCAAAGATTTTTAGGTCTACATTTAGCAAGGATATTGGGCGATAGCTCGCACATTGAGCGGGGTCCTTCCCCTCCTTCGGAATTACCGTTATTTCGGCCATTAAAGTTTCTGCCAACATCTTCTGTCCCTCTCGTATCGAGTTAAACGCCGCAACAAATTTAGGCGCTAATTTTTCTGAAAAGATTTTATAATAACGTAGTGTGTACCCGTCGGGGCCTGGGGCCTTACCCGGTTTTAATGATCTGAGGGCACCACAAAACTCTTCTACTGTGATAGGGTTATCTATTTTCTCTGCATCTTCAGTCGATATCCTCGGCATCCCTGAGGCCCTTAAATATTCTTTTATCCTTTCTTCTCTGTCATATATTTTTGCCCTTGGTGACTGTCTCTCTAATTGATACAAATTTGAGTAATAGTCTCTAAATGTTTCTGCTATTTGTTGCGTAGAGTTAACCGTCACATCTCCTTGACCCTTAATTTTTTCAATCTGATTCCGGGTTCTCGTTTCCCTGAGTGCGTTAGCCAAAAGTCTGCTAGGTTTATTCCCGTATTCATAATAGGTTCTTCTACAACGATTTAGTTTAGCTTTCGCCTTATCTGTTAACATAAGATTTAATTTTTCTCGTAGGCCCGTCAGCTGCTCCTCGAGCCGCTGCGTCTGAGCTTTTTTATGCGCCGTTTCCAACATTCGAATCTCTCCCAGCAGACTATCCAGTTTAGCACCCAGAGAGCGTTTTCTGTGTGCCCCCAGAGATATGAGAACCCCTCTCAGATAGCACTTATGTGCCTCCCATATATACATTGGCTTTGTTTCACCTGAGTCATTAATTGAAAAAAAAGTCTCTAATTCCCGTGCCAGCTGCTTTTCGTACTCTGGGTCTTTCAAAAGGGTTTCGTTTATTTTCCAGTTCCATTCACGTGGACTCCTCTCCCCCCATTCTATGCTACAATTAGTGGGTGCATGATCGGATATGGTAAATGAACCCAATGATGCATCTTGCAAACGTAAAAGGATATTCTGATCAACCAAGACATAATCGATTCTCGTATATGTCTTGTATTTGGGAGAAAAAAAACTATAATCTTTTTCCTGAACATGCAGGATCCTCCAACTATCTATCAGTTGCAACTCCTGTAATATGCGTTTTGCTTTTCGTAGTTTTCTGCTGGATAAATGCGATACCCCTTTTGAAACATCCAGTGCCGGCTCTAGGGCTATATTCAGATCTCCTCCTACAATTAGGACCCCCTCTCTTTTTTGCTGGACGATTTCCAGATATCTAACCAGAGCAGATATGGGATCTTCATTGGGTAAGTATAGATTTACAAGGGTAATCTTTTGGTCCCCTAGCCATCCCTTTACTATTAACATCCGTCCTACTTCATCTTTTACTACCTCGGATTCTTTCCAAAGCAGTTGTTTTGAAAACAAAATTGTTACTCCGTTCGCTTTAGATGTCTGAGAGGCCCCATGATATACAATTGGATATCTATAATCTCCCAATTTTGGGATTTTATCAATTCTAAAATGTGTCTCTTGCAGAAAGATTACCTGTGCTTTGATTCTACTCAATTCCGCCATTAATTTGTTACGTTTTTCTGGGCTATTTAGGCCCTTTACATTATAGGACGTAAAGTTTACTGTCTCCATTTTATCCTCTCTCCCTCCTCTCTCCCCCGACCGTTACTCTACTAGCCCCTCTAATGAGAGGGGGCGTACTGCGGATCCCCGGAGCCTCACGTCCGACCCAGACGTCTCACAGAATGGAGTCGGAGATACGGGGGGCCCGGAGCGCCGGGAAAGAGAGGGATGGCAAGAGAGGGATGAGAGAGAGTGTGGAAGCGCAAGAGAGAGAGAGAAGAAAAAAAAAAAAAAAATCTAAGTACCCCCCCCCCCCGTACCTCGGAAGCTGGTCACACGTCCCAGTTCCCGAGTAATGTTTTTCCTTTTTTTTTTTTTCCCCCTCCCCCCCTCCCCTCACCACCTGGCGGGCCCCGTATCAATCTACGCTGCCCCCGGTATGAAAAAGGAGAATAGTAGAGGGGAGAGGGAAAAAAAAAAAAAAAAAAAAAAGACCCCCTTTCTTTTTAAACGCCTCTGGCTTATCCTCCACCTGGAGGAGAGGCGTTATAGGTGGGGAGAGTGTATATGCAGTACAGAGCGTGGGGCGCCTCCGGAGCCCCCCCACGTTTACCCGCGTGCACACTTGCTAGTCTTATTTTATTATAGGTCTATTCACCTCTTTCCCGCACTGCACTCGCCTTCTTCCTTTTAAATACCTTTGTTCTTGTACCTTCTTATACATTCTTATACCTTCTTATACATTCTTATACATTCTGCCTACTGTATACTGTATATACATTCCTTCAGTCTTTTACATTCTTTGCTTCAACATGGTAAGTGCAGTGTGGGTGATCCTACCCCGATAACAGAGAAACCGAAAAATATCGACAGCACACAAAAAAAAAAAAGAAAGAAAAGGGAATGAGACCCCAACGTGACTCTATATCTAATTACTATAGATCCTAGTATCCTCGACCTGGTTTTAAATAAACGAAAAATAATATGCATTTCGCCCCTCATCCTTAATTTAATCAATATCTTGTCCAGCTGACGAATATCTTATTGGCGTAAATCTGCAACCTCGTTGTATCATTATATCGTATGTACAATCCCAGGCCAGCTAGTCATATAAATAACCCAGAAAAGAGAGAGAGAGAGAAAAAGGAAGCGGAACCAAAAAAAAAAAAAAACAAAAAAAAAAAAAAAGAGAAAGACTAACGCAGCTAGTAGGCAAGCAAATAAGGCCCTACAGCTGCCACACATCTTTCTTCTCAACTCCAACTCCAAACCCCCATCTGTACCCCCTAATGCAACAACCAATCTTGTCAAAATGACCTGTGCTTATATATTTTCATGTTAGCCTGTTATTCTGTTTGTTTTCTTTCTTTTACATTCTCTCTGTACCCACCCTCCCTATATATAGCAAATATATAGCAAATATATAGCAAAATGCCAAAAAAAAAAGGGGACCCCCTATCTTACTCCTTTAATCCTTAACCCTCCTTTAACCCCCTAAAAGATATGAATCCAAAATCCTTAGTACCCTTATATATTCCACTGCTCTGGTCCATTTTCCATACTTTCATCCTTTATCCGAGGCCCCTTGACCCTTCCACCCTTTAATCTTCTCTACTTTACCCCCCCCCTCTATATCCCTTCTCTTCGTGTCCCTACTAGTGTATAGTGTCATTAGTGTCATTCGTGTAAATAATGTAGTTGGTATACTATTTAGTATACCCTTAATCAAAATCCTCTCAAAAAAAAAAAAAAAAAAAAGAAAGAGAGAGCTGTAAAATCTGTTATCCCGTGTATTAACGTGTTTTTTAATGTGTGGGTTTTTTTTTTTTATTATATTTTCCGTGCCCTACTCCCTCCCCCCCACCCCCCTCTCCAACCCCTCTTATCCTTCCCCTGCTACCCATACTGTGGCAACATTTTTGCCCACCTCCCCAGAAAAAAAAAAAGAAAAAGAAAAAAAAAAAAAAAAAACACGCAGCAAATACACAACTCCACCCTCCCCCTTATTGGGCCTCGGAGATTACCTTAACTTATATCGTTTACCTCATTTACACCACATATATAATACCGGTACTTATAATACTATATAATAACATACAATGTCACATATCATTTTATATGTCCAAAAGTAAAAAACTGCCAAAAGAGAAAAAAAAAAAAAAAAAAAAGATAAAAAATATATACATATATAAAAATAGAAATAAAAAAAAATTAGTTTCATTGCCCCCCTCTACCCCGAGGAGATCAAGGGGAGTGGGAAAACAGAGGATAATCTAGTTCCAGACGGACGTCAATCGTCCGTTTATCTGCAGCACCTTGTCCACTTGTCCTCTTTATGTGTATTGTGCGCTCTATTTTATTTCAACCCTTACCCTCTTACCTTCTTGCTGTCTCTATCTGTGTGGCTGCTATTTCTATACTTATCTTCCCCCACATCCCTTCTGCCTCTGTATCCCTTTCCCCTTCTCTCCAGGGGACTGAAACAAGGGCCCTAATCAGAGATGCCAAAAAAAAAAAAAAAAAAAAAAAAAAGAACGGGGAGAAGAGTCAGTTTTCCTATCCCCCTCAATTTCTCAAAAAGAAAAAAAAAAAAAAAACCCCCCCAAACCCCCCCCAAAAAAGAGAAAAAAAAAAAAAAAAAAAAAAAAAAAAAATAAAAAACCCTGCAAAAAGGGAATCCAACCCCCATGCAGAGGGAAAAAAAAAAAAAAAAAAAAAAAAAATAAGTTGTTCAGTAAAAATTGTTCATCGTAATGTGGTTCTTTACATCTCTTTCACTTTATCTTTCTCTTTCCTTCTTCTTTCCTCTTCCCTCTCCCTCTTCCTCTGTTCGCCGTCCGCCTCTCTTCTCCCCTTTCTTCTCCCCTTTCTTCTCTCTACCCTCTAGTCTCTCATCTAGTTCTTGTGTGTTATCGCAATAAAGAGCCTATATAGGGAATCTGTCTATTACTGTCGGCAGTTCCAACCAGTTAGGAACATTTATAGGGTCTGCTTCCAGAAACTGAAAGAATTCTGTTAATTGGGCGGGGACCCTCAGATTGAAACTCTGCCCTCCTTTCTTCGTAATAATTGCTAAGGGGTACCCCCATCTATATGTAGCCTCTTTGGCGCGTATGAGCTCTAATAGGGGTTTTAGCATCCGTCGCCTCCATTTTGTTTGCCGGCAGAGATCTGGGAAGATCTGTATGTCCCCCCCCTCCCATTTTATTGTTCCTTCCTTCCATGCGATTCTCATTATGTCCTCCTTGATCCTATAAAAATGAATCCTACAAACCACATCTCTAGGATTTGATTGTGCCGAGTAACGGGTGGTAGGGACTTTATGCACCCGGTCTAATTCGATCACTGTCTCTGGAGGGTTTTTCAGAACTCGGTTTAATATAGACATAACCTTTTCACGCAGTGCAGCCCCTTCTAGACTTTCTGGGACCCCCTTTATTCTAATATTGTTCCTCCTGCTCCTGTCTTCGGCTTCCTCTGCATGCAATTGGATCATAGCTATCTGCTGATACTGTCTCTTGAGCTCGTCCTCCATATTCGCCATTTTGAGCCCCATAGTAAAATTTTGCTCTTCTAAATTATTAATTTTAAGCTCTCCCCTCGTCACCCCAGTGCGAACTTCCTCTATCTCCGCTTGCAGAGTGCCCATTATGCTGGTTGTCATTGTTAGTATGTCCTCCTTCGTGGGAAGTGCCTGTATTAGCACACTAAGCTGTCTTATGTCAAGTGCAGCTTCTTGCTCCTGAGTCTGTGTGTCCTTTGACTTGCCAAGGCATACCTTTGTTCCCACCTCCTTCGTTCTCAGCATCATAGCGGAAGGCTCCGGCTGTCCTGTGCTTCCCCCTCCAGACATACCTCTATCCAGCGTGTGTGTGACTGCGGGCGCTTGTGATACCACCTCTGAGAGAGAATCTCGCCTCCCCGCCATCTCTCGAGCTGCGTCTGTGGCGTCTGTAGCTGCGTCGCTGGCGTCGCTGGCGTCACTGACGTCTGTTTGTGGGGCACAGCCCTCCTTCGCTCTGAGGTATCGGGTAATGTGCGATCGGGTTGAGACACCCGATAGAGCAGTACACCTCCTTGTCCCTCTGCCTCTGCGCGACATGAGCCGTTGCAATCGGGAGGTATAGCCTGTTTTTGCACGGTCCTCCTGTCGTGTGCACGCTGTAGTCTCGTTAGGGGCTCCTCTCACGCTCCCTCACTCCGCCATACCTAAACCACTCCCCCCGGAAACGGAAGCCACCCTCGTCAACGCTTCTGGTTCCACCCCCCCCCCCCCCACCAAGTGTCCATAAGACACAGAGTGGGACTCGATCCTGCCCCCTATTACCTCCTCATTGGCTCTGACTGACAGCAGCAGGAGCCAATGGTTCCTTCTGCTGTATCTGAGCCAATGAGGAGAGAGAGAGAGCCTCAGCTCTCGTGCACATCGCTGAATCAAAATCGGCTCAGGTATGTATTTAGTGGGGCTGCATGCAGAATGATTTTTACCTTACTGCATAGAATGCAGTAAGGTAAAAAAAAAAAAAAAAACTTCTGCCTTTACAACCACGTTAAGGCAAGAACATGTTCAATAAAGTTGGGAAAAAAAACGAAACGGTAGTTGGGTACAGCGATAGGAAGGGTGGCAATTGCGATTGCATGGATGCAGCACACAATTAACAGTTTTTCAAATTTTTTTACAATTACATTTTTTTTGTCTTTATTCACTGCAGTGCTTTGTGATATAGTGTAGTGTATCGCAACACTGTGTGCTAAAAAATAATAAAAAAAGGAGTACAGCACATCCTACATTTTTCAGTGTATATTTCTGCAATGCAGTGGTGTGCACTGAAGGGATAGGACAAATTGGCTTGTCCTTGTGTTGCGCATGCGTTGTACAGTGCAGCTAAAAGGGTCTGGTGTGAAAGAGCCTATCGGGAAAGTTTGAAGAGACACAGCGCACACAACTCCCAGTCCAATTTGCAAGATCCTTTCAGGTGCTCAGGCTCGGTGTGTCCTAACACACTACAGCAGAAACAAGTAAAAGGATTGAGACAAGAACTCTGTAATCCATATAGCGATTTTAATGGTTGGTTACAAAAAGTGATAAGCAAAACAGCTGACGCGTTTCGGCAACAGCCTTGGTCGACTACAGAGTTGGCGACTCAATCCTTTTACTTGTTTTTGAATTAGTCTATGTCTGAGCAGAAAAACAAACAAACACATATTTAGTACATATTTGCAATGTATGCAAGTCCCCCCTACCTTGTCTCCATAACATAAGGGGGAGGTGTGCTGTAATCCAGCGGAGGAGAACTCAGACAGGACTGACAGCACTGCTTGGGATTTCAGTACAGAGGCTGATTTGGCACCTCAACCACTTCAGCCCCGGACCATTTTGCTGGTCAATGACCAGGCCACTTTTTGCGATTCGGCACTGCGCCGCTTTAATTGACAATTGCGCGGTCGTGCGAGGTGGCTCCCAAACAAAATTGGTGTCCTTTTTTTCCCACTAATAGAGCTTTCTTTTGGTGGTATCTGATCACCTCTGCGGTTTTTATTTTTTGCGCTATAAACAAAAATAGAGCTACAATTTTGAAAAAAAAAATGAATATTTTTTACTTTTTGCTGTAATAAATATCCCCTAAAAATATATAAAAAAAACATTTTTTTCCTCAGTTTAGGCCGATACGTATTCTTCTATATATTTTTCGTAAAAAAAAAAAAATCGCAATAAGCGTTTATTGATTGGTTTGCGCAAAGGTTATAGCGTCTACAAAATAGGGGATAGATTTATGGCATTTTTATAAATATTTTTTACTAGTAATGTGCAATTTTTATCGGTACTGCGACCTTATGGCGAACACTTTTGACACATTTTTGGGACCATTGGCATTTTTATAGCGATCCGTGCTTTAAAATGCATTGATTACTGTAAAAATGTCACTGACAGGAAAGGGGTTAACACTAGGGGGCGAGGAAGGGGTTAATTATGTTCCCTCATTGTGTTCTAAGTGAAGGGGGGGTGGGACTGACTAGGGAAAATGACAGATCGCTGTTCATACATTGTATGAACATGCAATCAGTCATTTCTCCCCCTGAAAGGACCAGGAGCTGTGTGTTTACACACACAGCTCCCGGTTCTCGCTCTGTAACGAGTGATCGCGGGTGCCCGGCAGTGATTGTGCCTGCCGGGCACGCGCATCGGCACCAGGGGCACACGCGCCCCTAGTGGCTGAAATGCAAAATCACGTTATATTACGTGCCGAGCCGACCTGCCGCCGTAAAACTATGGTGGGCGGTCGGCAAGCGGTTAATACAGGAAGTAAGGAGCTTGCTGGATATCTGTCAGGATCAATGGATATTTTTTATGTAGTTGCAGTGTATTATGAAGTGGGGACAATGTGCATGTATTACAGAGATGGGCTAAATAGGGGGGTTCCTTCTTCTTTTTTTGCCCAGAAATTCATCCTTCATTTCATGTCATCACCTTTTCTCCTATCTGGACAGGAACAAGTTAAATGCTGTAGTCACTGGCTGTGATGTGATTATCAGCTGACTACTAATAGTGGAGAACAGGTGTAATGCTTTATGTACAGTACACAGATAGAGATAAAGCAGGTGCTGACGGCAGATAAGGAGCTGCCAGAGGGACAGTCAGTAGGTGTTATAAGAGGTACTTATCGGCCATCAGCTGCTGTGTATATAGAACTAGCTGTGCTGATTCATGTTTACCCAGCCAGCAGTCTGCTCCACTCACCAGTTTCAGGGACTGCAGCGAGGGACTCTTCTTTATCTTCCCAGACTTCACGGATCCATCAAACGATTCAGAGTCTCCATTTGCTGAACTGGACCCAGGGGAAGAAATCTGCTCCAGACTAGAGGACTGGAAACGCTCCAGCTTGGGCCGCGAGGTCAGGCCAATACTGGAAAAGATTTTCCTCATCCCGCTACGGATGTCTCCCTTTTTTACTGCAGGCTGCAATGAGCTGTGGGGTGCAAGACATGAGGATGCCTGTTAGTGACATGGCTAAACAGTATTGTTAAAACAAAGGAAAAATAAATCATAAAAAAAAAAAAAAATGTAGCCAATACATTTAATGATAAGTAAGCTGCAATATATTGAACACCTTCCTGCCTGGACTATAGCAGGATAACGGCCAGTGGCTTTCCCATCCTGACTGAATGTCATATAATGTCCTGTCAGGAATCGCGCTCGAGTGCGGAACACAGTTGATGACTGATCAGTGTACCAGCTTGCTGTTGGTACCATGTGACCACTGTGACCAATCACATGGCTTTATTTTATGCCATCCATTGTGTACAATTGTGAATTGTGTTGCTAGCTGTGATTGGTCAACTTGATCACATGCAGGGCCAATCCGCCCTATAGGCTCACTATGCAAGCTGCTTAGGGTACCACAAAGCTGCGGAGGGCCCCCCAAATTACTAGAGGCCCCGCCTGATGAGAAGTCATTATCTTCTCAAATCGCTGGCTGCATGGGAGAAGAGATAAGAAGTCAGCACCCCCTGCTTCTCACTTTAATAAAAGGTGTAATTTCTGACAGCAGAACACACCCTCTGAACAGTAATCTTAAATTGACATGTCATTTTCCCAACTTTAATTTGACATGTCATTTTGCTTAGGGCCCCAGGGAGATCAAGATCGGCACTGATCACATGGTACAAACAGGGCCAATCACAGCCCATCAGTACCATGGGATTAGCTTTGGCTAATCACCATAAAACAATCAGTTTCATTCAGTAAAATGCTTGCTTATAGCATTGTAATTCACTGCTATAAACAAACATAATGTCGAGCCTCTTTCTGAGATTTGGTGTTTACAAGTTAAAAAAATATTTTTTGCTAGAAAATAACTTCAAATCCCCAAATATTATATATAGTTTTTTCTAACACCCTAGAGAATAAAATGGCGGCCGTTGCAATACTTTATGTCACACCGTATTTGTGTAGCGGTCTTACAAACGCAATTTAATCTGAAAAAAAAACACTTTTTTCAAATAAAAATTAAGACAACAGTAAAGTTAGCCCGATTCTTTTTATATTGTGAAAGATAATGTTATGCTGAGTAAATTGATACCCAACATGTCACGCTTCAAAGTTGCGTCTGCTCGTGGAATGGCGTCAAACTTTTACCCTTATAAATATCCATAGGCGGCGTTTAAAAAATTCTGCAGGCTGCATGTTTTGAGTCACAGAGGAGGTCTAGGGCTACAATTATTGCTATCGCTATAATGATCGCGGCGATACCTCACGTGTGTGGTTTTCATATGCGGCCGCTGCTCACGTATGCGTTTGCTTTTGCACGTGAGCTTGTTGGGACGAGACGCTTTAAAAAAAAATTTTAACAGCCACTCAGAATTTAGGATTTTCTTTCACTATTGCTGATGATCGCCTGGACAAATAGAGAGGGTGAATTTACCCCATGGGGACACAGAGAGAAATACAAATCTAACAGTAGTTCTAATCCCTCTCCACTCTATCCAAAATGAAAATAAAATGTTTTGCCATTAGTTATACCGTAAAGGAAAGCTGTACTCAAAAAAACTTTCTTTGTTTTCCTTTTGAAAATGCTATTTATCAGACTCTCTTTATGTTATTGACCTGGAACAAGCATGCAGCAGGTAAAATCGCACCTCTTGATTTGAACTTGCTCCGAGTTATCCACACATACGGTAATATATTAAAGACAAATGGTTAATATGCCAGTAAGCCAACGATTAGTTTCTGAAGAAGTCTCAGGTTTTTCTCGGTGTAGGTATCCTTTAAGGCTACCTATGTCTGTAGCATTCACTCACCCCTCATCTGGTAGTTCCGGGTAGCGGTCCTTGGTTGAAATTCCCAAGTCACTTGTTTGGCAGTGAAAGCTGTTTTCACGGAAACATTGGCCAGATCCTTTAAAAAATAGAGTAATGTAAGTAAAAAAAAATCAGTTTCACATTTATACCCTGTACATACAGTACATACCTGATCCACAAGGAGTTCCTGATACACCAAATAATCAGTGGCGATGCGTCCATAGTGGGCGTAGGAGCGCCGCCCCCTCTCCCCTGCACCCGTCACTCAACATCAGATAGATTCATGCATTTGATGGGGGGAAACAAGCTGCATTTGATGGGGGCAAACTGGCTGCATTTGATGGGGGGAAACTGGATGCATTTGATGGGGGGAAACTTGCTGCATTTGATGGGGGGAAACTGGCTGCATTTGATGGGGGGAAACTGGCTGCATTTGATGGGGGAAACTGGTTGCATTTGATGGGGGCAAACTGGCTGCATTTGAGGGGGGCAAACTGGCTGCATTTGAGGGGGGCAAACTGGCTGCATTTGAGGGGGCAAACTGGCGGCGTTTGAGGGGGCAAACTTGCGGCGTTTGAGGGGGCAAACAGGCGGCGTTTGATGGGGCAAACTGGCAGTAATTGATGGGCACAGTGGCTGTGTTTGATGGGCACAGTGGCTGCAATTGATGGGCACAGTGGCTGTAATTGATGTTTTTTTTCAGTTTCTTTGCGCCCCCCAAAAATTCTGAGCACCAGCCGCCACTGCAAATAATTAACACAATATCCAAAGACATGCAATATCGGTAATCCCAAATTTACTCCATCAGAAGGAAGGCATTCTATGAGCCTGCAAACTTGAAGCTGGTTCATAAGAGTTCACAGGATCTCCATTATTTTGCCGTGTCTGGAGGAAGGTGGAAGGGTAAGACGACAGAGTATTACCAGGGATGTATTAAAAGTAATACCAGGGATGTATTAAAAGAAATGCTAAGCACATGTGCTCCCCAAGCAAGTTGTGTGACTCTGGGGAAAATGAAATGAGAATATACCATTGCAGACAGCACTGAATGGAGCCACTGATGTTTCCCTTGGTGAAAGAAAACATCAGTCAGTGGATAATGCCTGGTTTACTCCTTCATTTTGGTTTTCAATAACAGGAAGGACTGACCAAGTCCCGTAGGGAATCTGTGTCAAAGATTTATTTGAATTTAACCAGAGATCCTTACTTTTTGGACACTTTTTTTTCTTGGGTGGAAGATATTTAAGATTTTTTTTTTAGTTATTGGACAATCCCTTTGAGACAGAATTTCATTGGTCACAGGAAGCAGATTGAAGGCAAGTTAACTTGCCCTAAATTCCAGAAACAACCAAATGGACACATTCCACCAATACCTCTTAGATGTTTTCACAGTGTCAACAGAAACTGTTGGAAGCTGGTTGTGCTCTTCCATTTGGTTGTTTTTGCCAAAGAAAGCAGGTTAAAAGCGGCTGAAATTTCCATATGTGTGGTCAGCATTGAAGATAAGCTTCATGATCCACCAACATATCCTGAAAAGTAAATATTTTACATACGAATGCCAAAAAGCTTTATCTCTAAAATTATTACATATACACTGATGTGACCCCGTAGGTACTTTCATCATGGCAAGCCACGGATCTGAGAATTGTTTGTGACAACCAGTTTACAATGCCGTTGTTGGTGATATAAATTCTTGCCATTGGAAGTTTTTACTAACACACATTGGGGTGGAGTTACTAAAGGCAAATAGACTGTTGCACTCACTTAGAACTAGGGTTGTCCCGCTACCACTTTTTTAAGACCGAGTACAAGTACCGATACTTTTTTTCCAAGTACTCGCCGATACCGAATACTGATACTTTTTTTTTAATCTCATGTGACAGCGGCACATGTGTCAGTAGGTTTTTTTTTTTTTATCTTTAACAATTTTTTTTAAATTTATAATGCTTTCTTTTTTTTAAGGGGGGGGGGGTGGACCGTGTCCGTGTGTTTTTTCTTTTATTTTTTTTTATTATTTTCTACAATAATATTTTTTTATTATTATTATTATATTTTATTTTTTTCAGCCCTGTTGGGGGGCTTTGGTGAGATATCAGGGGTCTTAACAGACCTCTGACATCTCCCCTTTGAGACAGAGAAAGGGACTAGGGACACAGATTCCCCAGTTCCTTTCTCAGCAGCCTCATCTGCGCTGAAAATGAATGCAGAGAAGACAGCGTCTTCTCTTCATTCATAAACTGAAACATTGTAATCACAGTTTACAATGTTTCAGTTATGTGAATAGACAGAGTCAGTGATCACTGACTCTGTCCATTCAGAGCAGTAAGGAACCAGATTTACCGGCTCCTACCCCGCTCTCCAGTTCCAGGGGGTGGAGGAGGAGCACGGAAGGAGAGAGATACACGGTGGATACATGGAGGGAATACACGGCGGGAATACATGGAGGAATACACGGCGGTAATACACGGAGAAATACACGGCGGGAATACACGTGGGAGAGAGAAACACGGGGGACACGGAGGGAGAGAGAAACCTGGCGGGGGACACGAAGGGAGGGAGACTGCAGCAAAACGAAAGGGGGGCTGGAGGAGGACACGGGACAGTCAGCGGTGATCGTGTGTGGGGGAGTTACAAGCACTGATCACCGCTGATTTTAAAGCAGCTGAAAGCCGCGCACGGGGGGGAGAGAGAGAAGAAGAACTTGTAACTTCCCCATGCACTGATCACCGCTGACAGTACAGGTATCGGGTGAAGCATCGGGAGCATTTGCCCGAGTACAAGTACTCGGGCAAATGCTTGGTATAGGTCCTGATACCGATACTAGTATCGGTATTGGGACAACCCTACTTAGAACATGTGGTAAAGCTCTGCTGATTTCCAATCATGTGCAAGCAAAAATGCTATATTTTTTTTCCCCTTCCTTCCTTGCACCTGATTGAGTATTCTTCACAAGGTGAAGCTTTACCACATTACATTTACTAAGGAAAATGGGTGCAACTGCACTTGCAAAGTGCACTGTCTTTTAACCTTTAGTAAATCAACCCCATTGAGAATTTCTGACATGTAAAATGCGTCTGGCTTTCCTTTTCTACAGTGACACGGGCATATACTCTCTGCATGCATCTGTTGGTCAGCTAGTGATAAGGTCACGGTGAGTCCTGGCAGTTCGGGAATTCAGGAGGAACGTGCAAGTTTCTCACCATCTGTTGATATCAGTAAAGCCCTGTACACACGATCGGTTTGTCCGATGAAAACAGACCGATGGACTGTGTGTGGGCCCAATCGGTTTGATTTCCATTGGTGAAAAAAAATAGAACATGTTTTAAATTTTTCCTATGGATAAAAAAACGATAGAAAAATCCGATCGTCTGTATGGAACTCAATCGGTCAAAAATCCACGCATGCTCAGAATCAAGTCGACGCATGCTCGGAAGCATTGAACTTAATTTTTTTCCGCTCGTTGTAGTGTTGTACGTCACCGCGTTTGGACACAATCGGATTTTTGACTGATGGTGTGTAGGCAAGACTGATGAAAGTCAGCTTCATCGGATATCCGACGAAAAAATCCATCAGATTGGATTCCATCAGATATCCGATCGTGTGTACGAGGCTTCATAGTTCTTTGACCAGCCTTGTGGTGACCACACATTAGTGATATGAATATTTAATTGATCCTTCAGTGCAACGAGACTGATTGAACTGAATATAAATGAGCAACCAGAGACCTTCCATTTATACGATTTACTCTTGCTCACATATGAATCTGCCAAATCGATCGTGTATGGTGACATTTTGTTGATCGCTTTTAACCACTCGAACAACTATCTCTATGTGTATCAGAGAACCAATCATAATACAGATCAATTAATTTATATTTTTAATAGATTGTTTAGATCTATGACTAATAGAACATAGCTTTGATTTTTCAGGTTGATCAGAAAAATACAGTGGGGTCGGTGAAATTGACTAAAACTGGAGTAGACATGCATAGTAACCAATCAGCTTCTGACTACAGTTTGTTCAATTAATCTTTGGAAAAAAGCTAGAAGCCGATTGGTTGCCACGCACAGCTGCTACAGATTCTGGCGGCTCCAGTCTCGGTAAATTCTCCCTATTGTGTCAATACTCTCTGACCCCTTTCACCCTGAAGGAGTTTTTCAGGCGCTTTAATGATAAAAATAGCACCTGTAAAGTGCCTGAAAAAAGCCTCATCTGCGATCCCAATGTGAAAGCCTGAGTGCTTTCACACTGTGGCATTGCGCTGGCAGGATGTCACAAAAAGTCCTACAAGCAGCTTCTTCTAGGAGCGGTGTATCAATGGGCAGGCTGCCGTAGTGCCTGCAAAGCACCTCGGCAGCGGCGCTTTGCAGGCACTTTTAACCCTTTATTTGCCCTCTAGCAGGGCAAAAGAGCCTGAAAGGTGATGCAGAAAACGTCAGTAAAGCGCTCTTTTAGCAGCGCTTTACCGCCGATACCCTCGCACTTGCAGTGTGAAAGAGCTCTAAAAGAGAAATATGGCCAAAGCTTTTTTGGGCATACATCTCTTCTGGGTCACAGGAGTGCACTTACTTGTGTTCTTCTGTGACTCAGACTCAACCAACAGAAGGTGAAAGCCTGCTGTCAGCTGACATCACAGAGCTGCTCCAGGCTTTGGAAGGATCTTGACAATAATGTGGAGATCCATGCATTTGCATGAATGGCAGCTGCCTCAGCCTCTCAGCATACCACTGAAATCCTGAGCCAGCAGCTCCAGCCCCCTCCGAAGCTAAGCACTCTAGTGAGAGCTGGAGGGGCAGAGCAGAAAGCAGTAACTGACAGTCACCTCCCTTTGCTCATAGCTGTCTGAGAACTGAGCAATCAGCGGTCATGTGATCGCTCAGTTCTTGGGCTTATGCCCCGTACACACCATCACTTTATGTGATGAAAAAAAACGACACTTTCTGTGAAGTAAAAAATGACGTTTTTGAAACTTCAATTTTCAAAGACGAAGTTGCATACACACCATCGTTTTCTCACAATGATCTTGCAAAGTCAGGTTACGTTCCACCACGTTTTACCATTGAAGCTAGCTTCTGGGCATGCGTAGATGAAAAAACGTCTTAGAAAACGACGTTTTTTGCTACACACGGTCAATTTCTGTGAGGTAAAAAGTGCACTTTTGAAAAACGACACATAAAATTGAAGCATGCTTCAATTTTTTTCTGTCGTTTTTTAGAAGACATAAAACGACGTTTTTGCCCACACACGGTCAATTAAATTGACGTTTTTGAAAATGACGTTTTTTTCCATCGCAGAAAGTGATGGTGTGTACGCGGCATTAGAGCCGGCAAGGTACAGCTGCATCAGACCAATGATGCAGCATGGAGGTGAGTATGTATGTTTGTTTTTCTAGCATTCCCACACTTCTTTAATCAATGATGAATCGCTTGCTTATGATTGTATATAACTCGTTTAAACACAACTCTGAAAAGGGTAAGGCCACCATTAGATGGCCTGCAGCATAAATACAGTAAAGGATTTTCTAACCTGTATTTGTGTTGCTGCTGCAAGTTAGCTGCCCGTTTATTCCTGAATTTTCAGTGCACTTTTCTTCCCTTTTAGAATGATGCGTTTCATTCTTCTCCTGTTCCTTAGATAGGGTTCCCGAACCGTGGTTTTTGTCTCTTTGGTCTTTAAACGACGGATGTCTCTCATAGTCTTTTTGTCTACTGCTGGTGTAGGGTCTGTCAAGTTCCCTGGGTTCCTGGTGTTTTATGACGTCCCCGTTTTCCTTGACTTCTTTTGTCTTTTTATTTTCTGTGTGTTTCTTCAATTTCTGAGTCCGTTCTCTAGATTTGTTATCTTTAGATGTCATTCCTTGAGAAAGTTGGTGACCATCTGAAGCCCCAAGGGCTTCTTGCGTGGTTTTCTTGCTGTTTGGCACTGGTTTGGATAGAGATTCCCTTTTCTCATGGGGGGCTTGCACTATGCCGCCTTCCTGTGAGTTGTGTGGCTGCTGACTGATGCCTCCCGGCCGTAGTGAAAGTCTGCTTCTTGATGGCATCATTATGGGCGCTTTCCCAGAAGGTGGGGCAGGCACATGGCCAGATGGAAAAGGGGAAGAAATAGCTTGTGACGTGCACTGAATCACTGGAGTAACTGGAGCTCTACAGTCTGTCAAATGCATTCTAGAATTTCCATCTTTAGTGTCAATATTTAGCACAATAGCCCCAATTCCAGTTTCTTGGATGGATGTATTCGGTTTAGTGTCAAATTCTAGGGCTGAATTTTTGTGTCTTTGTGTGGATTTTGCTTCTGTATTTTGTGGACTCTTCCTTAAGCCGGTCCTCACTGAGTCCACACAATAACTTCTTGCAGCAGTGCCTTTCTCCCGATTTGTTTCTGATGTTTTGCCTATGGGTTCTAAGTGGTTTGACTTATTTTTCCCCCTATTTGTTAAAACATTGCTTGAAGTACCAATTCCATTTCCATTATTTTGATCGATGAGTGATCTTCCCACTCGTATTTCGCTCTCAGAATATGTATCTAAAAGGTGTACCTTGGCGCCTTGTTCAGGAGTAGCATTGGCTGAGTTATTTCTACAGTGTCTGTGCATGCCCCAGTCACGACTTTTCTTATTGTGGCTTCGATTACCATCATCCTCTCCAGAAGAATCAGGAGTAGAGTCACTGCCAATGTGCGTTTCACGGATCAACTCGGTATACATTCGCCATGGTTGAGTGGGCAAAATCCAGTGGGGAGAAGGTTTAACCCCCAGAGGGCAGCTCACAGAGCCATCCTGAGTCATTTTAGAACCCAAATGGACATTGCGTAGGTTTGTACCATGTGTGGCAGCTGGACTGGTGCCTGTTCCTTTGACATAAGAGCTACACGTTCCACACTGTCCATTCCCTGAAGGTGACAGTTGTTCCGTCCAGGAAATAGGACCATTTGGCTGTCTCTTGGGTGGTGGAGTAGAGACCTTCTGTGGAACCTGTTGTCGTTCCCTGTATCTTTCTTCAGCCTCCCGCTCAGACTCATCCTGGAAGCGTACATGAGAAGGTGAACTCCCTCGAAAACCTTTTTGCCAAGTAGAATACTCACTGCTGGAGCTGTCACTTAAGGATCCTCCGTCTGTCACAGCACCTGAGATGTTGGGGCCCCTATAAGAATAAAATATGAAAAATAAGGCAGAAAACTTGTATTACAGTTGCTGTAAAGTTATAAAATAATAGCACCAAAACCTTCCATAAAGAGGAGCTCCATTTTTTTTCAGTAAGGGAGTTTTTTTTTGAGCAAGGGAGGGTTATAACCCGTTAGTTTTTATTTTACATCTGTGTCCCCTTGGGAAGGTTTCTCCTCACTTCCAAAACAGGAAGTGAGAGGAAATCCATCTAAACCGAGGGAATCCCTGGTTATCACCAGTGTTATTGGAACAGCTGGCCCCTTTGGAAGATTTCACTAATATTCCTGTTTTGGTAACTTTCACCTTTTGTGATAATGATAAAGAGGAGAATTAGAGAGGGTGAATGGTCGAATTACGATTCATGAATGGGTAGGCCAGTTGTACAGAAGTCGAACTGCCAATTGTCTTCTGTAAAACCAGCATGTCTAGTTTTCCCTGAATGATCAGTGCTGCTGGCTATACCCGGCAGCATTGATCAGTGTATCCTGATGACAGGGAAGTCTCCCCGCCGCCAGAACACAATAGCAAAATGTGAGTGAATCCCTTATCCTCATTGAATGTATGGATCGGGGAATCGGGTCATGAATGCATGATTAATGTATGGGCAGCTTAACAAATAACAGGGCAAGGCCAACAGTATTTCTTGTAATTGCAGCCCACAACAGAAAATTGGGAGCTAAGTGCATTTTTGGTATAATGAGTATTAGCACTGTACATGCAAAAAAAATAAAACTATAATGGGGGTGGGGGGGTTAGGTGGAAGCATTTTTGCCCTGTAAAGTAAAACCAAATACCAGTTTTAAGTGTATTGATCCTTGTAGCCACATACAGTAGCAAGAAAAAGTATGGCGGGGAGCATAAGACAGTGATTATTGCTAGCAGCAAAACCAGCCACTAGCGATAATCGCATGCCAAATCCGGCAGGCTGGTTGTACCCAAGTTGTTTGATCAAACTTGGTACATTCAGCCTGCCCATACATAAATTTGAATGGTTCCTGCTGAACCGGTCGAGATTTAAACAACCTATGGCCAGCCTAAAGCCCTGTACACATGGGAAGAATGCCGGGAGACATTTACTGGTTAAAAAAAAAAACGCACAACATTCTTCCCGTGTATATGGCAGTATGCCCGACAGAAGCCAGCCGCTTGGCCGGGTTCTGTCGGACGTGCATGCTGGAAAACCAGCAGGCGACAAACTCCCGATCAGCGCTCTCAGCAAATGGCAGAGAATGCTGATCAAAGTTTTCTGGCGAGCGGGCCCATCCCCATGTCAGAACACAACAGCTCAGCAAGGGATTAGATCACTGGACTAACCCTGCATGGTTGGTACAGTGTTTATGATCGGAGCTGTCATGCAACCCAGTGAGTTGCAATAAAAAAAACTGTAGTATGTACCCGGCTTTAGTCACAACATTAGACAAACACAATGTGCTTACCCTGATAACACAACCAATTCTAATTAACTGCGTCTTTTTTGAACACACCTATTAATCATTCACAGTGCTGGAGGAAATATTAAAGCCGGGTACACAGTACAGTTTTTTCCATGCAACCCAGGCAGTTGCATGAAAAAAAAATGACAGCTCAGATCAGAGCCTCTGTACTAATCTTGCAAGGTCAATTCAGCAATCTCCCAGCTGAGCTGTTGTGTTCTGACAGGGGGACGGCCCCCTTGCCAGCACACTCCAATCAGCGCTCTCTGCCATTGGCTGAGAGCGCTGATCGAGTGTCGGCTGACTGCTGAACAGCCGACTGACAGACAGACATACACACAAATCAATGTTGCCCATTTTATTTGATTTTTTAACTGCCCATTGTCTCCCAATATTTGTGGATGGGGCTTAAGGCATCCATCAGTCGACAATAAATAGAGATGACTTAGTACAGTGGCTACTCCAGCCAGACTGACTTCAGAAAAAGTGAAGTGGCCCAGTCAGAGCCCAGAGCTTAACCCCATAGAGATGCTGTGGAATGACACAAGACATGCTACAAATGTGTCTGAGCTGAAGCAGTTTTTTAAAGAGGAATGGCAAAAATTCCTGAGTGTTTGTTGTGCAGGTCTGATCCAGAGCTACTAAAAACACTTGCTTGAAGTCATTGCTGCCAAAGGAGGTTTGACCAGATATTAACTCCAAGGGTTTAAAGGGGGTAAAAAACTGCGCTAAACCACAAAAACAAGAAAGCAGCCAGCACTCAAACAAACAAAGTAAATGGAAATATGGGTAATTAGTGCGGTGCTAGACGTGTCAAAACACAATACTTATAGTGACATAAGATCCATAATAATAGATACAAAAAATGTGACTTAATAAATAATGAAAGAAGTCCATGTGCAAAGACCAGACACCACAAACAATGTGATGCTGGAAAAAAGTGTACACAAAACACTATATGTGAAATAGTCCATGTACAGAAATTAGTATATCTTTCCAATCGCTGACGTAGACTGATGAGTGAGTGAGTGAGCGCTACAAATGCAAACGATATCGCCTCAAGGCGCTTGGTATCCATTTGCTTCTATTTAGCCTTCAGAAAAGATGGGTCTTGAGTTTTTTCCTAAAGGCCAGGTGATTCTCTTCTATTCGGATTATCGGTTGGTAGTGCGTTCCACAGTCATGGTCCTTGGACTGCAAATCTTCATTCTCCTTTGGTCTTGTAGCGGGCCTTGGGGATTTGTAGTAGATTTTGGTTAGTGGACCGAAGAACGCGATTGGGGTTGTGGTGTTTTATTTTCTCACATAGATATTGGGGGGTGGTTCCTTGTACACGTGTGTGCGTCAAGCAGAGGGCCTTGAATGTGACTCGGTCCTTTACGGCCAGCCAATGGAGGGACCTCAGGGACGGGGTAATTGATTCCCAGAGTTTTTTCCCTGTTACCAGTCGTGCCGCCGTGTTCTGGACTACTTGTAGACAAGCAATCTGGTATTTTGGGAGACCGAGGTAAAGGGAGTTGGCATAATCGAGTCTGGAGTTGATTATTGTACCTACCACTACTGCGGTGTCTTTTTCCGGGATGAAGGGCACGAGTCTTCGTAGCAACCGCAGAAGATGGTGGGATCCGCTGACTACGGACCCAATTTGTGCATCCATTGTCAAAAGTGACTCCGAGACTTTTTTTTTTAAGTGTATTTTGTGCGTGTACTCGAGAGAGGAGGCGGACTGCAGGAGTTGGGAGTAGGCAGGCCTCCCCCAGAGGCAATCTGCCACCTTTCTCCATGCCCCGGGTGGCAATGGCGGGTGTGTGAGGGGGTCCTCCCACACAGCCCGCCCTACCTGCTCCGCTTTGAAGCCCAACGGGACAGAGGGACTCCCTATAAGGGAGTGAGAGGATCTAGCCTGCTCAACCAGCCCCGTTAGTCCTTCGCCTCTCTTTTTAGAGACCGCGTGGTCAAAGTGCGTGCATGTTAACCCAATTTTGACTTCAAGACTTTTGACTTTGGTGCTTGGGGTAATGGTCTGTCCCAATATGGGCGGGGGCATCCATGTCGCACCAGCAAGTCTCTTTTTGCTTGCGTGGAGCAGAAGGAGTTCTGTTTTCGATCCATTGAGTTTAAGGTGACTCTCTGTCATCCAGTTGTCTATCAGAGTGAGGCATTTTTCTAGTCCGGCGTATTTTATCCTTTTTGTTGTTTATTCGGAAGTAGAGTTGAGTGTCGTCAGCGTAGGAGTGGTACTATAATTTTGAGAAGTGGGCGAAGATAGATATTGAATAGCATGGGAGACAGGGGAGACCCTTGAGGGACTCCACATGTCGGAGTACGTGCTTCAGAGGTGAACGGTCCCAGATTCACTATCTGAAATCGATTTTCCAGGAATGATGCGAACCATGGTAGATCAGAGTCAGCGACTCTGGCTACTTCTGTGAGCCGAGACAGCAACCTTTTGTGATCTACTGTGTCAAACGCCGCACTAAGGTCCAGCAGTATCAGAAGACATGATTCTCCTTCGTCTTTTGAGAAGTGCCGTTTCAGTGCCATGACCTGGACGGAAACCCGATTGTAGTGGGTCCAGTAGTTTGTGGGTATCTAAATGGTGTTGTAGCTGTTGTACTACAGCTTTCTCAATAATCTTGGAGAAGACATTGAGGCCGGTTATAGGTAGACGGTGGTTTGGGTCCTTCGGGTCGAGGTTGTGTTTTTTTAGAATGGGTTTTATTATGCCTTGTTTTAGGGATGGCAGTACCAAGCCTTTCTTAAATGATTGGTTTATCAGGTGTGAGATTGAGGGTGCCAAAATATCGGCACATTCTTTCAGCAGTTTAGTGGGGATGATGTCATTCGGCGCTGTACTGTCATGCAGGCTGCCGATGATATTTTGCTTTACAGCACCCTATACTGCTTTTATTTATGTGATCACTTTTAACTTACATATTTTTGTCATTTTTTCATGACCTTTTAAATAAAACCTGTCATGGTTTATTTTTGACCTGCACCATCTGGAGCACTCTGTTTCTTTTTGTTTTTCCGAGCCTGTTGGAATTGTTTTTTCCACACTCATCCTGCATCTGAAGGTCCAGCGGTTTGGTTCCCGTCGTTCCTGGCATTCATCCCACCTGAGTGATTGAGAACGCACCATCATCCTTGGAGTCCTTGTTGCAGTGATCCAGGTCCACAGAGGCCATCCATCAAGCGCATCAGACTTACTGTTGCAAAACAGCTGAGTCCACACCCCATGGTAAGAGTACCTCATTATTCATGCTTGTTGCCTTGGTGATCCCTGCAGACAACTAGATATTCAGCAGTGTACGTCAGCGATTGGAAAGATATACTCATTTCTGTACACTGACTATTTCACATATAGTGTTTTGTGTACACTTTTTTCCAGCATCACATTGTTTGTGGTGTCTGGTCTTTGCACATGGACTTCTTTCATTATTTATTTAGTCACATTTTTTATATCTATTATTATGGATCTTATGTCACTATAAGTATTGTGTTTTGACACGTCTAGCGCTGCACTAATTACCCATAACTCCAAGGGTTTGCCTACTTTTTCCTGCATAACTATGAATGTTTAATGGGTGTGTTCAGGACATGAAAAATTTGAATTGTCTGTGTGTTATCAGCACATTATGTTTTATATTGTTTTGATTTAGGCCCGATTCACATTGGTGCGACAAAGACTCCAACTTTGGGAGCATGTCGCATGACGTGTACAAATCAATGGTTCCCTATGAGAGCCGTCATAACTGGTCCGACACATGTCGGTCCGACTTTAGAAAATGTTCCCCTCACTTTGGTCCGGTTTCAACCCATTCAAGAACATTGAAGTCAGAACCATGTCCTAACCATCTGACTTGTAACACCGACGTGGTGATTACAGCAGCAAGAAAAGGAATTTATGTCACAATGGGATTGTTTTGATTGGTCAAAGGACAATTTGGAGTATCTCAAAGTTGGAGAAAAATCCTATCCTGTTCATTCAAGTCAGATGGAATTAGGACCGATGTCACAGGGCAAAGTAGGATGACAGTCGTACAACAGTTGTGTAGTACCAGTGTGAACCCGGCCTTAGACGAGGATCGGGTCACATTGCAGAAAAACAGTTAATTCAAAAAAAAACCTGCAAGACAAAGGCATAATGAGCTAGTATGTAACATTGCATACTGGCTCATTATGAAATACCTACCCTCCATTGAAGCTGTTGCAGCGGTTCCCGCACACTGTTGCGACTGGCGACATGTCTCCCATAGTTATTTCCAAGTTCGCGGGCTCCGGCGCTGTCATTGGCAGGAGTCGTGCTGACGTCACTCCTGCGCATGCGCGCAGGAGCCGCCTTTTACGACACAGCTACCGAAGAAACGGCACGAGCAGGCTGTTTATTCAGTGCGCATGTGCCGATGACATCGGCACATGCAGATACAGTGAATATCTCCTAAACTGTGCAAGTTTACGAGATATTCACAGTACCTACAGGTAAGCTTTTTGTAGGCTTACCTGTAGTGAAAAGTAGTGTAACAGAGTTTACAATCACTTTAAAGCTGGCCATAGATGAATTGAATTTGATCCACCTGTGGCTGTCCTATGTTGATGAAAGAATCCTTTTATTTTCAGCCTTCTGCCCGATCGAAAAAAATTGTGATCTCTGGCCAGCTTAAGGCATGATCGAATTTCAAAAGAATTTTCTTTTGAAAATCAGAAATTTTTGCGTCTGTGATCCAATGGTGCCACCATTGATTTCGAAATTCTACCAACCAAGCCTTCAATTTCACCTCCTTTTGCTACAGAAAATAATTTTCGTGGCTGGGAATCTCCTTTTCTTTCTGTGAATTTTCTTTTCTTGCACATGCGCATTTCTTTTTCAATTACATTTCTCGCACGATTCTCCCATCATTGATTAGAAAATCGTTTGTTGCCTGATTACTCCAATTCGATGGCAGCACGAAAATTGGCTGTTGCTGCAGCCCACTAATGGTGCGAAATTCAAACAAAAATTATTAGGTTCAGCAGGAACCGGCAGACTTTTCGGGTCGTATATACAGCTCCCTGTCTGACAGAAGTAGGTCTCACAACTGGCTTCTGTCGATCAGGCATGCTGGAAAATCATCAGTACTGGTAACCAATGGCTGCGAGCGCTGACCAGTGTGTTCTGGTGGGGAGGGGGGGGCAGTCCTACTGTCAGAACATAATAGCAGAGGGAGGGGAGATCACTGTACTATCATTGCTTGCAATAGTACAGCGATCTGTCAGGTTTTTTTTTTTTTTTTCCATTCAGCCCGCTGGGTTGAACAAAAAAAAAATTATAGTGAGCACCAGGCTTAAGCCTTTGTATAAACAAACATTTATTACCCAGAATACAAAGGAAGCTACTCTATATATCTGTCAGCACTGTACTTCTCTTTGATATCTCAGAGGAGGAGAACAAGGAAACAATTACTGGCCAATTTACAGTCTGTATACATGTTTCATTAGCGTCACCTTTTGTAGGGACAATACCAGAGGAGATGAGCCATGTAAGGATCTTACAGGCATAATTATTCTTTTGTTTGTGTCCTATATGCAGACAATGCAATCAAAACAGGTACAAACTCTTCCTAAAATTGAGTTCTTAGAAAGAATGTATTTAAATGAATGCAGCCCATCTTATATCCCACCATACATGCTACAACTTGCTTCCACCATGACCAAAATAACAAATATTCCCGTCATTGACATTCTTTCCTTGTAGGATTAAAAGTAGGATTGCAGAACTCCAGTCTTCGAGGCCCAGGAAATGGTTTTAAGAAACATCAGTGAATTAATGTAAACCTTCTAGAATATATACACTTAGGGGCAGATCCACAAAAGGATTACGCCGGCGTATCTATTGATACACCGGCGTAATTTTAAAATTCCTGCGTCGTATCTTTGTTTTGTATCTACAAAACAAGATACGACGGCATCTCGGAGGGATCCGACAGGCGTACGTCTTAGTACGCCATCGGATCTTAAGGTGCAATATTTCGGCGGCCGCTAGGTGGCGTTTCCATCGAATTCCGCGTTGAGTATGCAAATTAGCTATTTACGGCAATCCAAAGTCAGTTTAAAATGACAACCCTGGAAGCTGCACCATTAAATACAACTCAGCATGGAGTTTTGTTCTAAGTTACAATTCCCGTGTCTGTGCTCAAATCTTGCGATATTTTATCTAGTTGTGTAGTTCCTAAAATTGTGATGAATGGAGTCATGTACATTGGTCTAAATGATCAGGTAGCTCCACCAGCAGGATAAAGGGGGTTGTAAAGGTTTGTTTTTTATTTTCTAAATAGTTTTTTTTAAGCTAGTGCATTGTTGGTTCACTTACCTTTTCCTTCGATTTCCCTTCTAAAGGTTTTTTTTCTTTGTCTGAATTTCTTACTTCCTGTTCCTCCTCAATAAGCTGTTCTGGCTGACTAACCCCCAGCCAGATGATGGGGCAAGCTTACTGAGGAGAAACAGGAAGTGAGAAATTCAGACAAAGAAAAAAACATTTAGAAGGGAAATCGGAGGTTAAGGTAAGTGAACCAACAATGCACTAGCTTAAAGGGGTTGTAAAGGTAAAACATGTTTCCCCTAAATAGCTTCCTTTACCTTAGTGCAGTCCTCCTTCACTTACCTCATCCTTCGATTTTGTTTTAAATGTCCTTATTTCTTCTGAGAAATCCTCACTTCCTGTTCTTCTGACTAACTCCACACAGTAATGCGAGGCTTTCTCCCTGGTGTGGAGTGTCATGCTCGCCCCCTCACCTTGGACTACAGGAGAGTCAGGATGCCCACTAACATACAGCTCCTTTTTCTATCTGAAACGTAGATAGCATCCTGACTCTCCTGCTCGCCCCCTCAAGGGAGGGGGCAAGCATGACACTCCACACCAGGGAGAAAGCCTTGCATTACTGCGTGGAGTTGCAGACAGAAGAACAGGAAGTGAGGATTTCTCAGAAGAAATAAGGACATTTAAAAGCAAAATGGAAGGATGAGGGAAGTGAAGGAGGACTGCACTAAGGTAAAGGAAGCTATTTAAAGCGGAGTTCCACCCAAAAGTGGAACTTCCGTTTAATTCACTTCTCGCCCCCTTACATGCCACATTTGGCATGTAATTTTTTGGGGGTGGAGTGGGGGCTTCAGGAGGAGTGGGACTTCCTGTCCCACTTCCTCCTTCTGCCGAGGGGCTGTAATCTAATTAAAATTAAAATAATCTAATTGCCTTTTGGCAACCCCTTCCTGTAGGCAATCGCCTGGGACACGTGACAGGTCCCAGGCGATCGCCTGTCCAATCGGATGGCGCAGTGCCGCTCGCCCATGCGCAGTGGGTGCCCGGCCGTGAAGCCGAAAGCTGTCACGGCCGGGTGCCCACACTTAGAATGAAGACGCCAGCCGGAGAGGGGGGGGGGGGGGAGGAACGGAGCCCTGGCCGGCGCGTCGCTGGAACGTGGAGCAGGCGAGTGTATGTTTATTAAAAGCCAGCAGCTATGCTTTTTGTAGCTGCTAACTTTTAATGGACATTAAAAATTACTGGAACATCCCCTTTAAGGGAATTTTTTTTACCCTTACAACCCCTTTAAAAGGAACCATTTAGAAAATAAAAAAAACAAACCTTTACAACCCCTTTAAGTTAGTTGAATAGTTTCCTGGCCTCTAATATCTCTTTTGTATCCCAGCAGCAAGAACATTCTGCCATATTCATAACATGCACCTGCCCAAAAAGTCTCACCCTTCGTGCTGCATTCCCCTATAAAGGAGGAACTAGAAATCAATGTATCCATGCCAACAGAGGAAAAAGAAGCAACTGGCAAGTTAATAAACTTGACAGCTAAGGTGCCTTTCAATGAACACCTGTCGCGCAAAAAAAATCTGGAGGCCACCATCACTGATCAACCATCTTGTGAAAATGCTAGTTGCCTGGCTCTCTTCTCACTGACCAAAGACAAGAATGCAGCTAGTGATACCAAAGAAAAGCCAAAATCAGAGCTTCTGATCTACCCACTTGTTCGGAGAGTCAGAAAAGTCTTTTGATCACCATAAGAGTTGTGGAACTGGCAATTGTAAAATAGAGAGGTCAGAAATGGCAGCCTATAGATTTTCTCAGTACCATGTGACATTATTTATTGAAGATGGTTATAAAGCAATAAGCCCTTCAGGGACGGTGGGAAGTGCCTAGGAGGCTATAGCAGAGTCAAGACAACAGTACAACTTTATATCAACTATACAAATAACATTTAAACAAAGAAAACGACTCCAGTGACACCATCACGTCCCCGTGAGATCCCTTTTCTCCGTTTTCATACATTATGACTTCTGATTTTCTATGGAATCTTTTAATCCCCCCTGTTTTTCTGCCTAGTCTCACGCCTCCATACATTTTACTCTCCTCATTCAGGCTTTATGTTCCCCCCCTTATCCCAGCTTACCGGCGAAGAGTGGGCTGCGAGTGTGGATGTGCAAGGACACAGTGGGATGCTCGCAAGGGACTGGCCCCCTTCGCTTTCATCCGTGCTCTTTGTAGCAGCTGCTTGGCCTGTTCGTGACGGGCGCTGAGCTCCCTGGGAGAGGATTAGAAGAGATTTAATAATGACGCCACTTCCCCGAGTGCTACAAGCAACGTCAGACTGTAGAAAAATATAGGACGAGAAGAGAGGCCAACGCTTACAGTGCCCCCTAATGGACCTGGGTATAAAACATAAAATAAACACACACACACAAAACGCACTAGGAGGTAATATTAGGACATAACCCATTTTAGGGCATGATTAGACGAGGACATCAGCGACGGGCAGACACTGATACATGACATATGGTTTAGGCTTAAAGATTAAAGGCGGTTGTCACTTCTGGCATTGCACTAATGTGAAGTGCAGAGGAGAGATCGACAAATGGAATTCTACAAGCTTACAGTAAGCACACACAAATACCAAGATGTGCCCGGGAGTTTTCCATTCTAGCACCTATACTGAGAATCATGCCGCGTACACACGATCGTTTTTCAGCATGAAAAAAACTCTGTCCCAGATTCACAAAGAGTTACGCCGGCGTATCAGTAGATACGCCGACGTAACTCCGAATCTAAGCCCATCGTATGTTTAAGTGTATGCTCAAACTGAGATACACTTAAACATGCCTAAGATACGACGGCCCGCGCCGTCGTATCTTAGGGTGCAATATTAACGCTGGCCGCTAGGTGGCGCTTCCATTGAGTTTGGCATAGAATATGCAAATGAGTGGCCGATTCACGAACGTACGCTTGCCCGTCGCAGTAAAGATACGCCGTTTCCGTAAGAGATAAGCGGCGTAAAGATAAACATGCCCCCTAGGTGGCGTATCCAATGTTAAGTATGGCTGTCGTTCCCGCGTCGCAATTTGAAAATTTTACGTCGTTTGCGTAACTCGTCCGTGAATGGGGCTGGACGCCATTTACGTTCACGTCGAAACCAATGACGTCCTTGCAAGGTCATTTGGAGCAATGCACCCTGGGATATTTTCCGGACGGCGCATGCGCAGTACGTTCGGCGCGGGAACACGCTTAATTTAAATGCTCCACGCCCCCTACCCGGCTAATTTGAATTAGGCGGGCTTGCGCCGGGAGATTTACACTACGCCCCTGCAACTTTACAGGCAAGTGCTTTGTGAATAAAGCACTTGCATGATAAACTTGCGGCGTTGTAACGTAAATCAAATACGTTACGCCCACCCACAAATACGACCATCTACGTGAATCTGGCCCTTTATTTTTAAAAAACGTCATTTAAAATGATCATGTGTGGGCTCCACATAATTTTTCAGGTTCTGAAAAACGACAATTTTTTCCGAACATGCTGCAATTTTTAACGTCATTTTAAACCATATCGTTTTTCGGGTTGTAAAAAATGATCGTGTGTGGGCTAAAACGACGAAAAAAACCCGCGCATGCTCAGAAGCAAGTTATGAGACGGGAGCGCTCGTTCTGGTAAAACTACCGTTCATAATGGAGTAAGCACATTCATCACGCTGTAACAGACAAAAAAGCGCAAATCGTCTTTTACTAACACGGAATCAGCTAAAGCAGCCCAAAGGCAAATAGAACTTCCCCTTTAGAGTGCCGTCGTACGTGTTGTACGTCACCGCGCTTTGCTAGATCATTTTTCAAAACGATGGTGTGTGGGCAACGTCGTTTTATTGATGAAGTTGGAAAAAACTTTGTTTTTTAGACATGCTGAAAAATGATCGTGTGTAGGCGGCATTAGAGAGAAAAGAGGGAGCTCATGGAGATCACTTCTTTATACAGTAGAATCCCGTGAAATGCATCTGTCTAAGATTAAGCAACCATTCGATGCTCAGCTGTTGCAGAATTGGATCTCCCATTGTGTTCTGGCAGCCAGCGACTAAGTATTGCTAGAAATTCCATTCCAACAACAGCTGCACTACCAGAATCCTCCTCCATGACAGCACAATACGCCTCGTGTGTAAGAAGACACAAGTGTGTTGTTTATCTGAGCAGACTACACTTCATTAAAGCTGAACTTTAGGGAGGTATAAAAGACAATTAATGCAGCTCTATTCATTAAAACATCATTACTTTTAAATGCAAACAGTATGAATGCCTGAATTTGACTTGGTATCAGCCTCTTGCAGCCCCCACCCATACAGCAGAGCTCAGCCTGTGAGAGGGAAAAGCAGCGCAAAGTCCAATCTGTTGTGCTGCAGTGCCAAGGAACATGATAATACAGGGAGGGGAAAAAGTATTTGATCCCCTGCTGATTTTGTACATTTGCCCACTGACAGAGGGAATAATCAGTCTATAATTTAAATGGTATTTTTTTTTTTTTTTTTTAACAGTGAGACAGAAAAGCAACAAAAATATCCAAAAAAGTTATAAATTGATTTGCATTTTAGTGAGTGAAATAAGTATTTGATCCCCTATCAATCAGCAAGATTTCTGGCTCCCAGGTGTCCTCTATACAGGCAGCCAGCTGAGATTAGGGGCACTCTCTTAAAGTGGTTGTAAACCCTATAAAAAAAAAACCTGCAAGACAAATGCATAGTATGCTGTGATTGGCCGGAGCAAATACTAACAATACTAGCTCATTATGAAATACTTACCTCAGAACGATGCCTGGAATCGGCGTCAGCACTGAGTACAGGGCCAACATCTTCCACTGTAATTACTTTGCGGCTCCGGCGCTGTGATTGGCCAGAGCCACAATGACGTCACTCACGCGCCTGCGCACGAGAGCTGCCGGTCACGGCACGAGTCCTTTTTTTATTTTAAGTTTATTTTATTGAGTTATAAAAAGTTATTTCCACCATACAAAATGCATATACATGCAAAACAATACTTTACATAACATCCATAATAACTAATCCCAGGTAGGCATGGCGGGCATTGGAGCTTGGATGGACAGCAATATGGGGCAATTCAAGCAACTGGTAACTGAAACAGTTGATAAGTGATGTTTAACCACTTATGGACCGCCTCTTGCACATATACGTCGGCAGAATGGCACGGCTGGGCACAAGCACGTACAGGTACGTCCTCTTTAAGTGCCCAGCCGTGGGACCCGCAGACCCGATCGCCGCTGGAGTCCCGCGATCGGTCCCCAGAGCTGAAGAACGGGGAGAGCTGTGTGTAAACACAGCTTCCCCGTTCTTCACTGTGGCGCCGTCATTGATCGTGTGTTCCCTTTTATAGGGAAACACAATCAATGACGTCACACCTACAGCCACACCGCCCTACAGTTAGGAACACAAATGAAGTAACACTTAACCCCTTCAGCGCCCCCTTGTGGTTAACTCCCAAACTGCAATTGTCATTTTCACAGTAAACAATGCATTTTTATAGCACTTTTTGCTGTGAAAATGACAATTGTCCCAAAAATGTGTCAAAATTGTCCGAAGTGTCCGCCATAATGTTGCAGTCACGAAAAAAATCGCTGATCGCCGCCTTTAGTAGTAAAAAAAAATAATAAAAATGCAATAAAACTATCCCCTATTTTGTAAACGTTATAAATTTTGCGCAAACCAATCGATAAACGCTTATTGCAATTTTTTTTTAACAAAAATAGGTAGAAGAATACGTATCGGCCTAAACTGAGGAAATTTTTTTTTTTTTTTATATATATTTTTGGGGGATATTTATTATAGCAAAAGGTAAAAAAAATTGAATTTTTTTCAAAATTTTTGCTCTATTTTTGTTTATAACGCAAAAAAAAAAAAAAAAAATCGCAATAAGCGTTTATCGGTTGGTTTGCGCAAAATTTATAGCGTTTACAAAATAGGGGATAGTTTTATTGCATTTTTATAAAAAAAAATGTTTTACTACTAATGGCGGCGATCATCGATTTTTTTCGTGACTGCGACATTATGGCGGACACTTCGAAAATTTTGACACATTTTTGGGACCATTTAAAATGCATTCTTTATTGTGGAAATGACAGTTGCAGTTTGGGAGTTAACCACAGGGGGCGCTGAAGGGGTTATGTTTTACCTAGTGTGTGTTTACAACTGTAGGGGGGTGTGGCTGTAGGAGTGACGTCATTGACTGTGTCTCCCTATAAAAGGGAATGACACGATCGATGCAGCCGCCACAGTGAAGCACTGGGAAGCCGTGTTTACACACGGCTCTCCCCGTTCTTCAGTTCCAGGGACCGATCGCGGGACACCAGAGCCGAACGGGTCTCGCAGTCCCGGAGCTTCGGACCGGGTCGCGGGCGGGCGCGCGCCCGCGACCCACGGCTGGGTAGATGTAAAGGACGTACCGGTACGTCCATCTGCCCAGCCGTGCCATTCTGCCGACGTATATCGTCGTGCGGCGGTCGTTAAGTGGTTAAGAGCTCAATAGCCCAAACTCAAATGAATATAGACAACTGAATAAGTTAGGAGAGTGGCTCGTCCACCTCCCTCCGAGAGAGAAAGTCTGAAAGCAAATGGCTACTGTTGTGCCTTCTATTTTGAAGACGTCTGATTTATTCCCTACATATCGTGTGTTATAGGTATACTCTGTATTGTATTCAATTTTAATTTGTAAAAATAGATACATATATCATAAAGATAAAGTAAAGATATAGAAAATTCAGCTCAAAAACCTATAAACTTAAAGGCTTTTAAAAAATTACCATTATAGCGTCCCTTTAAACGCAGGCATTTGATTGGTTGCTGTGGGCAATAATCACTATTCTAAAATATTTTAATGCTACCCACAGAAATCAGATTCCAGACATCTAACAGATGCCATTTCTGTCTTTTAGCATGAAAGCTCTATGGCTGCCATCCTTTCTTCACTGATTGGTGAGTCATTGACCAGGAATAAGCATGTGTACATGAGATACTCAGTGACTCACTAAGCAGTAAAGTAATGAAAGAATATTGGTCCTGGAGCATTTACATTAAAGATAAACTCCAGGCAAACCGCTAAACGCACAATTTAAATACATATATTTTAAAGCGGGAGTTCACCCAATTCGTTTTTTTTTTCTATTTTCCCCATAGCTGGATGCTCGTTTTGTCTAGGGGAATCGGCTATTTGTTTTAAAATATGATCCGTACTTACCTGTTTTCGAGATGCATCTTCTCCGTCGCTTCCGGGTATGGGTCTTCGGGAGCGGGCGTTCCTTCTTGATTGACAGTCTTCTGAGAGGCTTCCGACGGTCGCATCCATCGCGTCACTCGTAGCCGAAAGAAGCCGAACGTCGGTGCGGCTCTATACTGCGCCTGCGCGCCGACGTTCGGCTTCTTTCGGAAAATCGTGACGCGATGGATGCGACCGTCGGAAGCCTCTCGGAAGACTGTCAATCAAGAAGGAACGCCCAGTCCCGCAGCCCATACCCGGAAGCGGCCGAGAAGATGCATCTCGTAAACGGTAAGTACAGCTCATATTTTAAAACAAATAGCCGATTCCCCTAGACAAAACGAGCATTAAGCTAAGGGGAAAATGTGTTCGCTATGGGTGAACCTCCGCTTTAATGTAGCTCTTTACCTTCTAAAGGATTTGTATTCCTGTCCAATTAGTACTGATATTTACACAGCCTTGCTACTGTTTTGAATGCTGTAATTATTTTTTTTAAATTGGCGCCTTTAAGTCTTCTGTAAACTGGAAGTGATGTCATGACATCGCTTACGGGTTACTAGATCTGTTACTAGATTTTTTTTTCAGCCAGTGATTCCCTTTTATGTAAAATCCATCCTAGCAGCCAACTAGTCAATGGATTACTTTTACAGGCGATGGAAGGGGACGTCCCCCCTCCTGCAAACCACCAGCGCCGTTTGGGGCTCTTCTGTGTGATCGGGAAGCCAGGGATCCGATTTGGTGGGATTGCCAGGTTATCATAGAGCCCCAGGCCATCTCTTTGGTCCTGGGAGGCCAGAATCGATGACATGTCATTTTCGGTTCTGACAGATGTAAATACTGCAATTTTTTGCTCTGGAAAGCATGAGATCAATGTTTTTTTTTTTTTTTTTTATCTCATGCTTTTCAGGGCATAGGAGGTCTTATAGACCCCAGATGTTTCCATAAAGAGGACCTGTCATGCCTTATTTCTATCACAAGTGATTGTTCACATTTCTTGTGATAGGAATTAAAGTGATACAAAAAAATTAAGAAAACAGTGTAAAAAAAAAAAATCATCCCCTGCTGCTTGCGCACAGAAGCAAACGCATATGAAGGTCATGAACACATACAGTATATAAACGGTGTTCGCACCACATGTGGGGTATCACTGGAAACTTTATAGTGAGAACAATAATTCTAGCGCTAGACCTCTGTAACTCCAAACTGGTAACCTGTAAAAAATTTCAAGTGTTGCATATGGAGATTTTAAAGTATCAGCGCTTGTCACTATTCCATGAGCGGGTGCAATTTTAAAGCATGACATGTTAGGTATCTTTTTACTTGTCCTTGTCATTGTAATTATTGTATTGTATTATATTGTGTTGTGTTTTTTTTTTCATTAAGTGTCCTCTGGAATCATTGCACTTTATTGTTAATTTTATTAATTAGCAAGCGTCACGTTTCTATTTTTATTGCATCTATTTACTCGCCATAACATCATCTTTTATACTTTACAAATTGGGTTATTTATTGTGTTTTTTGCATTTAAATTCATTAAAGGGTATTTAAAAAAACAAACAAAATGCGTTTGAAAAATTGCTGCGCAAATAACACGTGATTTTCGAGCAAAAAGAATCTTGACTTTTACATGTAAGAGAGAAATATCAGAAATGGCCTGGGCTGAAAGTAGTTAAAGAATGCCATGGTAATCTCTTTACACTTCCAATGTGTTGATTAAACAATGAAAGAGCAGCAGCAGAAATAAAGTCATCCCTCTGCTCACTTAGGCCCCGTACACACGGTCGGTTTGGTCCGATGAGAATAAACCGAAGTTCATTTTCATCGGACCAAACCGACCGTGTCTATAGGCTATCGGTCTGGTTTCCTTCGGTCCAAAATTTCGAAACATGCTTCAAAACCGAACCGATGGACCGCTGCCCCATCGGACCAAACCGATGGTTAGTACAGAAAAGCATTGGTTAAAAACCCACGCATGCTCAGAATCAAGTCGACGCATGCTTGGAAGCATTGAACTTCATTTTATTCAGCACGTTGTGTGTTTGACGTCACCGCGTTCTGACCCGATTGGATTTTGGACTGATGGTGTGTTCACATATCAGGCCGTACGGCCACTTCAGAGGTGAACCGATGAAAACGGTCCGACGGGCAAGTCTCATCGGTTTGGTCCGACCGTGTGTACGGGGCCTTAGCCTATAAGCATATTCCTTGTGGCAATTATGATTGGCTCCCAGTCCCGCCCCTCCTTCTCCCAGTCTGAATGCCATTGTACAGGGCAGTGCAAGAGGTTGGCACAGAGTCAAGTTTAGTTATAATGCTGCTGGTTTTATAACTTCCCATAGTTCAACTTTTGGAATACAATGAATTAGCATCGGCTTTACTCTTACCCACACTCTTCAATCACAGGTATTTCCAACCCCAAGTCTCCATCTACATCACCCGTGATTATCCCTGCAATGAAAGAAGTACAGTTATACAAGAATGGCGTTCACTGTTCCATATCATATACCCCACTAGCTCCACTTAGTTATACTCACGGCTTTTGCTGGTTTGCCCTTGACTGTGAGTGATCTCTCCACCACGATTGACTGATTTGCCAAATTTACTCCTCAGCTCCTGTCTGTTTCTCTCTACTTTTTCAGCCAGGGTCAGAGAGATCGAATCCCGTGCTGTGGTGTTCTCCGGCACACTCAGATCATTAGATGAAGGCTGGAGCTGCTCCTGAAGACAGAGTGAAGAGTTGTTCTGTGGGTTTTGACTGTGGTTTGATGAGTTTACTATTTTGCAGCCATTGCTGTGAGCATCTGAGGACCCATCTGAGCTGTACGTCCCCCACAGCTCATCAGATCCCCAGCTCCCTTGGTGAACACCAGAATACCTTCCATTCTTAGTGCATTCTAATAACTCCTCCGTCAGGTAGGTTCGAAGTTGAGGAGACACGAGAACATCTTCCTTGTCCTTTTCTCCACCTTCATCTTTCAAAATGTTGGTCTCCTTTTTCTCCTTCATGTTCTTTTCCTTCAGGGCCTTCACCTTACTTTGTAACACAGAAGTCCTCGCCCCATATTCTTCTTCATGCTTTACTGGCTTATCCAACTGTTCAGTACTGGTCCTACCACCTGCAGCTCTGACCTTCCTTGAGGGTTTGTACACCGCACTCGGTTTCTCTTCTCCAGCAGGGATACATTGTCTTGGGTTAACCTCCACTGCCATTTTCGCCACATTCAAATGTGACCTGAAAATGAAAAGAAATGTTTTAACTAAAATGGCAATTAATTAAATATTCATTTGAAAGAAGCAAAGTACAGAGGAGGAGATCTCTGGAGCAATCAACCACAATTCAAGTTTTGCCTTTTATAGTATAGAGATGGGCAACGTCAGGCCGTAAAATCACAGTCTATGTGAAAGACACAAGTCTTTTTTATGTTATGTGTCACTGTGCCACTGCATACATTAGAAGCTGGGGGAGTGGCTAGAAATAGAGAGGAGGGCTAAGCTGATGACTTGACAAAAAGTCAAATCTAGTATATCAGTAGAGAAGTTGTTTGGTCTGTGTAGTCTGCATGCTATGGGGAAATTAGTACATTTGAAACAGCTGGTGGAGTAGATTAGAACACAACACTCTGAGTCTGTTTATGGAAGGTGAAGGTTAGTCTTAAGGTTTCATGTACACTAGGTGTTTGGTACATAAAATCCTGATGTTTTGGAGCAGGTGGAAGGCACAGTCACACTGTCCAGCCCCACTTTTGTCAGCCTGTAAAACTTTTTTTTTTTTTTTTAAACAAAAAGTGTAAGTGAGGCATATAGATACAGTACATGTCATGCAGTACAAAAGAAGCATACAGATCAATCTCAAGCATATGGATTACCCATGAAACATATTTCAAAAACATTACCCACACACATTTGTCATGTTATGTCACAACTCCCTGTACCGGGGATTCCTCTGGGCGACTAACAGATTACACTATAGTATAAGGCCTGCGGGAGGCTCAAGATGTTTCTCATACCCCCATATTGGTTCGGGAATACAGACTTATTCACTGCATGTGTCTGAAGTATCCAGCCATCTATCCCAGATCTTATTATATTTGGCTGGGCAACCCCTATGTCTGTAAATTACTTTCCTATAAAGATAGAGTCAGATTAATTTCCCCAATCCAAGCCTGAAGGGTATGGGGGGTAGTCTTCATCCAGTGTTGGGCCACTAACTTCTGTGCACCAAAGATGGTTTCGTATAAGAAGGCGGCCAGAAACTTGTCAATAGATACTTCTGGGTGTAGGCCCAATAGACATCGCTTTGGGTCCAGTTGAAGGGGTAAACCCATGTGGTCATGCAAAAATGTTATGATTTGTGTCCAGTAGGTTTGGATAGCTGGGCACGACCATATGAAAAAATGTACATGATTGGCTGGCACATCTAGGGCATAGTAGATTATAAATACGGTGGTATTTGGCGATTCGCGCCGGGATCAGAATTGTGTATAATGTATAGTTGTGTCATACGCTCTGAGAGCCTAGGGGAAGCCTTTTTAGTGTTTTCCAGTACCTCGTCCCAGTCATATTCCTCTACGGGGCCTATATCTCCTTCCCAATGGATTCTAGCCATATCAATAATTCGGATTACTGATCGAGTTTGTATGATATTATATAAAGTGGATATCAGTTTGGCTGGGTCTGTCCCGATGATCACGTCAACCAGGGACAAAGTTTGCGGGTTGGGGGAAACTGTCTACGAATTGGGTTCAAAGAGCGTGTCGCAACTGTAGATTGTAGATCAGTGATTGGAAAGATCCAGCCTAGAAAACTTTATGTGAGGCTGAAAACTGTTGCAGCTTGATGGGAATGGATGGTGCACCAAGTGGTACTAATGTTTAGGGCAGTATTAACACACGCAGTCTGTTTTCCAAGCATTAGTTCCTGGGCTCATACTGCTCAGTGCATCGTCCAGTCCTGTCAGCCGCAGAAATTTTCAGCCTCTCATCGTTTTTCAATCTTCCAGCTGCAAGGGTGGATGGTGCATCTAAACCTCCCATCCACACCAGTATGTTGGGATCTAATGGATCGAAGCTACACAACCAGGGAGGCCTACACCATCAGATCATCATCTATCAAGTGAACACCATCTCATGTCTACAGGTTCATCAACCCTGTCTCAAGGTGGAGTCCAGCAATAGAAAAAAAAACATTAGATAGAGGTTTTGAATTCAGGTGCGGATGTGTTCTGAACTTGTCAATGGTTGTCTACGTAGTGGAAAGATTTACCCACTCAAGCCAAGAAGCAAACGTGCTGATACAGCTGAAAACAGAAGTGCTTGGCTCAGGAATTTCAGAATGGCGAATCTTGGCAATGAGAGAGCACAGGCAAGATATAAATATATTGTAGCATTTCTCATTTTAATTACAAACCAGAGCGTTTCTCATCTTCTAGGCCAGAGGCTGATGATTACCTAACATCTTTCCACTTGGGCGAATACAATAACATTCAATTTAAAGGAAACCTGTATTGGAGGATATATGAAAGCTGCTATTGCTGACCTCCTCCTAAAATTGTTGGTTCTTTGGCTGTCTCAGACTTTTACTCCAATACTTGGAGTCAACGACCTGGAACGAGCATGCTGTTACAAGTACAGTGAGTCGAAAAAAGTATTTGACCCCCTGCTGATTTTGTACGTTCGCCCACTGACAAAGGAATGATCAGTCTATAATTTTAATGGTAGGTTTATTTTAACAGTCAGAGACAGAATAATAACAAAAAAATCCAGAAAAACGCATTTCCAAAAAGTTATAAATTGATTTGCATTTTAAATGAGTGAAATACGTTTTTGACCCCTTCGCAAAACATGACTTTAGTACTTGGTGGCAAAACCCTTGTTGGCACTCACAGAGGTCAGACGTTTCTTGTAGTTGGCCACCAGGTTTGCACACATCTCAGGGGGGATTTTGTCCCTCTCCTCTTTGCAGATCCTCTCCAAGTCATTTTTGCTGTTATTCTGTAGCTCACTGTTAAAATAAACCTACCATTAAAATTATAGACTAATCATTTCTTTGTCAGTGGGCAAACATACAAAATCAGCAGGGGATCAAATACTTTTTCCCTTACTGTATACACGTACAGTAGAGATAAACTTATTGTAAAAAGTCTCAACAACGTTATAATATGTTGTGTGTCTTTGTAGCTACATAATTATATGGGGGCAGCCATACTTTCTCTGCATACAGTGGTTGTCCTTTACTGTTGGTTATCACAAATCATTAATCCTCACAAATCTACAAATCATTATATAATTACTTTATATCCGGTATTTACACCGACCGTTTAGAACATTATGACTAGGGGTGCAACGGATCACAGTTGATCCGTGATCCGAACGGGTCACCCCCTTCGAAACAGAACACACTGTGATCCGCGGATTGCCGCGGCTCCAGAGCTAGGCTGAAGCCGCGGCCTTTCCTAATGTTATGGCCGCGGCTTCGGCCTACCCCCTCCTCTGTTTACACCCACAGAGGAGGAGCCCGCACTCGTGGAGAAGAAGCACATTCTGGGAGTGTCTGTACTGCCCGAGGGGGGTCTCTTGCCCCAAGAGGAAGGGGGGGTCTCTTGCCCCGAGAGGAGGGGGGGTCTCTTGCCCCTAGAGGAGGGGGGGTGTTTGCACCGAGGGGGTACTATAGTTGGTGGGGTGAACAGTGGGGGGGATGTGTATATTACAGTGGGGTGGGGGGGGAGATGTGTATATTACAGTGGGGGGGGAGATGTGTATATTACAGTGGGGAGAATATTTTTTTTAATTTGCCGATCCGAAAAATGATCCGATCCGTGACTCCTGACTACAATGGGAACATAAGCATCAGAACTGGACAATGGAGTAATGGAAGAAGGTGGCCGGGTCTGATAAATTCAAGAATGGCTTGAGGAACACAACAAGTTTGAATTCTCCAGATCCCAAGCCAATCGATCATCTACGGGATGTGCTGGATAAACAAGTTTGATTCATGGAGACCCCACCTTGCATTTTACAATACTTAAAGTGGAGTTTCCATCCCAAATTTTTTTTTTAATTATTGTGCTCATTAGACCTAAAAAAGAAAAAAAAATGTTTTTACTCATCTGGAAATGCCTGTTGCTATGCAGTCCCACGAAATCTGCCTTTGGAATCACCTAGGATCCTGACATCATCTCCCTCTAATGCTCCTGGGAAATGTGCGTCATCATTTCCCAGGATGCAGTGCGCTACCCAATTATCACTCCCCATCCAAGACTTCCAGGAAGTAAGTGCTTGTGGGCTTCACAATGCCCACAAGCAAAATGACAACGGTGTGGACAGTTTTATAAATTATCTTTTTTGAATAGCTTTGTGGAGCCACGGCGGTTTGTTAAATTGTAAGTCCCGGATTCACGTAGCACTTACGCCGGCGTATCTCGAGATACGCCGCGTAAGTGTAAATGTGCGCCGTCGTATCTGTGCGCTGTGCCCACAGAAATAGATATGCCTGAAAATAGGCTTCTCCCGACCGACGTAAGTTTCCTACACCGTCGTATCGTGGGCGCATATTTACGCTGGCCGCAAGGGGCGCTCCCGTTGATTTACAATTTGAATATGCAGATGAGTGAGATACGCCGGTTGACGAACGTACTTGCGCCCGGCGCATTAATATACGCGGTTTACGCAAGTCGTACGTCCGGCGTAAAGTTACGACTCATAGCAGGTGTAAGTCAGCACCCTCAATGCAAATGGCTGCGCCAGGGAACACAGCTGTCGTATTTTACGTTGTTTACGTAGTACGTGAATAGGGCTGGGCGTAGGTTACGTTCACGTCGTAGGCAGTGATTCAGCGTATCTTAGGGAGTATTTGACGTGATTCTGAGCATGCGCACTGGGATGCGTCCACGGGACGGCGCATGCGCCGTTCGTTTGGCCCATCATTTGCATGGGGTCACGCTTCATTTAAATGGATCACGCCCACTTCCACCTACTTTGAATTAGGCTGGCTTACGCCCATGAAATTACGTTACGCCGGCGCAACGTTGGGAGCAAGTGCTTTGTGAATACTGTGCTCGCCGCTCTGCGCTACGTCGGCGTAGCGTATATTCGATACGCTACGCCGGTATAACTATGCGCCGCTGTATGTGAATCCGGGCCTAAGTGACCGGATTTATATTATAAAAACGCATGATGAAAGGACATACATTTAAAAAATGCTAATTGTGGTTGGAACCATGCTTTAAAGTGGTTCTAAAACCTCAACATTTTTTAACTTAATGCATTTGTAGCTGCTGACTTTAATTTTTTATTTTTCGACGGAAATCCACTTTAAGGGGGAGCAGTTAGGGGGCTGGTAAAATAGCTGCTCAGCTGTGTGTTTTTACTAATGCGATTGGCAGGCCTCAACATCTACTGTATGTAATTGTTGGTTTTACCTTTAGTACTACTATAAAGCTAGGTGTGATAGCAATGGTTGTAAAAGGAATAGGTACTTCAGCCAAAAGTTCCTAGTGATGGAGGCCAGGAGGTGAGGCACTTGTGGGTTTCAACATACCAGGCTCCACTCATACCGCAGAGTTTATAGTACTGGGTTAAATTAGCATTTAAGATTATTTTACATTAAGAAAACATTGTGTGATCCATTTCTCTTATGTCAGCAGATTTCTCATTATCACAATATACAGTGGATGTCAAATATGCGGAATGTGGATCGTTGGAGCACTACTGCAGGAAGTCACAAGCCAAATTCACAATCTGCGGAATGCCAAAAGTATATTTCAACTCTGACAGAAGAAGAAAACATAATACATCTGGGGTGCTCTTACACTGAACAGGGCTTCATTTCTATTTTCACTGTGGAAGCCACAGGGACGGCTATGCTGACGGAGTCCAAAAGTACACTTGTTTTCAGTTTGCAGCTTTTGAATGGTGAAGCTGTGAAAAGAGCATCAAAGCAATCAAAGCATTCCTCCCTAAGAAACGTGTAGGGGCCCTTGGTCAACTGGAAGGATTGTTTGTTCATGGGAGCATTTGTCATTCAAGTGACTGGATTACAGGCCAAGAGCTGGAAATCAATGAAATGAATGTTTGAGTTTTTCAGTAAGGGGGCTTTTTAGGCCTCTGGAGGATTGGCTGTTAGTTGGGCCCTCGATGGAGGTAGAAAGTCACTGACAGGTCACAGATAAAGGTGGTCAATAGCCATCATGTTTACATTGTATTTGTATGTTATCACGCCTGCAGGATCTTGGGGCCCATTTGGTTAGGGACAACTCATTAAGAAATATCCACTGTAAAGCTTGTTAAGACACACAGCTGTCAGTAATAAAAGTGGCCTATTTTAAAGAGCCCTAGTCTAAACAAAGACCTCTCTATGGTTTATAGTGGCAGAGAAGCTCCCAGGATGCAACTGAGATGATCTCTTAAATCATTGAAAAACATGCTGTTGGTAGTACACCCTGCAAATCATTTTGTCCACTCTACACCCCTCCAGGGCTCTTTTCCCCCCATCGGAGGTGAAAATCAAACTATACGCAAGCTTGTGTTAGTGCTTACATATGATTGTTGACAGCACATGATAGTGTTCAGGAGTCCAACCACTGAATGTAACAGCATTAGCACTGAATTATGGGAGGAGGAATGTTGTATGCCGCCTGCATCGCAGTTTTGCACTTTTTGAATCTTGGAATCTTTGAATCTTAGGCCCCGTACAGACGAGCGGACTGTCCGCTGAAAACGGTCCGCCGGACCGTTTTCAGTGGACATGTCCGCTCGGAGATTTCGGTCTGATGGTTGTACACACCATCAAACCGAAATCCACGCGGACAGACAAACCATAGAGAGGTCTTTGTATCTTAGCATGCTAAGAAACATTTGTCCGCTGGAAACCTGTCCGATCCGCCGGACATTTGTCCGGTCGGCCATACACACGACCGAACATGTCTGCTGAAACTGGTCAGCGGACCAGTTTCAGCAGACATGTTCGGTCGTGTGTACGAGGCCTTAGATAATTCAAGCAAGGCCGATTGAAGGCCTTATTTTTGTATTTTTCGGTCTACCTCTTTACAGTTTCAATTAAAAACTATTGAACAAGAATTATGGGAGGAGGTCACATGCTCCCCCATAGCCGAAAAAAAACATTATTTTGTGAGAGTTCAAATGGAGTAGTGAGGGAGTATAGCACAGATATATACTGTACAGGTAAATGTGGTTCGTCTACCAAGAGACCAGGAGGGAAGGAATTCAATGAATTGTTAATGACATCTTTTTTGCCATTATTCCGCTTTAAAATGGCCTGCACCGCCCATTCAAGTAACTTTATTGAGATGTGCAACAGATTCAAGTAGTTCCTAGAAGCGTCACTTTAAAAAAAGGAAGCTATTAATGCACCAAATTAAGAAATAATTACCTCCAGTTTGTAGATAACAAAACTGGAGGCAATTAAGACCAAGTATAAGTTGGCATACTGAGACAGGCAGAGTACCTATCGATTTACGCAGGGATGGCGCGGATACACCACCCTACGTGCGAATGTCATTAAGCTCCGCCTACGTGAAGTGTTGCATCCTTGCCAGACTCTCTCAAAGGTCTGCAACGGAACACTGAAAGTGGAAGGAGATTGATGATGTCATGTAGGATGGAGTTTCTGCGCCATCTTGCATTACTGGCTAGGAACAAAAGCTGAATTATTCTGTGAGGGCTCTTTTAAAGTTATATCCAGTGAGTGGATATTGTTATTTAATTTAAAAAAAAATCAATGGAGTTTTCTCTTGTCCCTTTAATGCTGCATCTAAGAAGATCTTTTAGCAGGGAAGAATTTGGTTTTGCTTGGCCCTTTCACTAGCGATCAGTTCCCCACACTGACAGACGTGACACAGAGTACCTAGGGACCTAGCCTGGAATCAGGGAGGTAAAGATGTGGTAGGGGCCCCCGAAACAACAACAGACATTTTCACTCTGAGTGAAGCAACAGGACTGCTGGGTTGGTGGACAAGCTCCATGGTACCAGCTCGGAAATGCTGCACACCTAGGGAGAGGTGATCCCCAACAGAAATTGTGTCCACAGTGCATTAGTGCCAACAGATGAGTGTTAACTGTGCATGTACTTTGCTCATGTTTCACGAGGCCTTGACGAATGCAGTGCCACAGTGTCCCTACACTGTGTATACAAGTACATGTATCACAGACAATTGTGGAGACATGTTGGAGTTCTCAAGAGTTTCGTAAGCTGGCCACAGATGGATAAAATCTTGGTCAGTTCAGCAGGGACTTGCCGAAATTCGCTCCATCTATGGCAGAGGTGAACAGCCGTGGCTCCTGGTATATACTGTTGGCTGCAGTGTGGCTCCCCTTCGGCACAGATCTCCGTTTTGGTGCCTGGGTTTAGATACATAGGGGTGCCAGTAAAAATAAATGGCAGCCCCACGCATCTCTACAGAGCATCACGTTTTGACTGTGGGTGGTTATGGGTCCTAGAACAGCTGCAATTCCCGAACCTACAACCACCTGCTACAGTGTGAACCTAGCCTAATAGTATCTGGAGAAGGAGTTGTTGGGCTATTTTTTATGTGCAGCTCAAGACAATTCTGCTTCTTCCAATGTGGCCCAGGAAGGTCAAAAGGTTGGACACCTCTGATCTATAGAACTACCGGAAATAAATATATACATATCTTGTAGCCACCTCTTGTATGTATGCATGTGCTCCAGCAATGGCTGCATGGCATTTCCCAGGGTGAGTTTCCTGATGGTGATAACAGCAGACCATGCCTGTGTAATGTTTGTTGAATTGTCCACTTGTAGTCTCCATCAGAAATCTGTGTGACAGGGTGACAACAAATGAGGACACTTAGGAGATAGGGACAGAGCATTGTTGCCCAAAACAGGAATTGTTTGAACAAATAAAAGCTGCATTTCTTTTTTAAGTTGACTGTTGAAATGACAATAGCATGTTCAAGTTTATGGGACTTTAGTGACTTCACAAATACATTAAGGTTCCTGGGAATAAATGGGCACTATACTACCCCCTCGCCACCACTTTAACATGCTGTGGGCATGCACTGCTTCTATAGTTTTTTTTTTTTTTAACCTTCCCCATGTTTATATCTATTATAAGAAAGAATTGCTTCCTGAAAGTGTTATGGTTTTGCTCAAATTCCATTGGGATTATGGTATGTGCTGTAAAAATACTTCCGTCTTAAAGAACTAGACTCAGGAAGCTTTGCCCAAAAAAGGCAGGCAGAGGGCAAAGGACTAAGCACCAGTATGGCCTGTGCCCTGTCTGCAGCTGATTTTTTTCCCTCATTACTTACTTTACAATGTCTTGTTTAGCACTTCTATGTTGATGGGGAACTGAGCGAATTTCTTTTGGGTTGCAGGAAAGAAATGTGCTACTTGTATGGCCGGCCTAAGTATGATTGATCATTTGACATCTACAGTATACAGTTTATACAGCAAATGCAGACTACTGGTGGACCAGATAGTAGCACTAGCAAATTATACTGCATAAAGTTAAAATAGGGCAGTATTTATGTATGGTGCTTTTTAATATGACTGTAGTGCACCAATATTGGGGTGGTGTAGTCTGGATTCCTTCAGAGTCCCTTTTGCTGGCTGGATAACAGCAGAAGATTTCCCCCCACCCTCAGCATGTTCATGAAAGCAGAGCTCTTTTTTTCCAGATGCACTACTGCTGTCAACAGCTGAAGCAAATCCCCCATGTCTTCCTCCAGAGAATGCCCTGGAGGCCAGGAGATGCAGACCTTATATGCCCCATGCTATTTAGTGGATTCTCCATGGGAACATACCAAGAATTTACTTAGGCTGGGGGTATACTGACGGCTATGTTCTTTGTATGGTAGAAGACCTCCCCAACAAGAATGGGACAACAGAAAAACCTAGTCAGACATGCAACTCAATACAAAGAGAAATATCTTCAGTAGATTCAATGTTTACGGTATTGAGAAAGCATGCTAGTGACTGGATACCTGGCAATTCTACAGGTTCGGGCAAACAATAGCATGTCTGAGTTATAAAATGCAGCAAAAGACGTCTTTCAGTACCATTGTTGACTGAAATTGAAATCAGCCAGATTCTGTTTTCCTCTGGTAAGAGATAGGCTACTTTCACACTGAAGCGCTGGGTGCGTCGGCGCTAAAGTGCCGATATATTTTTAGCGTCGCTTAACCGTAATTTTTGCCGGGATTTTCAGGTGCTAGCGTAGCGGTTTTAACTCGAAAAAGGGTTAAACTGTCCCGCAAAAACGCACACCTTTGCAGGCGTTTTGGATGCACTGCACCATTGATATTAATGGGCAGGGGCGCTGTAGGAGTGGTATATTCATTGCTCCTACAGCGCCTCAAAGATGCGGCTGGCAGGACTTTTTTTTATCGCTCCAGTGTGAAAGCTGTCAGGGCGCTTTGCAGGTGTTATTTTTAGCGCAATAGCGCCTGCAAAGCGCCACAGTGTGAAAGCAGCCTTAAGCATGATGATGATGATGATGCAAGTCCCAGAACACATGTTCTTAAAACATAGGCATGTGTATGTCAGTGTTGGGTTAAAAACATGTAGGGGTTGTTTTTTTAATAACTGGAACTAGACTATAGGTACTTCTAGATAGAGCAAATCATAACAAGATGGTGGCACAATGATTAACCATGCTGACCTAAAGCAGAAGAGTCTGTGGTCGATATTCTACTGGAGTGTTACCCGTTTTGGACAATTTATGCAGTTCCTATGCAATTTACATCTCACAGTCCAAAGTACAATAGTATAGTAACAAGGGTGGTATGTCTTTACTGCCCACAGTTGTTGAAGAAACAATACACTGTAAGTGACGGTTCACACTACTGCGACTTGGGATCCGACTTGCGTTGCCCCAAGTTGCGCGACATGAGAAATTACATTAAAGTGAATGAGAGCCATCTTAAATGTACACTACTGAAGTCGCTCCGACTTCAGAAAAGGTTCCTGTACTACTTCAAGGCGACTTGTAGGCAAAAGAAGATTTTCACTGCTCCAGGTGAGCCCTATAGACAATCAGGGACGGTCGGATTACCAAGGTGCTGGCAATGCACGTAGCAGTAGCAATAGGAGGAAGGAGATGGACAGCCGCACTCCGAAATAACTTTTCAAAAAAGTTGTCTTTCATTTTCAAGCAGGAACATGCATAATCACCACAACCATAAACCAGGACAGCCGACTAGTTTCGCACTCTTGCTAGTGCTTAATCAAGCCATGATTAAGCACTAGCAAGAGTGCGAAACTAGTCGGCTGTCCTGGTTTATGGTTGTGGTGATTATGCATGTTCCTGCTTGAAAATAAAAGACAACTTTTTTGAAAAGTTATTTCGGAGTGCGGCTGTCCATCTCCTTCCTCCTATTGCTGCGACTTGTAGGCAACTTGTACCCATTGATTTTAATGGAAGTCGCCTCCAAAGTCGGATCACTGGCTTAACTGAAGCAACGTTACAGGAAGAGAAAATTGTTTTCTCAGGCAAACCCCTCCCTCCCACAGAGCCGATTATTGTTTGATTGGCCACTGGCAAAGTCGCCTATCCTGGAGGCAACTTGAAGTTGCGTTTTAAGTCGCGCTGAAGTTGTCACGCTGGAAGTCGTGTTGCCCCTGTGTGAACCGGCACTAAAGCTCCTGTGCCAAGTCTGATATGAAGGCGCTGAAATCCATCAGTGTATCCCAAATAAATAGATACACAAATTATAAACCACAGTTCAACAAGTCATTAGAGACTTGAAAACATCAACATAAAGGGAGTTGCAGTCAGTGTGATATATGGGTGATGGCTGCAGAATTAGATCTACTTCTACATAGCTTCTATGAATGAAAAAATTACCTATGAATGAAGGAAGCGGACCTTTAATTCCCACTGGCTACCATGCGAATATACCATAAGCTGTAGATTTAGCAATTATTAGCACTGGTTTCCTGAGACTGGAAAGTTATTTCAAGTTATTCTCCATGTTAAAAAGGTTGTGAAAGCTTTTTCAGGAAGGTAATCAGTATGTGGCATATCCACCTTTATTGGCAACCATACCATCTCCTCTCTGTTTTCTGCCATTGGTAAAACCCAAGGTTGCACAGATATTGGTATCGGTGCCGATACAGAGTATTTGCACGAGTACACATACAAATGCTTCGATACATGAATCGGATACCTTTGCGGTATAATTGAATGAATGAAAATGAATGGGCCCAAATCGCGGTGCAAAGAATTGCATGCAATTTGAACAGGAATACAGTGAGATTCCTGTCCGAATCGCATGCGGTTCCCCACACTGCTCCTGTGTGAACCTAGGCTTGTCATAGTGACTTCAGCCTGGGTTCACACAGGAGCAGTGCAGGAAACTTCCCTGCATGACGAGTTCCACCAGCCAAGCTCCAGCTCCTGATCTGACTGCGGACATCAGTGGCTGTGGCTTGGGCTTCTCCTGCCTCTCCCACTGTTTTGTTCCCCACTCCCAGAGGCGGCTCTCTTCGCCCAGCCTCCAGCTATTTGAGCCAGCTACGAGCCCGTCCTTATAGAATCATCTGATCACGACATACCCTTTGTTGCTTCCACCATGCAAGTGCAATACTATAAGTTTTTACTATTTGTATTAATGAACCGAGTTACTAAACTATATTGGGCTACTTGGCACCTCTCTGCTTCCTTTCCATTTGTTTCAGATGACATTGCGGGAAACCACATGCGTTTGACAGGAATCGTATCGCATGCGATTCTTTGCAGTGCGATTTGAGCCCATTCATTTTGTATGGTGAGCCAATGGCTGCGCTGCTATCAATCTCCAATGAAAAGCCGCCTCAAGCTGGGGGAAACCATTGCGGGAGCGAGCCCACAGAGTTTTGTGCCTCAGGTAAGTAAAATGAGGTGGTTGGGGGGCCCAGAGAGTGCAAGGTGTTTTTTCACCTTAATGCATAGGATGCATTAAGGTGAAAAAACACAAAGCTTTACAACCCCTTTAAGAGTTTCAATTTGTATGCCATTAGGCAGGCCCTTGCACTACATGGTTTTGGTAACTCTAATGCCTCGTACACACGGCCGGACTTTCCGAGAAAAAAAGTCAAGACAGGCATTTTTTCTCGGAAAGTCCGGCCGTGTGTAGCCTCCATCGGACTTTTTTTGTCGGAAGTCCGACGGACCTTAGATGGAGAACCTGTTCTGTTTCTTTCCGTCGGACTTCCGACTGACTTTTGCATGGTCAAAAGTCCGACGATGTGTACGAGGCATTAAGGAAATCAGACAACAAATGTTGTATAGTGTGTATGGGGTCTTAGGCTCACAAACTGGACATATAAGAACATTGAATATACCAGTATACATTGCCTTAAAAAAAAAGAAGAAAACTGATCGGTTTCCGATCAGTTGCAAGTTGTCTACGCACACAAAATTACCATAAAGGACAGTTTTTTATTCTAGAAACTAGAGCAGCTCAGATATTCCCCTAGAAGGTAAAGGAAATGGAATTATTGCAAAAAACTGTGCACCAAAATGATGGTGGCCTTCTAAAAGAAATCCATGAATGGACCATCAGGGTTAAAATAAAAGTTTATACAAAAGTGAGCTGTGCTGTCTGATCCTCTCCAGAGATCCTGAGCTACAACAAAAAAAGAACATTAACACTTTATGTTGCCAAGTACTCCGAAACACAGTTACCAGGCCCGTCTTTGTGGAAAGGCCACATAGGTGGGCACAGTAAACATTTAGGGGGAAGCCAAGGTGCCATTATCTTATAGGTTTTGTCTTATTATTTCCCGGAATAAAATTATTGAACGACAAACGGGTACCATTTATTTCTCTCTGTATAATGTGAGGACACAAACATCTGCGCTGGCAGAGAAGCCCAACAATTGGACTAGGAGGCCACATTATTGAAATCCGCCTCGATTCTCACCACTTTTCTACGAACCTGTATACACTGTACACGGCGGTCCTTCGTTTCGAGACGGCAGGCATTTTAAAGTAGCAACACGGGTTAATTTGATGGCAGCGGTGTTGTATGACTTACCAGTTGTGGGCAGCGTAGACCAGTCTCTTTGAGGCTCTCCTCTGTCTCCATGTGTTGCTGTGGCCTCAGCAGCCCCCAGTCCCCCAATTCACACACCTGATTGGAGTTGTCGGGGTCCTGGGCGACTCATTTTATGGCAGTGCGTCTGGCCCATCGTAGGCGTTGGGGGGCACACAGTGAGACGCTTGTTCTGAACTCAGAATTCTCTTTATGTGAGTTTGGCAGCTTCAACGTCTTCTTCCCATCCCGGCTCCAGGAATGCTTCCAGCTTGCCAGATGCTGCAGGAAGTTAAGGGAAAGTAACTGTCCTCGGTCACCGGCTAATCCTTTCTCAATGATTCCACTACGTTTCAGCTTATTTCACAGCCCCCAAGACTTGTGTGCCTTTCTCCTTCTCTGGCCTGAACTCCCTCCCTTTTCTTAGTTCAGTCTATGACCTCCTCTCCCTCACTCCTCCTCTACATGAAACTCACCCCCTCTATTTGTCTGCACTTCTCAGTCAATATCTAACCAGCCCCTCTGCACAGTCATACCGTTTGCTCAAGGAGCCTGCCTGCCTGCCTGCCTGCAGAGAGTGTCAGCTGTGGGGGGAGGCAGGCTGGTGTTTCCTATGACACATGGACAGAGAGGGCTTTACAATGTATCCAGAGGAAAAGACTGGGCGGGAGGAGCACAACCAATGACTGAATAAGACAAGAAACACATGGAAGGTGACGACTAGAGAAAGCCCCTCTGGGCAAATAAAAAAAAAAGTTCACAAAGAAAAGTTTTAACTAGTGTAGCTTGTAATAAACTCATATGCAACAGTAGATTTTTGTTCAGAGTTCTTTGTTTGAAAAACGTACGTTCCATTTACTAACCGTTATTCGGGTCAAATCGCCGTTCATTTTTGGACTGCAGTGTCAGGAAAATTTGAAGGAACAGGATTGAACATTTGTATGGGGAAAGGTCATTTGCTCCAAAATCATATATTAAAAGCAAAGTCAATTTTGAAATAATTTCAAACATTAAAGTGGTTGTAAACCTTGGTAAAAAAATTTAATAAAAAAATAAATATTTTTTTTCATTTTTTTAACCACTTGCCTACCAGACACTTACACTCCCTTCCTGCCCAGGCCATTTGTTTAGCTTTCAGCGCTGTCACACTTTGAATGACAATTGCGCGGTCATGCTACACTGTACCCAAAACATTTTTTATAATTTTCTTCACACAAATAGAGTTTTCTTTTGGGGGTATTTAAATCACTGCTGTTTTTTTTATTATATAAAATTAAAAACATTTTTTTTTTATTTAGTTTCTGTCAGTAAATCTTGTAACTAAGTAATTTTTCGCCTTTACGTATGTGCGCTGATGAGGCAGGACTGATAGGCTGAGCTGATGGGCATTGATGAGGTGGCACTTATGGGCACTGATTAGGTGGTACTGATGTGGAGGCACTAATATACCGCACTTATGGGCACTGATAGGTGGCACTGATATGTGGCATTGTTAGGCGGCACTGCTGGGCACTAATAGGCAGCATGGATAGGTGGTACTGATGGGCATTGATGGGTGGCACTGATAGCCAGCACTGACTGGCATTGCTAATGGGCATTGATTAGTGGCACTTGAGGGAAGTGGTGGGCACTGATTGGTGCCACTGGTGGGCACTGATTTCTGGCACCGGTAAGCAATAGTGGGCACTGATTGGTAATAATTAAATTTTTATACTGTAATCAGGGCATGGGGGATGGTTTGACTGGGCAAAGAGAGTTCCATGCTTAGCAAGAACACAAGACCTCTCTTTCCCTCTGACAGAATGGCGTTCTGCCTCTTCCAGGAACGATCGCAGGTGGCGGTGCACATTGGGTTCGCCTGACCCGCCGATTAGCTCTCCCTCTGGCCAATCAGCACACGCCCCCCCAGAGCTACTGTAACTGTGCAGAAGGCGGTCCAGAACTGGTTAAAGTGGTTGTAAAGATCACCTTGTAAAACAACCCACTCAGTTGGAATAGAAATGAAAGGCAAAACATTTGTGCATTGATTAAATTATATATATATACATATATATACACACACACACACACATATACATATATATACACACACACACACACACACACTATATATATATATATATATATATATACACACACATATATACACACACACACACATTTTTATATATATATATATATACATATAAAAACACGGAGATATATATATATATATATATATATATATATATATATATATATATATATATATATATATATATATATATATATATATATATATATATATATATATATATATATATATATATATATATATTACACACATATACCCCCTTTTTTATAGGTGATCACATTCCCTCTGTTTTCAGCTGCGTAAGAGCTGGGGGAAGAGGAGAAGCAGCAGCACACTGAGTTTCCCAGTGAAAGGCTGTGCAGTGAGGGGCGTGTCAGGACGAGTCTGATCATTGGAGAGCACATGGAGTTCCCAGCATAACTAGAGAACTGACCATGCTGTGCTCTCCTGCTTGGTGTAGTCAGTTTTAGGAAAGCAGAGGGACTGGCAGGAACACCAGGGATTTCACACAATAAGCAATACAAAGAGAACAGGAGGCTTTCTCATAAAAGTACATAGTACAGCATCCACATATCATGATGACACAAGTCATTGACTGTACTGAAAAACTTACAATTTGAAACTGTTTGATTAGAATTTTCAAACCAACATTATTTTCCAAATCCTACTAGTGTATAGCCAACTTAAAGCGCCCACGTTTAGCAGGAGCCAGCTGAATTTTGATTCATGTATGGTTGTTCCCCAAGAGTGGATTGTTAGATTGAATTCTGTCAAACTGGAATGTTGGAAAACTTTTCTTGATCAGCGGCTGTAGTTGCTGATCAGTGTGTCCTGAAAGCAGGGAGTTCTGCTGGGAGAATTCAAATGTCCCAGCGGGGAGGATTCCTCTGTCCACCTCGCTTGTGTGGAAGAAGGAATTTGATCTTATTTTTTCAAACAGCACACTATCTGGTTGAAAACAACAAAAAAAAAAAAAAAAAAAAATCATCTATGGCCAACTTTACTGTAGCAAACTTTAACCACTTAACCCCCGGACCATATTGCTGGTCAAAGACCAGAGCCCTTTTTGCGATTCGGCACTGCGTCGCTTTAACGGACAATTGCGCGGTCGTGTGACATGGCTCCCAAACAAAATTGGCGTCCTTTTTTTCCCCATAAATAGAGCTTTCTTTTGTTGGTATTTGATCACCTCTGCGGTTTTTAGTTTTTGCGCTATAAACAAAAATAAAGCGACAACTTTGAAAAAAATGAATATTTTTTACTTTTTGCTATAATAAATATCCCCCACAAATATATAAAAAAACATTTTTTTTCCTCAGTTTAGGCCAATACGTATTCTTCTACATATTTTTCGTAAAAAAAAAAAAAAATCGCAATAAGCGTTTATTGATTGGTTTGCGCAAAAGTTATATCGTTTACAAAATAGGGGGTATTTTTATGGCATTTTTAATAATATTTTTGTTTACTAGTAATGGCGGCGATCAGCGTTTTTTTTCGGTACTGCGACATTATGGCGGACACTTCTGACACATTTTTGGGACCATTGGCATTTTTATAGCGATCAGTGCTATAAAAATACATTGGATTACTATAAAAATGCCACTGGCAGTGAAGGGGTTAAGGGGCGGGGAAGGGGTTAAGTATATTCCATGGGTGTGTTCTACTTGTAGGGGGGGGGGGTGGACTGACATGGGGAAATGACTGATCTTCTGTTCATACATTGTATGAATAGAAGATCAGCATTTCTCTCCCTGACAGGACCGGGAGCTTCCGTTCCTCGCTCTGTAACAAGCGATCGCGTGTGCCCGGTGGCGCGCCCGCCGGGCACGCGCACGGGAGTCGGGGCGACGTATAGCTACGGGCTCTCGCGCAGGGGAGCCGACCTGCCATGGTAAAACGGCGGCGGCTGGTCGGCAACCAGTTAATTGGCCACAAAACAGGAATATTATTAAAGTAAATCTAGTGTCAAAACTATTTGTACTAAGAGTAGAAAGTGTTCCTTTTCTTTTTTTGTTATACATCTGCACCCAGGGAGCCTCTCCTTGTCTTTTCAGTGTTACTGGAACAGGGATCTCTGTTCCTAATTGATGGCAGCCCTGCGTGTTGGACCTCTCACCAGTTTCCCTTATGGTCATTGGACTGTTAACACTGTTAATGATCATGGACCGTTTCATTTTAGTTATCCTTTTGACCGGGATATTATGCTGAATTAATGTTCATGCCATACTACACTGTAGTTCTCTGCGCCTCCACTTGTATTAAAGTGGTAGTAAACCACATTTTTTTTAAAACCTGCAAGGCAAAGATATAATGTGCTAGTATGCATCGCATACTAGCACATTATGTGACGTTTACCTTAAAACTAAGCCCTCCAGCAGAACACTGTTACCGCTGACAGGGCTTCCATCTTCACTCGGTCTTTCTTCTGGGTTGGCCGGCTCCGATCTTTTGACTAGATAAGCCACAATGACATCACTCCCAAGCATGGACGTGGGAGCCACACAGTGATGAATAGACCTTCCGATCAGGTCCACCTGTCAGTTTTTCCATGTGAAAGGGGCCTTAGTGGTGGCATCAGCAATGAGCGACTGTGAGGAAATGCGTTTAAAACTGTACTGCCCAATTTCTCACAGTCAGAACGGTGCTACATGAAAAAAGGAGATATAATCTTCTTGATCTTTGTCAGCTAATAGCACTATTTTTTTTACTTTTATCTAAACTTTTAAATAGAAGTAAAAAAGTGCTGTTAGCTGACAAAGAACGAGAAGATATTTACCTTTTTCATGTAGCACCGTCCTGACTGTGAGAAATTGGGCAGTACATTTTAAACCCAATTTCTCCTGACAATGCTACATGAAAAAAAGGATACACAACATGCTGTTGCAGACTTTTTTTTTACTTAGCAGAGCAGTTGAAAAATGTGATCCAGTTGCATCCTGAAAATTCTGTGAATGATCCTTGCTTGCCACAGACTTACTGAGCTGAGCTCAAATACACCACCACTAGAAGGAGATGGTAGGGCCGGCCGCACCCTCTCATGTCCACTCACACTCACTGCAGCAGGATAAAACCTTGCAGGCTCCACCTCAGGGATGTTCCAGTCTGGAATCCAGAGTGCCTGGACAGCTGTATGAGGAAGAATTAGGGATCTGTCCCTACATGTTCTCGGCCTCGTGGGTTCCTTGTCCGGCAGCACAACAATGCGTGCCCCTGAGTGCAGGCACCCACGGCAGTGATGTGAACAACAAAGCCTTGACATCCAGTTGAGTTGTGGTGCCAGCTGCCCACCAACAGGCAATGCAGTGTGACATATCATCACTCACTGGCTGCTATCCATGAAAGACTTTCATTTCTGGGACACAGCCTGGGACAAAGTCATGTTGGGACAGCTTTTGGAAATCTGTGACTGTCCCGGCAGAATCGGGACTGTTGGCAACTATGCAAGTGCATTTAGAAATTCTGTTGCTGGGGACAGTAACTGGGTGGGCGCATGACCCTGTTGCGTGTGGCTGTTGCCCAAGGACACTTTCAGGATATGAAGTGCCAATCCACTGTTTGAAGTGTAGCAGTGGCACTACCCCCGTAGGAGCTGCTGGTTTAGATTTTGGGTTTTGCACGTTACCACTAAGTTTGTTGTCCAGGGGAAGAAGTCTGTAGAAATTGCAATGTCCACACAAGATGTAAAACCTTCAACTGTAGGCTTTATTTTCACTGCATAAACTTGTCAAGGAAGTAGAGAGTTTATAGAGAAGGGGAAGGTTCAGGTACGTGGTACAGAATGCACAAAAGTATTCAAAGGTCCAATATTCGCCACTCACTCCTGAGTGGGTATTGCTCACCCGGATAGACCCCTCTCACATGGCCTAGCAGCCGGAATGATGCACGGACAGTATAGAAACAGTCTCTGCCACAGACCGTCTGAGAACACAGAATGGATAGTCAGGAATCCTCTGCCACAGGATTTAAAGTCCCGAACTTCCTGCCTTAAAGCCAGAGAACCTTTAAGCCAATACGGCGGATTGTAAGACAATTTGTGTAGCGGATCCTTTTTTCCTTAACGAGGTCACCAGGCCTATCTCGAGACATCAGCTTGCCTTGCTTGTCTTCTCTAGGGCAGGTCCTCCCCCGGTTTCCTTCGCTAAGAAGCTTCCTCCACTTGGATAGACAGCTTGGGATCCCTTGCAGAACCATAGGCCCCAGCCAGCATAGCTGGGCCTACTTGACAGGAACATAGCCTCAGACCAACGTGGTCCAGAGACTGAACTCACGCACACCCACCTCGCGCCAGGAGGGCCACGAGGCGAAGGACCCCGAAAAACGGCGTCTGCCACTTAAGTACCCCCTCCCAGCATGCACAGCGGGGCACCACTCCCACTGGGCTGCTGCCGAGAAGGGTCACTCAACACACTATGGTTTGCCAGAGTTCCAACATGGGCCTGAAGTGGTAACACCACCTACAGGCAACAAGGAAAAATTCCTACCGAGCACAACCATAGCCAGAACAGAGGCCAATTTAAATAGAATTAAGAGTCTGAGCCCAACTATTGGCTCAGACACCCCTAAATTTACAATAGCGCCCGACTCGTTGGGAGACCAGCGCTACAGAAGCGTTGACTTGGAAATAGGGAGTCTACTCCCTGGGACGGCCTGAGGCATTTGGTGAACACCTTGTGTGACTGGACTACCTGGTAGAGCATCCTCTCCCCTTAATGATGGCTAAAGTTGTACCAAACTGAGTCTGTGTGAACACATAGAGATTATGGAAGTGAGCTCAGGGCTGGTAAGAGCTCAAACTTCAGCAAGCTCAATTTCTTCCATATTGAATCTTATTTCGTAAAGGGCCCCACCACTGCCAGCCAACGTGCTTATCTCATCTACCACTGGCCAATGAGGAAAGGGCAGTTTAGCAAATATAATAAACATTTTTCCTCTCGGTACCAAGCATATGCTACCCATGCAGTTGAATATTGCTAGACGAGAACATTGCTAGTGCTTAGCTCTTATTCTCTCCATACAAAATATAATGGTGCAAGTAATAATAGTAAACCTTGGTGCCAACCAAAATAAAAAAATTGAGTGTGTGAAGCTGCCCCTTTAAGTGGATTGACAACCTATGAAAAGGAAAATAATAAAAAGCAAGACGCTAACACATATCCGGTATTTGCATGTGAACAAATAGCAATCCAATATACTTGAAAATACAAAATGATGAACAAAAAGTGTAAAAAGTTTTTTACACTTCTTTTCATTGTTTTGTATTTTCAAGTATATTGGATTGCTACAATTTTTTTGTTCACATGCAAAGTATTGGATATGTGTTTGTTGCTTGTGTGTTCTTTGACATACTAATTGCCTTTTCTCACATTGTTGCTATTCAAATAAATTGTTAAAATGCCCAAGGTGTGTGGCAGAGGAACTACCAGGGTCACAGCAGTCGCACTTGCGACGGGGCCCTGTCATTCCGCCACTATCAGGGCCCCCAGAGAGGTTCCTAGACCCATGGCTCTGAGCGGCGAGCATCTCTCATACAGCTCAGAGCCAACAGTTCTCCCTGCTCCCCCCTACCTCCCTCCCTCCTCTCTCGCATGGGATGACACAGCCGATCTGCTCCTTCTCCCCCCCTCCCGTGTGTGTGCTTTGTGGGAAGCCAAATGCGAAGTCAACAAGCTCACACCTCCCGCGGTACAAATACGGGATAGAGGAGGGGGGAGAAGGAGCAGATCGGCTGTGTCATCCCGTGCAAGAGAGGAGGGAGGGAGGGATGGAGGGGGGGAGCAGGGAGAACTGTAGGCTCTGATCTGTATGAGAGACACTCTCCACTCAGAGCTGTGCTAAGGAGGAAGACGGCATTGATAAGCACTGATAGGTGTCATTGATGAGCAATGATCTGTGGCATGGATAGGAGGCGCGGCACTGATAAGCGGCATTGATAAGCAATGACAGGCAGCATTGATGAGCAATGATAAGTGTCACTGATAGGCAGCACTCATAGATGTTCACTGATAGGTGGCATTGATAAACAATGATAGGTGTCACTGATAGGCAGCATTGATGGGCACTGATAGCTGGCACTGATAGGCAGCATTGATCAGCAATGATAGCCAGCACTGAAATGCAGCACTGATTGGCACCACTGATGGACACCAATAGGTGGCATTGCTAAGCACTGATAGGTTGCACCGATAGGCAGCACTGATTATGAGTGTAAACAATTTACTGACATTCTTGGCAGTTAAGGACAATCCTTTCCTTACACAGACACAGCTTATCACATGGTAAAGGGCCACTGTTATTGCGCTGGATACATGTCCCAGGGGGCATATGGGAGGCAGAGTTCATGGGAGGATATCCATTGACACCCTCCCAAAATTGGAAGCCTGAGGGATGGATGGAAGGGGGGGGGGATGGGTAAGGGGGCTCATCATTGTTTCCTGCACCGGGACCCTAAAGTTTCTAGATGTGTCATCTCCACTTACACAGACAATATATATCCTGCGGCTCCTCCAGGGGTTCACTACAAAATATGAACCCAGTAGTAAATTAAAAACCAAGTACCTCCCCCCTTGAAGAATGAAAGCCCTGCAGCACATAAATTGGGTAGAAGAGCAGCTAAAATTCACTGCCAACCTCAAATCAACCACAACATAACAAACAAAATTCCTGCAATGATAAGAAAAAAAAAAAAAACACAGCAAAGGAGATGATTGTGCAAAAGGCCAACAATCAGAATAATTTCCTAAATGACTTACCTCTTGCAGTTAGTCAGCTTTCCCTACAGCAGTTTCCAATACACTGACACTATGGCTACTTTGAGCCCCCTTTTTTTATAATGAAAAACCTAAATGATCTCAAAGTCACATTATTGTCCCTTTTAAGCCTGGTGGTCATATCTCAAGGGCAATGTAGTGCGTTGTGGTTAAAAATAAACAAAAAATCTTCTGGGCAAATCTGCATTATCCAACAGGATTGCAAATCTCAAACCCACAGGATTTACCTTGGTAATAACAACATTTTTGACCATAAAGTGCATGTATACCGACACATTGTTGCGCTGCGTTAAATAAGCCCAGTATTGTCCTGCTGAAAACTCCACTTTTATTAGGGTCCAATAACGGGGCCTGTGTATGTAGTATTTAGTGCAATAGCATGTCATGATCCCTCTTCTCTGACAACAAAGTGCTGCCTGTCTGTCTTGGCCTGCTGGAGTCACACACCACTAGTGGACTGTGAAATTTCTAATTAGCTTGGCACGCATGAAAGTCAATCTCTACTGAGAGGAGGGCCAATATTATATGTTGTTCACTTATGTGCTACTAGTGCAGATGACTTTGCTTGTTAAATACCAGGAACTATGCTGTCAATGACAATGGGGATTTCCCAAGTATGTTAGAAAAGGAACGTGTTTTTGGGCAGGTAGAGTAAAAGCCCAGACCTACAGAAGAAAAGAAGAAGAGATAACGAACAGCGGGGCTGGAAGGAGTAAATGAGGAGTTAATGAGTTAGTTGGGAAAACAGGGGGCCGGGATTAAATTACCCTACAACCTATTATTTTTAATTCCTTTTTTTTTTTTTGCTCCCTTTCCCGGAGGTACTTCATACATGACCCTGGCTCCCTATGCCCCCCCCCTTCTTTTTTCCTTTTTACATATCTATATATATTTTTTCTGGAGGGGGAGGGGTTAGGGTGAGGAGGGACTGGTCGACAGGAGTTGAAAGAAAAGGGGATCCTATCCTTAGTACCTTGAAGTAGAATTATCGGGGCGGACAAGAAAAAGGACTAAATGGACTAAAAAGACTAAAACTTTTCCAACTGGGGTGTAATAAATAACTCAAGTGTTAAATATACAGAGGGTGGGGGTTGGTGAAATCATGTGAACAAGGGGTAGAACAAAGAGGGCATATTAAGGGCAGGTTAAGGGGGGGAGTAAAGGTGGTAGTAGGCGGGCGGACGGAGAGGGGGGAGCATAGAGGATTATATACTTTTTTTTTTTTTTTTTTTTTTTACTCACTTCTATTTTTTTTCTTTTTTTTAGGGGTTTTCCCCTTTTTTTTTTTTTTTTTTTTTTTTCCAGTTTGTAAGGCACTGGTTTTGCTACTAGGGTCAGTAGCAATACAACAATAATGGCATTAATAACTAATAACTAAATACACTTAATACACTCTAATACACTCTACTATCAAGACACAGACACACACAGCACATAATGCACATAACGCACAATTCAACAGGAAAGTCGCACACAGATTATAAACACCAACATTAGACACAAATAGGTCACATTAAGGGCACAATAGGCCACAATGGGCCGCCGCTGTGGGGCACAAGGTGGGGGGGTCTGATTGTGGGCCCAATCGCGGAGGTTCCACCCCCTTTTTTTTTTTTTTCTCACCTGCACTAACGGAATACTACACAGGAATGTACACGCCCGAATTGGGGGCCACGAATAAGGGCTAGTGGGATGTGGCTTTTTTTAGAGGACACAGCACTCTTTCTCTAGAAAGGTTTTTTTTTTTTTTTGTTTTTCTTCCTCTCTCTTCCTCTTCCCCTCCCCCTTTTCTTTCCCCTTGTATGCGGTATAGGTAGGCGTATGTGTTTGCGCGTTAAGGCGTAAATATATACAATATATATACACAATATATACACAATCCCCGATAAGCCACCTACCTGTAATGATCACATGGAAGTTAAGACTCAGTTGGGAGGGGGAAAGAAAAAGGAAAAGTCCCCCCCCCCCTTTTCTTCTCGTTTCTTTTTATCTATTTTTTCTGTCTGTTTTACGCGGTAACCATATCATTTTGTCTATCCCATTCGATTAGAAGGGGGAGTGGGGGAAGAGGGGGAAAATGGGACATGTATATGAGCGCATATTAAATGTATGCATAAATGTATATAAATGTATGTAAATGTAAATTTATTTAAATATATATCCCATAAGTTAAACATACTAATGTACTAGTAAGGGGATAGGGGGAGGGGGGTAAAGGCAGAACATGTAAAGGAGGGGATGATGTAGCAGAGAGCAAAGTGAATGTAAGGATTACTATTTGAATGTTTGGTTGGTGATAGCTCTCATGCTCTTTTGTGAATCTTGCTGACCCCCATCTTGTACTGTCTCTATATGCCACCCGGGCATGATGACATGTAAGGAAAATGGGTTTATTTTCCTCTCTTTTCTTTTTTTTTTTTTTTATTAGAATGAGGATATGGGAGCCGGCCCCTCAGTACTCCTTTCAGTATCCTTCTTTTTTCTGTTTTTTTCTTTTTCTCTCTTCTCTTTTTTTTCTTCTCTTTCTCAGATGAAGCGAGGAATATAGAGCAACAAAGTGCAACATAGTGCATTATGACTATTGTTTCTGTTTTAAGGAGTCTAGAAGGGTACCGTGGAGAGGCCCAGCTCCAAGCTCTCTCTTTTTTTTTCTATTCTGTGGCTAGCCTGAATAGTGGTTCCGCTCTCTTTTTTCTTGTTTTTTGGTTTAGAGCCAGGGGAACTGCTGTTTTGTGCTGAACTTTTATTTTTTCTCTCTCTTTTTTGTCTCCCTCCTGGGGAGGAATACTCGCGCACGCCTGTGTTCAGAGGCCCTCGGATACCGGTTCAGCTTTATGGTGTGAACAGGCTCTTTGAGGGGGTTGGGACGCAGGGGGGCACGGGTTCTACCTGGGGTACACGCCCCTAACCATAGGCTGACGCTCAAATACCGTGTATACGGTGAGTGTTAATTAGCAGATTGCTAAATATTAGAGTTTGATCCTACTCTTTTTTGTATTTTTTTTTTTCTTCTCTCCCTTTTCCCTCTCTCCCATTCCCCCCTCCCGCCCATATCCTCCCCAATACGACTAAAGGGAATTGAGATGGAGGCTTTAAATATTTTGTCACTGAACGTAAAAGGATTGAACTCACCAGAAAAAAGGAGGGTCCTTATGCATGACCTGCAAAGACTAAGGGTAGACATGGCATATATACAGGAAACCCACTTCAGAGAAGATAAAACCCCGATCTTAAAAAACAGGTTTTACCCAACTGTATATCACGCTACAAATCAAGAGTCAAAGTCAAAAGGGGTATCTATCCTTATAGGAGGGAGAATTAAGTGGACATACACGGATATGATGAGAGACACGAAAGGGAGATATCTATTTGTGAAAGGTAAAATAGGAGGAATCGGGGTAACATTTGCCAACGTATATGCACCGAACGAGCAACAGGAAACTTTCCTGGGTAAAACGATTAAACGTCTTCAAGACCTCTCAGAAGGTCACCTGATACTGGGAGGGGACTTGAACATCCCGCTAGATCCCAAGATGGATACATCAACGGGAAAGTCATCTATCTCTTGTGGGGTTAGAAATCGTCTCAACCAAACTCTATTTAAAAACCAGTTGACTGATATATGGAGATTGCTACATAACAAAGAAAAAGACTATACATTCTACTCTTCACCACATAAAACCTACTCTCGAATAGATCTTTTTCTTATCCCACATGCCCAATTACATTCAGTACGATCAGCTAAAATAGGATCTATTACATGGTCAGACCATGCCCCGATTTTTCTGGAATATGAGATACAAGATTATAGACAGACTAGATCTAACCAGTGGAGACTAAATGAAAGTCTATTGCAAGACAAAAAAACTCTAGAAGAGGTAATTAAAGAATTGGAATGTTACTTTAACACCAACGATACCCCGGAGTGCGATCCCGGAATTATCTGGGAAGCACATAAGGTGGTCATTAGAGGGGTTCTAATTAAACATGGGTCTAGAATAAAAAGGGAACGTACGGAAAAACTGAAAAAGTTACTGGAGGAATTGGCCATGTTGGAGAGTAGACATAAGCAGGCAGGATTTACAACAGGAGAGGAAGAGGTGGTGAGGAAAAGAAGGGAAATTACAGATTTTTTGTACTATAAAGCTCAAGCAGCAATACAGAGGTGTAAAAAGTATGCATACGAATCAGGAGATAAGTGTGGGAAGGGATTGGCTAGATTATTACGTGAACAGAAGACGAGTAACTATATCCCATGTATCAAACCATTAAAGAAACAGAAAGTTTTTAAACCAAAGGATATAGCGAAAGAGTTTCAAGAATACTATAGCTCTCTCTATAATATAAAAAGTAAACCCCCGATCAAAGGAAAGATCGACCAGTATCTTATGGAATCAGCAATACCAAAACTAATGGAAGCAGATAAAGAGAAGCTAGATGCCCCTATAGTTGAAGAAGAAATCAAAGTAGCAGTTAATTCAATGAAACAGGGGAAAGCGCCTGGGCCCGACGGGTATACGGGTCAATACTATAAAACTCTATTCCCATCGCTATTGAAATATATGACGAAATTCTTTAAACGCATTAGGGACATCAGCTAGCTTTACGAAAGAAACTTTACTGGCCTATATTTCGGTGATACCGAAAGAGGGGAAAGACTTGAGTTTGTGTGAAAGTTATAGGCCGATTTCGTTACTAAATTTAGACGTGAAAATCTTCGCTAAGATCCTGGCAAATAGAATACAACAATATATCCCAGAACTGATACATTTGGACCAGGTGGGATTTGTCCCCACACGGGAAGCACGCGACAACACGATAAAAGCCATTAACTTAGTACAGATTGTAAACAAAACACAGACACAATGTGTACTATTAAATACAGACGCAGAAAAGGCCTTTGACAGGGTGAATTGGAGCTATATGAGGGCAGTTTTACAACATGGAGGTTTTGGAGATAAAATGATAAAATGGATACTGTCTATGTACTCTGGCCTGACGGCCCAAGTTCGGGCCAACGAAATAGTATCAGAACCCTTCCAGATATGGAATGGTACAAGACAGGGGTGCCCCCTGTCCCCGCTCATCTTCGCCCTGTCGCTAGAACCCTTCCTGTGTACCGTACGCTTAAATAAAAATATATCAGGAATACACATAGGAAAAAACCATTGCAAAATATCTGCATACGCAGATGACATGCTGTTCACACTCACGAAACCACTGATCTCTATCCCGAACCTAATGAGGGAATTCGAGAAATATGGCTCTCTCTCGAACTTAAGTATTAACTTCAATAAATCAGAAGCAATGGGAATTAACGTCCCACAAACATTAATAAATCACTTAAAACAAAAATGTAAGTTTAAATGGACAGAAAAAGCATTAACATACCTGGGTATACAACTTTCAGGGAGAGTAGATAAGATTTTTGAATTAAATTTTCCACCATTGCTTCAGAAGGTGAAGATACTACTGGATAAGTGGAACCAGGGGTTCCACACCTGGTTAGGCCGATGTAATGTCATTAAGAGGAGTATACTCCCAAAAATCCTTTACTTATTGCAAACATTACCAATCCATATCCCAGCGCAGTTTTTCAAACAATGCCAGAGAGTCATCTTCAAGTTTATTTGGGCACACAAAAATCCCAGAATACAAAGAAAACAACTAATGTATACCAAACAACAGGGAGGTCTGGGAGTGCCAGATATACGGAAGTACTACTATGCTGCCCACTTGAACAGATTAATAGACTGGAATAGGCACGCAGACACTAAACTCTGGGTACAAATTGAACAATCCCAATCTAAAACGCCATTAGAAAGGGCACCATGGTGGTATGCTTCATTTCCAAAAGAACTTAACAAAAACCCGATACTGGGAAATACAGTGAAGATATGTGTAACAGCTTTTTCCATGATGGGCATGGACCCTAGGACCTCTCCACTATACCCAGTACTGGGAAACCCCCTTTTTCCCCCGGGAGATGAGGATGGAGTTTTCCGAGACTTAAGGGAGGGGGGGTGTAGACAGGTAGTGAGTTATATACGAAGGGGAAGATGGCTCACAATAGCTGAACTGATGGAACAAGGGGGGGGATTCCATCTAAAGTTTTGGAATGCACTCCAGATGGTTCACTTTTTGAATACATTACCAAACCCAGGGGTTTTCAAAAGACCAATTACGAGAATTGAAAAAATGTGTAGCGAGAGGGGAAGATTACAACATACACTATCATTATGTTATGATATATTGACACAGTCAGGGAATCATCCTCTGAAATGTGTCCAGGATTGGGAACAGGAACTAAAAAAGGTATTTAGCACGGAACAGCGACAATGCATATATAAACGAATACATAAAACATCAATATGCGCAAGGACACAGGAGACAAATTATAAGATATTCGCGAGGTGGTACAGGACACCGGAGAGATTAAACAAAATCTTCCCGGAGGTGTCAGATAAATGTTGGAGGTGCCTGGGGAATAAAGGGACGTTGTTACACATATTCTGGGACTGCCCTTTGATAAGGAGCTTTTGGCTGGAGATTAAAAGGATACTTCAGATATGCTCAGAATATGAGATACCGGAAGATCCAGAATTCTACCTCTTACATGTGAACCAAATACAAGAGAAAGCATATAGGGAGACAAGTCTAGGTCATCTATTAGATGCTGCAAAAATGTGCATAACAAAAAAATGGAAGTCCTCAACATCACCCACAATAGAGATGTGGATAAATAAAGTAAAAGAAATCAGTAAATTAGAAGAATTAATACAAACAGCACAACACCAAAAGGAAAGATATTTAAGAATTTGGACACCCTGGAAATCTTTTATAGACTCCAGGGCTTGAGGGGGGGGAATGGGGGTGTGGGATAATGGAGAGAGTATGGGCAAATTTTTTTTTTTTTTTTTTCTCCTTTTCTTTATGGTTTTGTTCTCTTTTCTGGTTTATATATTTTTTTTTTCTCTTTCTTTTCTTCTCTTTGCTCCTCTAACAGATGGGTAGGAGTGTTTAGGATCACATCCATAGGTTAGAGGGGATACGCTACAGAACGCAGTGGCAAGGTCAACCTATGTGAATTGTATATATATATAATGAAGATGTGTACAACAACAGTATCTTAAAAGTAATAAGCACTGCTATAATTGTATAATGTATAATGTTTTATTAATGTGTATCTAAATAAAACAAAATAATCGTAAAAAAAAAAGAAAAGGAACGTGTGATCCACTCCCCCTTCCTTTAAACAAAATCATTGGCTGTGCCATCGGTTTGCTTTGAAGAGCTCTAATAAATATGAAACAGCCTAAAGCCTCTGCTAGGGGCCTTACAGTGGGAAGAGTGTTTTTATGCAGCTGAGAGGTGCCTGGGAGTGAAAGGTGTTCATGTACAGCCGCCTGTACAAATCAATGACAGATTGCAGCTGTGTGCGTGACACTGCACATCCGAGAGTTGGCATGCATACAAAGACAGAAGAGCGGCCCTGGACGCAGACCGTGTGCTTCTTGGATGTGATGTCAGCAGCCCCAGTAGACTCAGAGCTGTCACTGCTTCCCCAGCAGCTATATACAGTGGGGATCCAAAGTTTGGGCACCCCAGGTAAAAATTTGTATTAACCACTTCCCGACCTCCTCATGTACATATACGTCAGCAGAATGGCACGGACAGGCACATGTACGTACCTGTACGTCCTCTGCTAGACGTGGGTGGGGGGTCCGATCGGGACCCTCCCCGGTACATGCGGAGGTCGGGAGGAGCGATCCGGGACGACGGCGTGGCTATTTGTTTTTAGCCGCTCCGTCGCGATCGCTCCCCGGAGCTGAAGAACGGGGAGAGCCGTGTGTAAACACGGCTTCCCCGTGCTTCACTGTGGCGGCGCATCGATCGGGTGATCCCCTTTATAGGGGAGATGCGATCGATGATGTCATTCCTACAGCCACACCCCCCTACACTAGTAAACACACACACACACAGTGATCCCTAAATGTTACAGCGCCCCCTGTGTTTAACTCCCAAACTGCAACTGTCATTTTCACAATAAAGAATGCAATTTAAATGCATTTTTTGCTGTGAAAATGACAATGGTCCCAAAAATGTGTCAAAATTGTCCGAAGTGTCCGCCATAATGTCGCAGTCACAAAAAAAAAAAAAAACGCTGATCGCCGCCATTAGTAGTAAAAAAAAATAAAAAAAATAAAGATGCAAAAAAACTATCCCCTATTTTGTAAACGCTATAAACTTTGCGCAATCCAACCGATAAACGATTATTGCGATTTTTTTTACCAAAAATAGGTAGAAGAATACGTATCGGCCTAAACTGAGGAAAAAAAAAATTATATATGTTTTTGGGGGATATTTATTACAGCAAAAAGTAAAAAATATTGCATTTTTTTCAAAATTGTCGCTCTATTTTTGTTTATAGCGCAAAAAATAAAAACCGCAGAGGTGATCAAATACCACCAAAAGAAAGCTCTATTTGTGGGGAAAAAAGGACGCCAATTTTGTTTGGGAGCCACGTCGCACGACCGCGCAATTGTCTGTTAAAGCGACGCAGTCCCGAACTGTAAAAACCCCTTGGGTCTTTAGGCAGCAATATGGTCCGGGGCTTAAGTGGTTAATGTGCATAACGAAGCCAAGGAAAGATGGAAAAAATCTACAAAAGGCATCAAATTACAGATTAGACATTCTTATATTATGTCAAAAAAAAGTTACATTTTATTTCCATCATTTACACTTTCAAAATTACAGAAAACAAAAAAATGGCGTTTGCAAAAGTTTGGGCACCCTGCAGAGTTAATATCTTGTACTGCCCCCTTTGGCAAGTATCACAGCTTGTAAACGCTTTTTGTAGTCAGCCAAGAGTCTTTAAATTCTTGTTTGAGGTATCTTTGTCCATTCTTCCTTACAAAAGTCTTCCAGTTCTTTGAGATCTCTGGGCTGTCTGTCACGCACTGCTCTTTTAAGGTCTATCCATAGATTTTCAATTATGTTGAGGTCAGGTGATTGTGAAGGCCATGGCAAAACCTTCAGTTTACACCTCTTGATGTAATCCCCCGTGGATTTTAAGGTGTGTTTAGGATCATTATCCATTTGTAGAAGCCATCCTCTCTTTAACTTCAGCATTTTCACAGATGGCATCAAGTTACCATCCAAAATTTGCCGAAATTTTATTGAATCCATTTTTCCTTCTACTCGTGAAATGTTCCCTGTGCCACTGGCTGCAATACAACCCCAAAGCATGATTGATCCACCCCCATGCTTAGCAGTTGGACAGAGGTTCTTTTCATTAAATTCGGTGCCCTTTCTTCTCCAAACGTACCTTTACTCATTCCGGCCAAAAAGTTCTATTTTAACCTCATCGGTCCACAGAACTTTTTTCCAAAATGCATCAGGCTTGTCTATATGTTCATTTGCAAAGTTCAAATACTGATTTTTGTGGCGAGGACGTAGAAGAGGTTTTCTTCTGATGACTCTTCCATGAAGACCATATTTGTACAAGTATCTCTTTATAGTGGAATAGTGTACCACAACTCCAGTGTCTGCCAGATCTTTCTGGAGGGATCGTGCAGTCAAACGTGGGTTTTGAATTGCTTTTCTCACAATCCTGCGAGCTGTTCTGTCTGATATTTTTCTTGGTCTTCCAGATCTTGCTTTAACTTCCACTGTTCCTGATGACTGCCATTTCTTAATTACATTCCGAACAGAGGATATTGACATCTGAAAACGCTTTGCCATATTCTTATAGTCTTCTCCAGCTTTGTGAGCGTCAACTATTTTCAGTTTTCTAGACAACTGCTTAGAAGAACCCATGGTGCTGATTGTTGGGGCAAGGTCAGATGAGCCTGGGCATTTAAAACCTTTGAGATTGACATCACCTGGTCTTCCCAGACGATGATTGAGAACAATCCATGACACTGGCAGGTCTCAGCTTTGCAAAGGGGGCAGTGCATGCTATAAATTCTGCAGGGTGCCCAAACTTTTGCAGACGCCATTTTTTTGTTTTCTGTAATTTTGAAAGTGTAAATGATGGAAATAAAATCTAACTTTTTTTTTGACATATTATAAGAATGTCTAATCTGTAATTTGATGCCTTTTGGAGATTTTTCCATCTTTCCTTGGCTTCGTTATGCACATTAATACAAATTTTTACCTGGGTGCCCAAACTTTCGATCCTCACTGTAAAGGGTATCATAGGGAGGTAAAGGAAGGGGTGAACCAGCAAGGCCAGCACAGATAAGGACTATGAAATACAAGGTGAGAGGAGGTTGTGCAAGTTTTAAGCTGCTATGCTTTTACCTGCAGTTTTTTTTACGTTGACGACAGGGTGTCTTAACCACTTAAAAGGGGTTGTAAAGGTACAATTTTTTTTTCCTAAATAGCTTCCTTTACCTTAGTGCAGTCCTTCTTCACTTACCTCATCCTTCGATTTTGCTTTTAAATGTCCTTATTTCTTCTGAGAAATCCTCACTTCCTGTTCTTCTGTCTGTAACTCCACACAGTAATGCAAGGCTTTCTCCCTGGTGTGGAGTGTCGTGCTCGCACCCTCCCTTGGACTACAGGAGAGTCAGGACGCTCTCTCTACGTTGCAGATAGAGAAAGGAGCTATGTGATAGTGGACGTCCTGACTCTCCCGTAGTCCAAGGGAGGGGGCGAGCACGACACTCCACACCAGGGAGAAAGCCTTGCATTACTGTGTGGAGTTACAGACAGAAGAACAGGAAGTGAGGATTTTTCAGAAGAAATAAGGACATTTAAAAGCAAAATTGAAGGATGAGGTAAGTGAAGGAGGACTGCACTAAGGTAAGGGAAGCTATTTATGTTTTTTTTTTTTTTTTTACCTATACAACCACTTTAAGCAATGGAAGCTCCCCTATTTTTCTACCCAAACAAAATATACGTCCTTTTTACCCACAAATAGAGCTTTCTTTTGGTGATATTTGATCACCTAACAAATTGCTACAAATTATAAAAAAAAAAAAATTACATGTATGCTTTAATACAGGCATGTCCAAAGTCCGGCCCGCGGGCCAATCGCGGCCCACATTCCAGTTTTGAATGGCCCGAATGATTGATGCAGCCACCACAGTGAAGCACGGGGAAGCCGTGTTTACACACGGCTCTCCCCGTTCTTCAGCTCCGGGGAGCGATCGCGATGGAGCGGCTATAAACGAATAGCCGCGCCGTCGTCCTGGATCGCTCCCCGCGGGTATCCGACCGCCGCATGTAGCAGGGGGGGGTCCCAATCGGACCCCGACCCGCGGAAAGCGGGGACGTACATGTACGCCCATATGCCTGTACGTGCCATTCTGTGGACGTACATATACATGTGGCAGTCGGCAAGTGGTTTAAAAGGTATCATTTTTTTTTTAAACAATAATCATGTTACCTGCTCTGTGCAGTTGTTTACGAATCTAATGAAAATTTGTATTTCGTACGAATCCAAATTGAATTTCGGACACGAATTACAAATCTTCTGGAATCTCCTCCATGCTCTTGAGACTGTGCTGTGAGAAACAGCAAACCCTTCTGGCAATGACACGTATTGATGTGCCATCCTGGAGACGTTGGACTGCCTGTGCAACCTTTATAGGGTCCAAGTATCACCTCGTGCTACCAGAAGTTACACTGACCCTAGCCAAATGCAAAAACTAGTGAAAATAGTCAGAAAAGATGAGTAGGGAAAAATAAAAATGTGAGTGGCCTCCACATGTAAAACCATTTCTGTTTTGAAGGTCGTCCAATTGTTGCCCATCTAGTGCACCTGTTAATCAGTTTCAGCTGCTTTGGTGATAAATTAACAACCCCCTCTGCTAGTTAACTGACCAGATCAATACCCCAGGAGTTGTATTGACTTGATGCTATACTCTGATTATAAAGTGTTCCTTTAACTATTTTTTGAGCAGTGTGTGTGTGTGTGTGTGTGTGTGTGTGTGTATGTATATATATATATATATACACACACACACACGTGTTTGAGCTTTGGGGTTGCACACCCTAAGAGCCCTTTCACACTGAGCCGCCCAAAGCATCGGAGGTAAAACGCCGCTATTTTTACCGCCAACGCTATGGGTGGATTTTAAAATAAACACAGTCCTTCCTTAGAAATCCTCTCCACAAAGTGTATATGAAAGTGACCCTTCATCAACTAAATGCAATGTCATCCACAAATAATAAAAAAAGATTCCACCACTTTGTCACACGGTTAAATGCCCCTCTTACCAGATCTGATGGACCATCATATTATAAATGGTCATTGCATCAAAGCCAGAGACGACTCCCTTCGGCATAGAAATGTTCCCACCAACGATATCACCACTGGATAAAAATTAAACAATCTCCCATCGTGAAAAGTGTAAAAAAAATCTCTACTTTTATTCATAAAGACTAATGTCCACATCCACTTTAAATACGGTGCAAAAAAACAGCAAAAAAATAAGTTGCCTTACATAAAATGGTATTGTAGCAGGCTGAAAGCTTTGGGCACTGAAAGACACTAAATCAGAACAGCAAACAGCATGGACCGGCGTAATACATGATGGAACTTTTTTGTTTTGTATAATTTATTAACATTTCTTTATAGACGTTTTCACTTAAAGTGGACCTACACCCTTCATCAGCACTGTCCTCCTCCCCACCCTGCTCCCCCTCCGCAGCACTGATATCGGTTTCTTTTTTACCCATGTTTTTTCCCCTCAAAAGTTCAGCCCGCTCCCTGTTTTCCAGAATTCGTCTAGGATTATGGCGCCGTGCCCCCAGTGCCTGACATGCAGTCCCATTCAGCAAAGAGGAGGGGGCGTGGTGAGCGGCGCCTGCACCCGAAGAGCTAGTAGCTGAACCAACACCATGGAGGCACCAGACCTGTGCAGCCACTGCAGGAGGAGGATCCCAGCAGCTCAATGCTGGACCTGCTTGCTAGGTGAGAATGCTTTTTGTGCTGAAGAATGTCAAAGATAAGCAGAGGAAAAAATGGGGGGGGGGGCTGCAGTTCCTCTCTAATTATAATTTTGAATATATGTTACAAAGTAGCTTCTTGTGCTTGTCGATTGGTGACCTAGCGTGGATTTAATTAATTTTTATATACAATCTATAGTTAAATACATGTGTACATACAAAGGGGTAAAACCAATGGATTCTGGGGCTTTCAGGTTAAGTATAGACACTGGGGCAGTGATGTACAACAAGGGCCGGTGCTAGCGCAAGGCAAGTTGGGCACTTGCCTTACGGCGCCAGGGAAACAGGGCGGAAAACTGAGCCGGTCACCGCCGGGACAGTCGTAGTGTGTGTGTCTGTGGTGGGTTAGGCTCAGGGCTGCTGCTGCGTGACAATCCGTCCAAATCCTAACTGCTCTGTACAGACGGTGTCACTGGCTGTGCTCTGGGCTTCGGCCACCAGGCTCCATTCAGTGCGCCCGGTGATTGGACGAACGGAGGTCACATTCGGTGGCAGGGCTGGATTGCTCCAGGAGTCCCGTCTTCGCCTTGCTGTGTGAACCGCCGCCGTCTTCTCTTCCTCCTCTTTGGGTTGGATGATTTCCCCTACGTTGTGGCAGCCACTCTGGCACTGGCGCTGTGGCGCCAGCTCTACCCCGGTCCCCGCATGCAATGAAATTACATCTCCAGGGATATGGATCTGTGGCTGCCTGACCAAGTGAACTGCGGTATGTGAAACGGATGTACATACACAGAGCATCAACTTCTCCCCCACAATGTCCTCAATGTGCCTCCTGTCACCTCAATGTCCCACCACTTATCTCTAATGCCTCTCCTCCCCCCCCCCACTTATCCACAATGCCCCTCCTCTCCTTTCACTTATCCCCAATGTCCCTCCTGTCCCACCACTTATGCCAAATGTCCCCCCCTGTCCTACCACGTATCCCAAATGTTTCTCCTCTCCTCTCATGTATCCCAAATATCCCCCACTTATCTCAAGTAGCCCCTCTCTCCCCAATTGTCCCAAACATCCCCACACTTCGCAATAATGTCCCCCTCCCCCACTTAGCACCAATGTTCCAATTTCCCCCCCCAAGTTAGAAATTAGCACATTCCCCCCCTCCCCCCATTTAGCACCAATGCCCCATTAACTTAGCACCAATATCATTGCCTATACCCCCTCATTCTACAAAGTGCATATACAGGGGATTCGATTCACTGAAAACCTGTGGAGGGAAATCATTTATTGACGACTGCTGCGTGTGTGCCGGGGGGAGGCGGCAAAATGCACCTTCGCCTGAGTTCGCAAAAATCCTTGCACCGGCCCTGTGTACAGCTGTATCTAAACTACCATGAACCTGCTTCTGAAAATGCTGGTTTCTGTGATGTAAAAAAAATGAAACAAAGATAATTAATTTCAGAACTTTTTCCACCTTTAAATGTGACCTATAAACTGTACAGCTCAAAAACATTTTTTTTTTCTTTGGGGGGTGGGGAATAAGTAAAAATAAATGTGGTTGCACAAGTGTGCACACCCTCTTATAACTGGGGATGTAGAATTAAGCACATTCAGACTCATGTTAAATAGGAGTCAGTACACACCTGCCATCATTTAAAGTGCCTCTGATTAACCCTAAATAAAATTCAACTGCTCTTTCTTGAAATTTTCTTAGTCGCATTCCACAACAAAAGCCACGGTCCGTGGAGCTCTTCCAAAGCATCAGAGGGATCTCATTGTTAAAAGGTATCAGTCAGGAGAAGGGTGAAAAAGAATTTCTACGGCATTGAAATATACCTATGAGACACACTGAAGACAGTCATCATCAAGTGGTGAACAGATGGCACAACAGTGACATTACCAAGAACTGGACATCCCTTCAAAATTTTTGAAGACGAGAAGAAAACTGGTCAAGGAGGTGGCTAAGAGGCCTACAGCAACATTAAAGCGGATGTGCCACTAAAACAATATATTAAAAGCTAGCAGCTACAAATACTGCAGCTGCTGACTTTTAATATAAGGACACTTACCTGTCCTGGAGTCCAGCGGTGATCGCAGCAGAGGATGAGCCGATCGCTCGTCACCCTGCTGCTCCCCCCTCCATCCACGGTGAGGGAACCAGGAAGTGAAGCGCTGCGGCTTCACTGCCCGGTTCCCTACGGCGCATGCGCGAGTCGCGCTGCGCCCGCCGATTGGCTCACACGCTGTGTGCTGGGAGCCGAGTGTTCCCAGCACACAACGGGCGACAGACGGGATGTGACGGAATGCCCGTCTTTCGCCCGTAGCGTGTGGCCGGAAGTGGGTGCAAATACCTGTCTTTAGACAGGTGTCTGCACCCCCCTCCCCCCTGAAAGGTGTCAAATGTGACACCGGAGGGGGGGAGGGTTCCGATCAGCGGGACTCCACTTTAGGGTGGAGGACCGCTTTAAAGGAGCTGCAGGAATGTCTGTCAGGGACTGGCTGTGTGGTACATGTGACAACAATCTCACATATTCTTCATATGCCTGGGCGATGGGGTAGAGTGGCCTTTTACTACGAAGAAAAAATCCAGGCCTGGCTAAATTTTCAAAAAACACATCTGAAGTCTCCTAAAAGTACGTGGGAAAATGTGTTATGGTGTGATGAAACCAATGTTTAACCTTTTGGTCATTATTCAAATGATATATTTAGCACAAAAACATTGCACATCACCAAAAGAACACCATACCCACAGTGAAGCATGGTGGTGGCAGCATCATGCTTTGGGGCGGTTTTTCTTCAGCTGGAACAGGTGCTATACATACACCCCTGAAGAATGAATCAACTTCTAAAAGTGTTGGTTGATTCTGCCAACAATGAGTAATGGTGTGTTTATCGTGAAGTTACCAGAAAAAGTAGAACATCACTTTTATGTATATCGTATGTTCTGTTGGTAAAACAATACATCAGCCATAATCTGTTTTTAAAGTGATATTGTTAAATAAAATTTGCATTGAAATTTTCGCAAAAAACTTTGTCAATATACAATATTAATGGATTAAAGATTATATACTTTTTTGGGCCTTTAAAGTCCTGTTAGGGGGGTTCTTTCTTTTCAGTCTCATTTGGGATGATGCCTACCTAATCCGACCTTCGACTATACCCTCATTTCTATTGCAACTTTGGAGAGGAGAGAGGAGAATTCTCTTTCTGCTCCCCGAGAACACGTTTGGCCAGAGGGAGAAGATGGGGATCTATGCTCACAGCTTTCTGGAAACCCTGCATAAATGTAGGGAATAGTGGAGGTAGACTGATCTGAAATTATTCTCACCGTTATTGTCATTGCCTGCATATTGCATGCCCCTGTTGGACCATCTATACTTATTTTCTGCCTGAAGCTGTTAACCACTGCAGCACCAGAACTTCAGTGACAGGAAGAGGCATCTCCGCAGTGAGGATTTCTATAGGATCCATTTGTCTGCACAATGCGAGTCATCTTACATTATAGGCAAGTGATGAGACTAAATCTGTAGGGACTTCGGCTTTAAAGCCACAAGTGCTTTACTTCTGCTTTTTCTTTAATCCAGCTTTACAATAATTTAGATGTTGGATTGAAGGTTTAGTATAACAAATTTGATTACTAAGTTTTTTTTTTTTTTTTAAATAAATGTTGATCAGAACAAAATGAGATATGGAGGAGGAAAGTGTAATATGGGTCAAAATGGACAGTTAGGAGCTACATTCCCATTCGCTGTGGCCCAGTATACACTATTCCTAGATTTCATCGTTGGTAACTCCAATATCTTATAGAAGTTCCCAGGTATTCAAATGACTTGGCAGTGAATACTAGGCTTGTTACGTGCGAACACTTGTAGTGCACAAATGCTACAGCACTACAAGTGTAATTAAAAACTAATAATTTCCAATGTAAATAAAAGGAAATGTATGGTAATTCAAGGTAATATATGGTATAAATAAAAGCCCAGCATAGATGCACCGTGTTATGTGTATTGGAAAAAAGTAGTTAGCAGCTTCCGATGAGTTCCCCCTCTAGTGGTCAGAGATAAAGTTGCAATGAATGCCTGTCCTTAACTAGTTCGAAGAATTACTCTTTGTTTGGGAAACGCAGTTTAGAACTGCTGGTACATTTAAAAGATATGTTGGAAAAATGTCACATTGTGGTGCTGAAATTAAAATCCCTGAGCAAATCATAATTATGTGTGTTATGTAATTTAGATATTTCATCCAGTTTCCAGCTACTCGGTTAATATTAATTACTGTTTTCATCACCATCTGTATTCATGTTGAGTACAAAGGGGGATCCATGGCTGTTTATACAGTAACAAGGGTTTTTGAATTTTCATAGTAAGTCAAGATTAAATCTTGACTTACTCTGCAGTTTCAGTATTTATTGGATATGGCAAAAATAAAGAGTGTAAAACTGTACATATTAAAATAAAAGTTTAAAGATACAAGGTTCTCTCTGCTGTTACAATGCATTCCATTTATGTGGACATATAACATTCCCTACCATGATCTCTTATTAATATCCTTACCTGCAGATTGCCAGGACCTTCTCTGTTACATCACCATCTGGAATTCATGATGGGAGTCTTGGCGTTTGGATATGTGATGCCCCCAGATGTGCCCATCAAACCATTCCTCAGATACAGCTCCATCCTGGCATCTGCTGTGCAGCCTCTGGCTTAATGCAGCTTTTAATATAACTGATTGATTTCATAATCCCAATAAATGAGAGGGGGCTGGATTATAACAATGTACAGATCATCCCAGCGAGGAAATGAGATGAAACTGAAATCCAGGACTACCTGAAATGTTGGAGGGCAATACCAAATGCAAAAAGACATTTAAGAAGGCAGGGTAAATGCATTTGAACAAACCACATTTTTGCAATAGAAGCGTTCAGTAAAACATAAATATGACCATTCACATAGTATATCCAAATCTGTGAAAGTTTATAATATCTCACAAGTGTTAGTGAGTTATACAGATGTCAGTTATGGCACTTGAAGTTATTAGTCACCTCAACTGAAAAAGCAAAGATTTGCCATTTTATAGGAAATATCTAAAATGTTTATTGTGCTGAAGCAGAAGGTTTACCTTTTTTCTTTTTACTCCTCCAGAAAATAGCATTGCACTTCCTGTGCCTTGAGCTAAAATTGTACATCTGCAGCGTGAGATCATCTAAAGCAATTCTGATTTTTAATTGTTCTCAAAAGACTTGGAGATGTCACCGGTATGCTGGTCGCTGTTCTTTGTGCTGGAGAGAAAACTGAACCCGAGAACCTACATTACAAAGGATCTCTCTGCTTTATCCATTATCTGGATCTGTGCTAGGATCTCCAGAATTCCTAGGACCTCAACTGCCACCAGGATTTCCAGAGTTCCTAGTAATAATGCTGGGCACGTCCTTTTACTAGAATGGCATTTAAGCTCCTGCCTTTAAAGTAGCTGGTGCTGGGTCTTATTGCCAGATAAAGATCTAGGTTACTTACCTGCCAGTTTGACTGTTTGTTGCTGACCCAGAATGAACTGACTACGCTCTTGCCTGCCTAGTCTGGATCCGATCGTTTTTGCCTGCCATGACTTCCTACCTGGACGTGACTACTCTCTCACTGCATTTAATTCTTGGTGTTTACACATATGTACAGCGAGTATAGAAAATAATCAACCCCTTTAAATAATCACATTTTGTTGCTTTGCAGCCTGAAATTAAGACAGACACAGTTTTTGTTTTATCCAGTTGTATTTACTCTTCGGCACATCACAGATCTGGTGGACAATTTCCTGGGAAGGGCTAGGGAAGACCCGGCTGTCATGGTGCACGTTGGCACCAATGATAAAGTCATAGGCAGATGGAGTGTAAAGAAGTGTAAAGAATGATTTTAGGGACTTTTTAGGGAAATTGAGGAAAAGGGACCTCCAAGGTAGTATTCTCAGATCTGCTGGGAGTGAAGATGGCCGAAAAGTTAGAGGGGTTTTTAAACTAGTTGATGGGGGGAGGGTCCAGAGGTAGACAGTCAGCAATGAACATACTCCAGAGAGAGTATTGGGGGCATTAGTGGTAGGTTGACTAAAGCACAGAAACCCGAGGTAAGTATAGTAACAAGCACCATTTGCAATCTCGAAACACCCAGTAAGAGGACAGTATGCGACCGGTCTAAAATATGTGGCATGTTCACCAATGCCAGGAGCCTGGCGGAAAAGATGGGTGTACTAGAGATACTGTTGAACGAGGAGGATTTTGATTTTGTGGGAATTTCAGAGACCTTGTTCAACAGCTCTCATGATTGGCTTGCAACCATTCAAGGGTATTCCCTTTTTCGCAGGGATAGAGGGGGTAAAAAAAAAGGGGGAGGGGCATATATCAAGAATATTATACAAGTGAATGTGAGAGGTGACATCAATAAAGGGAGCTAGGGAGGAGGTGGAATTCTTATGAGTAGAGCTCCAAAGGGATTTTAAGAGGAAATTAATACTGGGACTATGCTCTAGCCCCCTAACCTGAGGGAGGAGGAGATGGACCTCCAATCACAATTTGGATTAGCAGAAAGGATGGGAAGTGTTATCATAATGGGGGATTTTAATTATACAGACAGACTGGGTGGAGAGAACCACGCATTCGTCCAAGGCTCGCCAGTTTCTAAATGTCTTGCAAGTTAATTTCATGGGTAAGATGGTAGATGCACCAACTAGAAACAAGGTGTTACTAGATCTACTGATTACCAATACAGACCTGATCACGGATGTGAAAATATGGGTCAATTTAGGAAACAGCGATCACAGGTCAATTGGCTTCAATATAAATCATACAAATAGGAAACACAAGGGAAACACAAAGACACCGAATTTCAAAAAAGGCAACTTCCCTAAACTACCAACCTTGCTAGAAGATATAAATTGGGATAAAATGTTAGAAACAAAGAACACGGAGGGTTTGCTTTAACATATTAAGAGCATTAGCCAGTGCATCCCATTGGGAAATACATTTAAAAGAGCTAAACTCTAATGTAAAAATGCATATTAAAGCAAAGTAGAAGGCCTTCAAAAAATACAAGTCTGAGGAATCATCATCAGTATTCAGACTTTACAAAGAATGCAACAAGATATGCAAGGGTGCAATTTGGGCAGCCAAGATAGAATACGAAAGACACATAGCGGAGGAGAGCAAAAACAATCCCAAGAAATTCTTTAAGCTTATAAATAGATTTTTTTGGGCAGAAAACCATACTAATGAAAAGAAAATCAGACGTTATGGTCACATCAGACACAATTTTTTTTATCAAAAGCAGCATACCAATCGGCATATCATTCATCTGACGAAATTTAACTTAAAATTTTCTGACCGTGTGTACGGGCCTTAAAGGAGTTGTAAAGGAAACTGTTTTTTCACCTTAATGCAATCTATGCATTAGGTGAAAAAACATCTGCTGCTAACAGTTTGGTCAATAGTGTAAACCAGGGTCTCCTCAGTCAGTAAAGGGATTACTGCCAAGATGGTTACTGGTTCTTCTATTAGGCGTTGAAGAAATATCAGTATCAGAGGGATCTGAGGGAATGCATATCCTATCTGAAAAATCCACTGTTGGACAAGGGTATCCACCCCCGACTCCCAGACTGGAAACTTTGTGAAGAAGCAAGATGTTCTGGACATTTGTTTGTTGTCCATTTGTAGCAAGATGGACCTGCCTTTTAGAAGGGATGCCAAGTGTGATATCGCCATCCAGCTTACTCTTAACTGGACACTATACCTTCCGTGTTCAACTCCCACCCTCCCTGGATCATTTGATCTTTGAAGTGGGTGCCCCAACCCAGACGACTTGCATCTGATGTAAGAGAGACAGGGCCAAGATGGTATTGATTTAATAGATGATTGTAAGGTTTTGTCCGCCACCATAGACTGAATTTCACTGAACATGTAATTAGAATCTTCCGAGATAAGGATCCTCCACTGGGATAGAAACCACCGCTGAAACACGTGGAGATGCTACCGGGCCCACTTCACCATTGAAGTTCCCCTACCTTGAATCGTAGAAAGGTCTGGAAATCGTGATGAAATGGGATATGTAGGTAGGAGTCTGAGACCATCCAATACTCTAGTTGAACTGCTAGGATTACTGTGTTGAGAGATTCAATTTTGAAATGTTCTAGATTAATTTGTATTTGTTTAATTGCTTTAGGTCCAGAATTGGCCTCCTGATTTTTTGGGTAAAACCCCAAGAATTTTTCTGACTTCGGGACTGGTACTACTGCTTCCTGGTGTATTAATGTCTGTACATACTAGAGAAGAATTTACTTTTTTTCTCTGGAGCTTGGTGGGTAGAAACGAACAATGAGGCAGGTTGGGCCTGAACCTCCAGAAGTGCTCATGGAGTATCGTGGAAGTGACCCACTGATCTGTACAAGCTTCCACCCAAACCTGAGCAAGAGCCCCGGGACAAGCCCCCACCGGACCGGTATGGGTGGGCAGGAAGTCAAAAGGACTAGTTTTCGAGTGGAGTAGATGTAGACTTCTGCTTTCCCATATTTAAAAAGGTAGCCTGGGAACCGCTCCAGCCCCTTCTATATTCTCTCTCTGGCCTATATGACCCGGTGTCCTTGTTTTTCTGCTGAAAGGAAGGCCAAGCTGCAAACTTTTGTCTCCTGTTCCTATCTTGAGGTATTAGGCCACTTTTCCCTCCTGTGACTCAGTTAATCACTGTATCAAGTTTTTCACCGAAGAGGGCTTTCCTCGCATAGGGTATGCGGCACCATGTTTGCTTGGAGGAGGGGTCCGCCGACCATGGTTTTACCCAAAGCGCTCCTCTGGTAGTCTGAGTATCGCATGGCTCGGGCGGAACATCTCAATGTATCAATGGCTGCTTCAGCCATAAAATCCAATTTTATTTAATCAAGGGCTTTAATAATCTTGTCTGACTCAATGCCCTGCTTTAAAGCCAACTCGATATTATCAGCCCAGGCCTTTGTCACTCTGGAGACTAAAGTCAGAGCTACTGCTGATTTACAAGCACCTCCAGCTGCTTGAAATGCTTTTTTGAGGTCTGCATCGATTTTGTGATCGAGTACGTCTTTTAAAGGAAACTCTAAGGGCAGTGTTGTATTTCTTGCTTGCCTTATGATAGAGGCGTCTAATGATGGCAAGGAATCGAATAGTTGCGCATCTGAGTCTGCTAGGGCAGTGGTCATCAACCCTGTCCTCAGGGCCCACCAACAGGCCAGGTTTTATGTATTATCTTGGGGAGATGCAGACTAGAATACTGCAATCACTGAGCAGCAAATGATATCACCTGTGATATATTTCAGTTATCTTGCAAACCTGGCCTGTTAGTGGGCCCTGAGGACAGGGTTGATGACCACTGTGCTAGGGGATATAACTTGTGGAAACAGGTATGGACTATCTGCCTTTTTTCCACCTTCCACCATACCTCCTTTATTTCTTCCATAAGCAGGAAGGTTGGGGCTTGCTTCTTTAAATGGGGGAAAATATTTCCATGACTTGGCAGGGGGTTCAGGAGCCCCTGCCCATTGAATCACATCTTTCACTGTGATTACAAATGGTTCAATTAACCCGAAATCAAAAGAGGAACGGTGTTCTTCTGTCGTGTCTTTGGTGTCGTCTGAGCTGAAGTCTGCCGAGTCGGGGTCTCTGCAGAAAACTCGCTTATTGAAGGAGCTGCTAAATCCTGGGATGAGGCTAACTCTTGAATTGAGTCTTATCAATTTTTCATAGTGTTTATGGACTCTTGTTCTTCCTTATTCCCAGCTGCCTCCAGAAAACATGCTTTGCAGACCAATTTCTCTGGAAGGGCCTCCCTTCCACAGAATTAGCAAGCCTGGTCTCTGAGGTGGGCAGAAAAATGTCAAGAGGCTCTTCTAGCCATATACAGGGGTGATCTCCAGCTATGAGATGCATGAGCTGAGGAAGAGTGTTCTCTTCTTGCGCTACTATGACCTTTGGAGCTCCTGTTTGGTGAATCTCTGTGGGATGATCGACAGTGCAAGCTGTAAAGAAGAAAAGACAGGAATTCCTGTATTTCATACATAATACCCAGATACTCTTATTTTATTATTTGCAGCACTGGACTACATTAAGTGGCTGTCAAAGACGGAAAGGGTCGACTTATTTTTATATAACCGATCCAGAAAAAAAGTTTTAGTTGGCTCCGTCCCACCTCCCCCTTATCTTGGGCTGGCTCAAAATTGCCAAAGGCTGTTCCCGTAAGAGGGAAACTTTCCCAGCGTGTCTGCCATAATGAAGGTACACAACCCTTTATATATGTACAGCTAGCTTGGGTGTACCAAGATGGGCGCCTACAAGTTCACGAGTCTACCGTGCATGCGCCGATTACATCACACCATCCGCAATGCGGCTCCACCTCTGAAGAGGATATACTAGCCAAGGGAGGCAGGTATGGCCGTGCTCTGCAGTATAATCAGGCTGGAAGTCTTTTTTTTTTTTTTGCCAGACACGCATCTGCAGAGAAAAAGGAGCTGCAAACACATTTAAATAGGCGCAGGCTTCTCAGCAGGGGAATTGAAAGACCCCAGGCCCCTGACCCTAAAAAGATCCACAGAAAAACAGGTTCCCAAACATATTGGCGCCTTTAGCAGCCTAAGAACTGGGACTCCATATACAGGGGAGCATGAACCTGCAATGGTTGCACAAACATTGTTGGTGTGGCAAGACCTGTTTCCAGGTGATCCATGATCCTGCAGATTTGAGGACAAAAAAAAATGGCATATGGGGGGGTTAACTTTATTTTATAGAGTTAAATTGGTCCTGTTGGTTGGGGTGGAGCAACCAACCATGTGTATGCTGCCATGAAGGCACCAGGAAAATAGGTTTGCTTGGCAGTGAAGAGGCAGGAATTATATTTTTGGAGGTCAGATTGAGAGCAGTTACATTTAAGACTTCTGGTGTCATCTGTGGCCAAGGTTGTAGAGGTCAGTCAGGGCCTGATTGCGGAGGCAAGCATGTCCATTGAGGATGACCGTGAACTGTTCTAGCCACTTCTGTCCGAGTTGGGGAAGGACAAGGGTGATATTTTGTCAGTTGGTCCATAGCAGAGAAGAAAAGGGTTAAAAAGTGGCAAAGGTTTCTATGGGTAATTGTTATGCAACTGGGAGAGGTGAAGGACAGGGAAAGAGTGAAACCAATAAGTGGTGATCAGAGAGAGGAAAAGGATTATTGGAGAGGTTGCATGGAGTCTATAGGTAGGAATATATAAGGTCAAGGATGTTGCCATCAGAGTAGATTTATGAATCCATTGCATCAGGTCAAAAGAGGAGGTTGGACTAAAAGATTACAAGTAGCAGGAGTGTTTGAATTAACAGGGATGTTGAAGTTGCCAAGAATGATCGTGGGAATTTTAGAAGAGTTAATGTAATGTAGCCAAGTAATCGAGGAAGGTTGAAACTGGTCCAGGGGGTCAATAGATCACAGGAATTATTAAATAAATTGGAGAAAACTGACATATACAGTGAGCTTCAAATGGTGAGAGGGACAGAGGAGAGCGAAAAATCTGAAAAGGTGCTTTGTATGGAAAGGGGGATTCCCACTCGACCTGCCTTCTGTCCACTGGGTCTGGGAGAGTGAGTCCAGAGAAGACCACCGTGGGAGAGGGAAGCGGGAAAAGAAGTGTCGAATTCACGGAGAAAGGTTTCAGAAACGGCAAGTACAGCTGTATTGGGTACACTTAAATGATGGAGTCCCAGGGTTTTGGAATGCATCTACAGATGTTAGGAGAAGCAGAAGTGTGAGGGAGGCAATATGGGAGTGCAATTTGTATGAAGGTACATGCCTCAGCATCCTAGGACATGATGTGATGAGTGCAGTACTAAGGAGAAGACAGACGTAAGGGTCATATATTAAAGGCTGTGGGATGGGGAAGAGGGATAAAGGAAAGAGCGTTCAAATAGAGGACACAACTGTGAGAAAGTAAGGTAGAGAGCGCATGTTACAGAGGGGAAGGAAAGTTGAATGGGGGGAAACAAGGTCACCTGCAGTCTGTTTGGCGTTTTTCAAAGTAGTCTACTGTAAATCTTTCCTTTGCGGAAGTGCCACTTAAAGAACCCACTTTATTAAAAAGAACCCCAGCATTTGCCTCCCCACCCATGTGCACCCCCATAAAAGGCGGTCTAGCTTTATACTGTGGTAGGGGTGGAATTTGACAACTATTCAATCAGGAGTTAAACACACGGCTAGCAGAGCAAACTTTTCACACCACACTCAAACTGCAAGAGGACCAAGACATGGGCAGAGCTGTAAAAAAAAAAGATCATCAACCCAAAAGTTATGCAAGACACCAAACAGAATAAACATCACAATAATGTGAACAGGGCCACAGATGGTGAAAACAATATAGATGCAGAATTTACCATTAAGACATTGAGGACAAATTTCAATCAAAGCAGCACAATAGACACATCTCATTGTCGGCAAGTAATGTCCCTTGCGCTGTTTTTAAACATTTAATTTTGACCAAGCGTAGGCTTAAAAGCAGAGCACCTCCTGTAGAAATCTTCTGTGCCTTGACGACAGGTCCTCTCTTCCTGTTAGCTGCTGAACATCTGTCATTGTAGGAGTTAAAGGGTATCTATGGTCATAATGTCAAATCATATTTCCACATTGCATTTCAATTATTTATAGCCTACTCTATTAATATAAGATCTTACTTTGTGAAGATCCCCACACATTGATTTCTTTAAATTCAGCATTAAATATTCACTATGTAGTATGAATAGGCACTGCTGTGCCACAGATTTTACAGAGCCTGCATGCTGAACAACAGAGGTACTGAGAGGAAGAGTTTCAGGAGGTGGAGTCAGTATGGGAATCACTGCTTGCAGGCAGCAAGGTACCATGGGTTATATAGTCCTTAAGAAGTGAAAGCAAGAAGCAAAGTATAAGCTGCAAAGCATGCAGGAATCTAGGATGTTGTGGAACGAGATGGCCAGTAGACAGAAAGCACTTAGGACATGAAAGGACATTTTTAAAGAAAGCTTGTATTGGATCACATATAACTATTGTTTGTATTGTTGTCGATATTATTAAATGAACGTATATGCAGTAGCTATGATACTGTGCAGCAATAAGGACATGTGGTCATAGGCAATATTTACCTGCATTTTAGGCACACAACAGAGGTCAGCAGATTCCCATTTACAATGTGGATGAGTGTTCTGAGGTTGCATTTTACCAGCTTTGCATTTCTCTAAACTCAGCATGCCCTCTTGAAAATGATTATTTTTTTTTGCATTGGAAGCAAAGCAGATCAAACAAAACCTGTAGCATTCAAACACAATCAGCTGCACTGCTTTGTATACAATGTCTCAGTTGTTTAGCATTAATTTTTACCATTTCAAAATGCGTTCTGAATTTCAGTCTAATGCACTGTATATTTTAATTGCAAGTACTGTCAATATCAACCATAGTCCGATGATTATGAAGGAAAAATCCAAAACAAAAACTGACCATACACTGTGCACATTTTGGTTGGTTTTGGCCATGGGTCTTCAAAGTACAGCCCTCCAGCTGTTCAGGAACTACAATTCCCATCATGCCTAGTCATGTCTGTGAATGTCAGTGTGTTACAATGCCTCATGGGATGTGTAGTTCTACAACAGCTGGAGGGCCGTAGTTTGAGGATCCCTGGTTTTGGCACTGCAGCTTTATCCATCTGTGCTGTATAGCACTAGTCCCCAACCTTTTTGGCACCAGGGACAGCTTTTAGTGTCAATTTTTTCCGGGGGTGGTGGATTGGGAAGGCGGTTCATGGAACCTCACATCCGCCCCTGCACTGCAAAAGGAGCACTGTGATATACAGTGAGGGAAAAAAAGGTATTTGATCCCCTGCTGATTTTGTACATTTGCAGTGATTTTCTGCTCTGATAACCTCACAGCAGCTGCTTATTATCAGCCAGAAGCTAGTAAAATATTAAGCAGTGCTAATCTTTGTAAATTTCATTTTACATAAAACATTCTGCATAAAAATTAAAGTAAGCGTTCATGTGACATTTCAGTGATATACAAAATAAAAAATCCATTGCCTATTCACACTAGTGCAGTTGTATGTAGTGAGTTAAAGTGGTATTAAACCAAAAAGAAACCATTATATTGTAACTTACCATTTCTTGGATGTGATAACTGCATTAATTTTCTTTTTAAGGCTTTCTTTATTCTATTTTAATCTGGTGATCTGGCCGCCAAGTCTGTTTTTCAAAAGAACAACCTCTCCAGCAAAATGCAACAGTTATAGAGATGAGACAAACCCATTAACACTATCGGGGGTGGAGTGCTTACAATGATTAGCTTTTTTTTTTATTTATGTAAAACCTTTGTCCCAAAAGGAAAAAAATGTTTGCTGTAACTGCTTATAAAGTGTGAGCTAAAGTTTGGCTTTGGAATCTGTTAGTATATTTAAATCTGCTACATCCAACACCCCCTCCACCAGACTGACAATGCTGCTGTCCATAAGTGCCCCCTTGTGCTCATTCTTCCAGAGTGGGAGCACTTCCAAGGCTACATTCACATTGGCAACTTAGGCCCGTGAGACCTGCGGTGGCAGGAGTCTTCCGATTCCAGCTGCGGCAGTAATCGGCTAGGTGCGGCTGCCAGCCCCACTCACTATGACAGGTCACTGGCGGCTGCAACTATTCGCAGCTGTCCACACAGTCAGCGATTAACCCACAGTGATCGCTGCTAAACACACACAATGAGGCCCAATGTGGGTAAAACATGTCAGAGGGGCATGACCGATGGGCTAGGATTTGTGCTGAGACCTGTCTTTCATTTACCTTACATTGGAGTTGAATGCAGTGTGTGTGGTGGTACCTGCATGTCATGTTAAATGTGCTCGATTTCTGCCAGCACCTAAATACAAAGAGTAAACCTGGGAGAATGATACTGCAGGCTTGGAGCAGTGTCGATATGTTAATAGTTTACTGGGATGTTACTGGCCAGGTCACAAGGTGAAAACAAAAGAAAAAAAAAAAAAAAACTTAAAGCGGAGCTCCGGTAAAACGGTTAGCAGCTGCTAACACTGTGCAGGCTTCACTGCCCGTTTCCTACGGCGCATGTGCAAGCAGCGCGGCGCTTTGTGAATGGGCTGGCTGCTTTCTGGGATACACACAGTTCCCAGAATGCAGCACGCCCCATTCACAAGAAGAAACCGAGTGTAGGAGGAGGAAGAGAATCCACCGCGGAAGAGGCAGATTCGGCACTTCTGCATAGCAACAGCTATTTAGGGTAAGTAAAAAAAAAATACTTCTTTTTTTTTTTTTTTTCCAGATTTTTGGTGCAAATTTTTTTTTCAGGGTGGAACTCCGCTTTAAAAGAAAACTGCTGCAGCTATCACATTTAATAATTGGTAAATTGCAATGGATTACATTTTTAGGTTTATTACCGCTTTAACACATGCATGTTGCATAAAGGCAGCCCATTTGAGCTTACAATACACAGCAGAACCAATAATGCACCTGCACCATTTCTGCTGATGCAGGGTACCACAATGCATGGTGGTGTGTCATTGTGCCATTTATCGCAGGCATATTTTGCTTCCCAAATAAATCAACAGACAGCAGAATCTATTTTCCTTTTTTTTTTTCTTTTACGAAAAAGACAAACAAAAAAAATAATAAAACACATAAAGCCACATAAATTTGTTTTTGTTTTTTATACAATCTACAAACCAGAAGCACTTTGTGCCAAATTTTTTCCTACTGACCAGAAAGTACTCCACAGTATTAAAAAAAATGTACTCTTATATCCATCAAAAGGGAACAAAAAATCTATCTGCACAGTCACAGAGAAGAGCAAGCAAGTATCGGCCTGTGCTCTCTTTTAGAGGACAAGCTTGGAGAGAAGGAAGGGAAGGAGCAAGCATGAAGTGTGTGGAGGGAAGAGAAATGAAATAAGACTAGATGTGGGGTGTAGGGACACAAGATAGGAATGCACCAACAAGTCACAGTGCTGATACTGAAGACATCTAGCAGGAAGAGAGCTTCACAGTGGGGACAGACAGCTGGAGAGGGGAGCAGGGAGGGACGGAGTGTGCTTTAATTTCCTCTTTATTCCCTGTTTTTCCACGTCCCTCATCCAGGTAGGATTCCCTTGCTGTACAGCCTTACATCACATCTTACACAAGAAGAGCACGTTTGTTACATCACAGCTACAAAGCTTGAGCCAGCTCTGAGGCAGGGAGGGAGATCCTGTAGGCCGTGTCCGTTCTCTCTACTGATGTGAGCGATCCTGTTGCAAGTAAATCGCATTATGAAGACTGTTCACAGCAGTACCAGCAAAAGACTGAAGTTACAGCTGCATGCCAGGAAGGTGCCATTTGATCTCAGCTTATAAGTGGCCATACTTCCGGTATTCCTCCTATTACAGCAATGTTTGCCAAGTAAACAGCCGAGACATATTTAGGGAATGTAAGTATCAAAGCCTGAGTTGGCTAGATTACTAATTATATACAAAACCCACAGTAAACGATGTGGCTCCTAAACCCTGTAAGGAGTTTAACAATACAATTTGAAGTCAGCCATTTTGTAGGATGAACTACAATGTTTTCTATCAGCTCCCTAGCTCATAGTGACTTAAAAAGCTGTTTTATACAACATTGGTCAAGGTTTCAAAATGGTTGCCTTCACAATACAATTGAACAGTCCCTTCCTGCAAGTTCATTTTGCATATTCCTAATCACAAACAAATTGGTTTTAAGCAGACATAGGAGTTATTGTTACTGTAAATGTTGTAACAGGTATAATGTCAGTCTTGATGTGTAGTTCCTTTCCATTACAGCCTATCAGGCTTTAAAAGCAACTCCCTATACACAGCAGTTGAGCTCGGTTTTAAAAATACAAATGATTCCCCCCATGGCACGGAAGGAAGGACAAAGCATGCACACAGACATAGGAAGCCAAGCTGAACAGCAATGCACATGTACAGCAACAGCTAAGACAAAGCAGTGGTCACAAACCTCGAGATCTCTCAGCATGGCCCTTTGACTCAAGCCCGTCAAAGAACTGGAGCCAGGGCAGTGCTGAGAGAGGCAGACTCTTGTAGAGGTACGTTGTCACCTAGCGGAGGTCTATTTCATAAGATTGTCCTTGCACTAACTGGAGAAAGCAGACAGGTGTGTGGGAGAGGGCAGCTCCATTATACATCTAGACCTGTCTCATGGAGAAGGTGAGGATGGACTCTTTAAAGCCAACATCGTCTTTCGAGAATGAATGACGTTAGTACTATGCTGCCCCCTTCCCAATAACTGCATTGTGCATCTACTGCAGTGCTGGGTATGGAGGGAGGGTTATTAAGACTGGTTCCCTATTGTCAGCCCTTGTGGGAGGGTCTGCTGGCAAATGTGGGTAGAACCCAGAAAGGCAGCGATGAGACAGCTGACAGCCGTGTATGAGCCTGCTCTCACAGAAGTCATAGAGAATACTTGAGACATACATTGCACCTCAATGTGCAATGTTGACATGTCTTATCTGGCAGTAAAGGGGAGAGCTTTAAATTCACCCACTCTGCTGTGGGAGGGTCTGTGAACCATTTACCCCCGTGGCCAACAGTACTCAGTAGGGGAATGGTTAGGCACAGCTCTCCCAGTGCAGGCTATTGAGGCTATGGAAGGGAGTGCTCAGCTCTTACAAAGAGCAGAATACAGGCCCTTGGCAGGACTGGCTTCTGTCAGATTATGGTGTGGCTGCACACCACTAAGATGAGCATAGAGAATTGAACACATCCAGCAAGAAGATCGGAAAGATCAGAGAGAAGATAGGATGGAGAAAGAGCAAACAAAACTTTGGTTTAAAACAATGAATTAATGAAGGTTTAAATGTAGGGAAGTTAATCCCTCAAATCTCAGTCACTCCCCCAGCCCCTTTTTCATTGGGACCCCTTCCAGCACTGCTGGGGGGTGGGAACAAAAAATATCCATAATGCTCTGCAAAAAAAAAATGCATGTATGGGGATATCAAGGGTAAGGGCAATGAAAACAGTATGTAAAACAAACAAAAAAAAAAAAAGGATCAGCTGTGAATAAAACAAACCCAGCACAGGGTGTTGTGTGTGGCATCACAGCGATAGAGATCAATTAAATCAAATCTGTCTGAAGTCAGGTAAGCAGAAAGACGGGACAAATCAGCAGATGGAGATTATGATCGCCCTTTAATATTCTAACTCCATCTAAGCAACCTTGAGTGTAGCGGTCATTCCTTGGCTTCTTTGTTTACATCTGTCCATGGATTTGGAAGAAGGGGGGCAGGCAAATCACTTAATGAAGAGTTGGCAAGCGCACAGGACAGCCCTGTAATGAAGGGGTGTGGTGAGTGGACAGAAAGAAGCCTGAAGTGGGGATGAAAGCTTGGTGGAGATGGTCGAAGAGAGTGAACGGTAAAAGCAACGAGTGCCTCATGTGTTGGCTTCATCATCAGTGTCATCAATCAGGACCTTGGCATCACGAGTCTTGCTCCTATAGAATGAAGAACATAACATAAGCTATACAATGCAAGAATTTACTTTCATAGACACTATGGGCTAGATTCAGATAAAATTGCCTATCTTTAGGCGGGCATAGCGTATCTCAGATACACTACGCCGCCCTAACTTAGTGAGGCAGGTACCGTATTCACAACGAACTTGCATCCTAAGTTACGACGGCGTAGTGTAAATGGGCCGGCGTAAGCCCGCCTAATTCAAATTGTCCAGGCAGTGGGCGTGTTGTATTATAATGAGCCTTGACCCCACGTAATTGACGCTCCTAACGAACGCCGTCCGTGAACGTTTCCCAGTGCTCATGCTCAAAATCAGGTCGCAAATAGTCAATGCTTTAGATGTGAACGTAACTTACGCACAGCCCTATTCTTGTACGACGTACGCAAACGAAGTAAACAACGGAAAATTCAACGCTGTCCCGACATCCATACTCAACATTGGCTACGCCTCATATAGCAGGGGTAACTTTACGCCGAAAAAAGCCTTACGTAAACAACGTAAATCAATGCACCGGGCGGACGTACGTTTCTGAATCGGCGTATCTAGCTCATTTGCATATTCTACGCGTAAATCTACGGAAGCGTCCCTAGCGACCAGCGTAAATATACACCCTAAGATACGACGGCGCAGGAGACTTCCGCCGCTCGTATCTAGGCCAAATCTATGCGTAACCGATTCTATGAATCAGGCGCATAAGATACGACCGCGCTCATTCGGACATACGATGGCGTATCTGAAGATACGCCGTCGTATGTCCTTTATGAATCTAGCCCTATGAGGGGAACTTGCTAAGACTGGAGCAGCCAGAATATGAAGCAGCTGTGCATGGGAACCAATCAGCTTGTCATTCATTTTCAAAGCTTAACTGAACAAGCAGCATTTAGACACCGATTGGTTACCAAAAACAGCTGCTCCAGATTTTGTTGACTTAGTTTTAGTAAATTCCTCCCTATATGACCAAAGGTTTCTTGACATCTGACCATCACACCTATAAATTCTTGCTGGACAGCAATATGGAGTTGGCTCCCCCTTTGTGATTATAACAGACAAATTTTGCAGCGTCTGGGAATTTGTGCCCCTTCAGCCAAAATAACATTTGTGAAGTTCGGTATGGATTAGGTTTGGAGTCAAGGTTCTGTCCAGACCAATTAAGTTTCTGCACAATAAACTCCCTCATACTAGGTTTCCAAAGACCTGGCTTTGTGCACAGGGGTGTAAGCCATGCACAAACAGAAAAAGAGCCACCCTCAAACTGGTACTAAGATTACAAAGATCTCTATTGTTTAACCAGCCGTCATTGGTCATCCTTGGTTTGCAATTGTTATACTGGGACGATGCCGGTAGGTACAGGCATCATCCCAGTATTAGAATTTTCAGGCAGAAAATCCCAGCAGGAAAGAAATTATTTGAGTGGTTCAGCCACTCAGTCACTTATACGGGCTGTGGAAGGGGGTCCCCAGGCTCTCCTGTCTGATCGCGGAGTCCGGAAGCGCTGCGGTTGGTGGCGACGGATGCACGGCACAGAGAGAGAGGAACAGATGTTGTTCCTCCTGCTTTGTGACCCCGGAAACAAGTATTTTGTCACTTCTGGTTCCGTTAGCGGCCAGGAAAGCAGCTGATCGGACCAATCTTTGTCTGATCAACTGCATTGGTGGGCAGAGGAGAGATTTGGGGTCTAAAAGACCCCAGATCTCTCCATAAAGAGGACCTGTCATGGCCCATGCTGTCACAAGAGATGTTTGTTCATTCCTTGTGATAGCAATAACGGTAATACATAAACAGCATTTTAGCTTGCACATGATTGGATGATAAAATCAGCAGAGCTTCCCCTCATTTCAGATCTACCCCTCAGATTTACAGCGACCGCACTTCTAGTGCACTTTCAAGTGCACTTGTAGTGCAAAGTGGATTTGCCTTTTTGTAAATACTGTATTTATTGGTGTATAACACTCACTTTTTTACCCTGAAAATAGAGGGTAAACTGTGCTTGCGTGTTATACGCAGGGGGCTGTGGAAAGATTTTTTCCTGAAACTTCCCTCTTAAAGTTAGGGTGCGTGTTATATGCCGATAAATACGGTAACTCCCAAGGTGTCCTCAAACATTTTGGCAATATAGCACATTGTTGAACTCACGATATCAGTCTTACATACAGACTGCTCACTAGAACGTACTTCAACAAACATTACTATCCCTTTTTCCTAAATTCTGAATCCTATCAGGCTCCACAAGAGTGACAAGCACTGATCTCTAAATGCAGCATATGTGTGCCTTGCAGTGAAGTTTTTCTTTAGTACAGGTTGACAAGATATTGAATAAATAAAAGTTCATAGTTTCCTTGTTAAAAGCAAAAACTCTAGATGCCATATGGACTTTATTAGGTGCACTAGATATCTGGCTCCTGGCATCTGTTCAGTACTTAGATACCAATACATTAGTTATTTATTATACAGTTAACAGGTATCACTCACTGGGAGGACAAGCGTGGTATACGGAGAGAGATACTCTGGCTGCGCTTCCATATCTTGCTTTTGGCTCTGTTCTTCACTCCGTCGTCCTGATCCATCATCTGCTCCAGCAGTGTTTGGTCATCGGCATTCATCGGTGCCACAGAGATGTCGCGCACGGCGCGGAACTCACCACAGTTATTCAGGTGCTCATTCTCCAGTCGGAAGAAATTCCACACAAAACGGCTGTGGGGTGAAAGTGGAATGTGGATATAAATATTTCTACTTTAAAACTTGTGAAAACTGGTAAGCTGCCTTTGTTAAACTCTCCTTTTGGAAATGCTGAATGCTTGGCTGTTATGCTGATCCTAAAGCACAACTGAACTTACAGTTGAAATCTGTTAAAGACATTCCAGGCTCAACAAAAAAAAAAAAGTCAGTTTGTGTTCTACAGACGGCAAGCATACTGCCCGAGTACAAAAGACGGTCACACCCTGCCAGAATGCTGTGGCGAGGGACCCTTGTGCACTGTGTGGAAGCAGTGGTCTCAATGTAGAGATCAGAAATTCCCTGCATCAGACCTATAGCTCAGCAACAACTTAAAAGGGGTTGTAAACCACCCTGTTTTTTCACCTTAATGCATCCTATGTATTAAGGTGAAAAAACATCTGACAATTACCGGCCCCCCAGCCCCTCAGTTTTACATACCTGAGCCCTGGAATGTCAAACTATGAGGATGCGCTGCATCTTTACCTGGGGTTCTCGGCTCTTGATTGGATAGATTGATAGCAGCGCAGCCATTGGCTCCCGCTGCTGTCAATCAATTCCAATGATGTGGGCACCAGGCAGAGTCCTGCATTCGGCGGCTATGGACGCGAAATGCTGGACTCGGGAGCACGCCCGCAAGGTAACCCCCTTGGAAGAGCGCTTTCCAGAGGGGGTTATCCGATGCAGGGGAAGAGCCAAAAGAGCCGCCGAGGGACCCCAGAAAACGGAGTTCGGGGCCACTCTGCAAAACAAACTGCACAGTGGAGGGAAGTATGACATGTTTGTTATTTGAAAAATAAATAAAATAAAAACGTTTAGTGTCACTTTAACACGGATTGAAGGGCTCTAGCTCCAACTCAGCAGGGGGGCATGTTGTACCTTTAAAGAGAGGCCATGCTTCCACACAAAATAGCAACCATCCTTCTCTGCAGCATGACATCATTGTTTTCATGCACCTGGAAATGTATTTAGCAGTTTTATACCTGAAAGCTCAGTTGGGCTTTAAAGTGATAAGAGAGTGTCCCCATAGCAAGCCACTTGATCTGGGGGCACTTATGCATGTTCCCTCCCGAGTCCATAATACACACCCAGAACGGGGCTCAGCCCCGCACCCGCTCACTTCACATTGGCTGTGATTAGCAGCCAAGGGCTCCTGCTGCTGTCATTCAGCCAATGAAGAGTCAGAGACCAGGGAAAGCAGCCGCTCTCATGTACATCGCTGGATCGCGACCAGGCAAGTATTGGGGGGGCTGCATACTGATGGTAAAAAAAACTTCAACCTTTAGATGCTCGTCAATGTTTTTTTAAATATACAGATGTAAATTTAAATGTACAGAAACAAACATGTATATAAGAAGTTTTGTCTGTTCTGTGACTCAAAGTATTGAGGCCAGAAAACCAGGCAACTTACATTTTCAGAAGGACCTCCACAGCCTCCTTTTTATGCTCAGTATTGTATTTCTTTAAAGAGACAATGTTGTGCCCACATCAACATAAAACTGTTGCTCAAACCCTGCTCAATACAAACCAAGGATGAGCTGTTGGAACATGGGGCTTAGGTTGGTTCAGTAGGAACTTGCCGAGATTCAAACTTTTGAATAGATCGATTAACGTAAATACAACCAGCCTGACGGAGTCACTTCTGACTATCGCTAGCGGCCGCTATAGTTTTTAAAAAACACTGTAGTACATCTGAATGGTTTGTGACCCAGTTTTGTACCCATCTACAGTTAGAAAAAGTGGGTAGGTATAACAATTCTAGGAGAATACATCCGATTAGGTTCTAATAAAGAAGAATATGCATTTAAAGATCGGGCAGCTAGGCTAGGCTGAAAAAAGTAAATGTCATAAACAAGTCGCTAAACATGTCTTAAAAAATGGCTTTTTAGTATAATGCATACATAGTAGTAAGACAAGCTATGACAATGAAATGTAATGTACTGTACGAGTTCCTCTGGTGAACAGCAGAGGGCGAAACTTGCATGAATAATACCAAGAAAGCAACAAAGAAGGAAAATCTAATACTTCCATCAAGGTCATATGTAGGTAAAAGCAGATAAAGAGCTTTTCATTTGATCAAAAATACACCTTGAAAAAAGCAAACTAGTTTATGTGACTAAACTGATGCATTATTATAGAGTTGCTGTCAGAAACCATTTTGTTTATTGGTGTGAAGAATAAAAAAATGCTAAAAACAAAAAGCACGCTCAGCAAAACTGAACACGCATAGAGAGCACACATGAAGGACAGAGGATCCATAAATATTTTTTTATGAAAATGTTTGAACAGACTACCAAATTTTTAACCCTGTTTTTCCCATAATTCACTTCCTTAAATCATTTTAGTATAAGATTTTTTTCCCCTCATATACTGTGTGGTCACAGGTAATGCTGTCTCCCGTCCTGCTAGATATGTTGAAATCTGACACTAAAGGCCACCTTCGCTTATATGATACGAGATTAACATAACCTCAAAAATAAGGTGTACTCCGTGGTGATATTGCAGGTTAATAAAGACTCCTAATACTAAGATGTATGCTTTTTTTGTACAAATGTTGTTTTGGTAGGGCGGACTTGTACGTCCTCCCAGAAATGCAACCCCCACCCCCCGGATTGTACAGCCTTGTAATCCGTTGCAGTCTTGTCCGCCAGACACAGCAGATAATGGATCGGAGTACTGGGCAGTGATGGGCCTGGTACCATGTGATCTCTATGTCCAATAGTAAACAATATCTTTCATTCATGATGGCACTACTTACTACTGTGATCTCTGATTGCTCACAGCGATCACATGGTACAGGCCCAATCACTGTAATAAGCATTCATGATATATGTATGTTACTGTGGTGAAATGGCTTTGTTGTTTGACCGTATTTAAAAAAAATATATATCTTTTTTACATACGGTCACCAGAGCAAGTGCAGTGTCACTATGGTCACTTTGTACTGCAGTGGCGTTGTGCATGTACAATGGCTTGCTGCTCTGATATCACTGTATCTCAGTGTAGCCAGCCATTGTCTCTGACCACCACCACAGCAGTACAATGTCACCAGACTAGTGCTACCAGTCAGTGTCCTCAATCACCCCCATTAACACATAGCGTCCCTAATCACCGCCACACCAGTTACAGTGTTGCCGATTATGATCTCTCCAGTTTACAGTGTCCCTGATCACCGCCACACCAGTGCAACTGGTAAATTCTCCTGTCAGGTTGCCAAGTGACTATGAAAAAGCGGCAAGATGGCAACTGTTTTGCTTGTGGTTTAAGCTTCCTTCCCTCCCGGCCTTCTGCAGTTCCTGTGAGGTCATTTCCTGCCCAACCCTGTGCCACTTCCTGTGTGCCGACTTGTTGGAATCTGCTGTACAACCTCTCCACACTGAACATTGTCTCTCCAGCTCCTTGGACACACCTATTTAACCAGCAATTCTCATGGTATGCTATTACTGTTATCTTTACAGCGTCACAGTGAGCTTTTTACCACAGCATAATTTTAAAGAGCCATTTCATTTGTCTTTATGTGCTCAATAAACCTTTTTTTTATGGACCCTGTGGACAAATGCCTTATTTATACAGAAGAATAGTGTATATATCAGTCCATCCAGCTGAGCATAACTGTTTTCTAGTACCATCTAGTGACCACCCCTACCAACAGCGTTCTCGTTTGTCTTCTCGTCACTCCTCAATTCCTGGGAGTTTTTTTATGAGCAGCGAGGTCAAGGTGGCTGGACATGAATTCAATTTTCTTTTCCCTTTATACCAAGGCTGTAGCACCTGGATGTTGGTAATGTGCAGTTTATTTCTTCTGCTGTGATAGAGAAGGTGGGGGCTTGGTCTGTGGTGGCAGATTTATCTAGGCTTGGATACCCTGAAATGGCATGGAGCTTGCCAGGATAAAATAAACTTAAAAGAAGGACAGGAACCCTTTGATGCAGTATAATAAAGGTGTAAACTTGCATCACTAATCCTTAGCTGTGCATAACTGGGGTTAAAAAAAAAAAAAAACTTTCAACACATCAGAACTTTAAATGATTTCATCCAGCAAAGCACCAAAAAGACAGCCTTCCACAAAAACAGGCCTTCTTACGTATTACTCTGCTGTTCAGTAAGTCTGAATGCCCTGCACATCTGAACAGAGAGGAGGTTACCCAGAGACATAACTTGGCTTGTATACAGCACTGCATAGCAGATCAGGTTCAATGTGACTGCCATCTAGTCAATGCTGGGTGTTAACACCAACCACTCTCAGGTCCCCACATAGGGAATTCGAAAATGACTGCAGTAGAGACGAGTATAGTTTGAAAAGGAAACCCCCTTTGAGGAGTGTTTGAATGTTCAATTACTCACCGGAAGACTTCAAGCGGAGCAAGGACAGTGGATATTATATCTGAAATATTCCCATGTAGGTTTAACGTTGTGAGAGAAATCTGTATGGTCCATGCAAAGCGCAGAATGACATCCTGTATGATTGCACAGTAATAATAGGCCTAGAACAGGAAAAGGGAGAAAGTAGTAGCGTTTTAGATAGAGGACACAAAGATGAAAAATGACCAGAAACAACAAAGGAAGTCTACAGAGCTCTCACCTTCTGTGGATACACAATCTCTTCTCGCAGGAAAGTATTCTCACCGGCGTTCTTGTCAAACAAACCCCAGTCCATCTTCAAGTCCCAGATAAGCGTATATAATGAACTGATGACATAACTAACGATCCACAGGTAAAAGAACACCTGAGCATCCGAGTGATTATGAGCTGCAAGACAAAGAATACACGTGTGGGCTGCATTTCAATTACCTTGGCTGATATGTTAGTCATGCTAATGTAATCACACATGCATTCAGGGTCATGGCCTTTTTGACCCTTGGAACAGGATGATTTTTCATTTTGAAAAGGTGTCAGCTGTGCTATTAAAAAAAAAAAAAAAACATTTTGTAGTCTGTTCTGACATGTCACAGTTTATTTATTATTTATTTGGATGGTGATGACTGCATTATTTTTAACCAAGGAACAAGTGGAAATATACTGTCCAGTATCACATAGGCAGGATCTGTATATTGGATTAAAGTGGTACAGAACTTAATCAAATCTCACCTTTCAACTTAAATCTTTTTACTCCTTATGTTCCGATATGTGGCAAAACCAGTGAAAAGAAATCTGTGAAAGCTTGCTTAAAGTGATTCTAAAAGGTATTTTTTTTTACCTTAAAAATATAAATATTATACAGTAAAACCTTGGATTGCGAGCATAATTTGTTCCAGAAACATGATTGCAAACCAAAGAACTTGTATATCAAAGCAAATTTCCCCTTAAGAAATAATGGAAACTCAAATGATTCATTCCACAACCATTTATTCATAAGTCCTTCAGCTTGTAGTCCCATATAAAAAAAGATTATAGCAATGTGACCAAGTTGTGTAAACATAAAAAGTCCATCTACAAATGGCCATTTTCACAAGGGGATTGGAAGCAAAATCCAGCAGGAGCTACAGAGTATAAAAGAAAAGAGAGGCGCCTCCAAGTGTAGCAATATGGTTATATTGATGATTAAAAGAGACACATCCAAGTATGCAGGCATCTGGGGCAAGGCTGTTCACAGACGATCCTCCGCACCGCCGGCTCTCACCGCTGTCAGTCTGAAATCGTGACCGGGAAGTCTACCCTGCAGTAGAGCAATCTGAAAAGTGAGGCTTGAAGTGTATGTGGAGCGCAAAGTGGAAGAAATTACGTTGATGGCGACGAAAAGGATGGTCTATCTCAGGGGATAGACAACCTTGGACATCCAGCTGTTTTGAAACTACAAGTCCCATGAGACATTGCAAGACCCTGAGATTCACATGCATGACTCCTAGAGGCAGAGGCATGATGGGATTTGTAGTTTCACCACAGCTGGAGGGCCGAGGTTGCCTCCCCCTGGTCTATGTGGACCTGTTTTCTCCCGGATGCCCGCATGCTTAGATGTGCCTCTTAATCATCAACCATGTAAGTTTACTAAATGTTGTACCTTCAATAAATGTAACCATATTGTAACACTTAGCGGTGCCTCTCTTCTCTTTTATACTCAGTTGTGACATGACGCTACTCTTATAACAAGACATTGCTTGTATATCAAGTCACAATTTATTAAAAAATAAATAAAAATGCTCACCTTGCAAAACGCTCTCAAACCAAGGTTTTACTGTACTTGACTGCAAAACCATTGCACAGAGCAGCCCTGATCTTCCTTTCTTAGGTCCCCCGCCAGTGCTCCTGGCTCCCCACCCTTGCCAAGTGCCCCTATGCATTCAGAAGGCTTTTTATCTTAATGCAAAGAATGCATTAAGGTAAAAAAATAGAATATTTTTATTTACCTTTAGAACCATTTTAACACTCAGATTTGTGCAGAAGTGAATTGGCGCAGAGGAACAATATTTTCATATCTATGGTCATCTGAATGCTGAGTGTATACTTGGTCATCTAACACCTATTTGAGGAGTACAAATAACTTCCAATGTGCATATTAGGACCCATGGGTAATGGGTGTTTAAAGAACAACTCTTCCCATGCATCAATTCCTACATCCTTTGATTTCTATAGATGCTGTGGATGCAAACCAGCATGGTTGGACATTTTGTCTCCCCCTAGAATCTGAATGCTTACCATAAAGAAGTATTTTATCTCTGTACTTGTATAAATCGTACTCTAAATCTTACCTTAGATTATAACCCTAATTTTAAACATGACTACTCACATTGAGTTTAAACATTATTTGTATGGATATTTTTTTTTTTTAAGTATGCTACAGCCACTAGAGGGCATCACATGACAAAATGTACCAAGTATCTGACTGTTTTGAATCGATTTGTCAGAAAAATTAGGACACCTAGAACTTAGTATATGGTCACTGATACAAAATTGAGCCAGCATTATGTCTTATTAGACCGCTTTGCATCCTCTTTATATTATAGGTTGGCCTACCACAGGAGATTTACTCAGCTTTCCTACATCAACCATTCGAATACATACCTTGGCAACTAAAAAAGCATCATACTTACAACTATCAAAGTGACAGTAGTAGTAATAAGAAACCGTAGCAAAAAGCAGGCTGGAGTTAAGTGGTTAAAGCGGAGGTTCACCGGTAAAATGCTGTTTTTACCCTTAGATGGATGCTCATTTAGTCTAGGGGAATCGGCTAGTTGTTTTAAAATCCGAGCATTACTTACCGTTGTAGAGGGCGATCTTCTCCGCCACTTCCGGGTATGGGCTGCGGGACTGGGCGTTCCTTCTTGATTGACAGTCTTCCGACAGGTCTTCCGAAAGGCTTCCGACGGTCGCATCCATCGCGTCACGATTTTCCGAAAGTAGCCGAACGTCGGTGCGCAGGCGCAGTATAGAGCCGCACCGACGTTCGGCTTCTTTCGGCTATTCGTGACGCGATGGATGCGACCGTCAGAAGCCTGTCGAAAGACTGTCAATCAAGAAGGAACGCCCCCGAAGACCCATACCCGGAAGTGGCGGAGAAGATCGCCCTCTACAACGGTAAGTAATGCTCGGATTTTAAAACAACTAGCCGATTTCCCTAGACTAAATGAGCATCCATCTAAGGGTAAAAACAGCATTTATGGGTGAACTCCCGCTTTAAGGAAAATCTGTTTCTGTTGGAAATGAGGAAGGACAATGATACAACATAGGCTTATCCATCAGGGAGACAAGCAGTGTACATATAATGAATCACATATGTCACCAATATTGGGATTTCACAGCTAATCAGTCACAATGATGTCTCATATCTGGAGAGAATACACACACACACACACACACACACACACACACACACACACACACACACACACACACACACACACACACACACACACACACACGACTTTTACCATTGTGGGTTTGGTAGAGAGCAGCAAACGTGACCATGAAGAAAGTAGTGGAGTATTTGCCAGCATTCGCCAGGTGAGGAAAGGCTCTTTTAGTGTCTCTGTATCGTCGCAGGCACTGGATGAAACGCAGCCATGCTGGAATACACTGAACCACAGCTCGCACCCCATAAGAATACGTATTACACTTCCCAGTCGCTGTAAACAGAGGAGAGGATGTGAGACACAAGAATAAACAGATGAAATAAACCCACACTCTGATTCAGGCACCTGGACTGGCTATCATGACCAATGATGTCAACCTTATCCTTGTCCTCTGCTTTTAAACATCTAGTCTATATTTTATGTGATAGAGATTTAAAGAGAATTCGTCCTAAAATGAAGAAACTGCCTGAGAAACTTGAAAGAATATGATGTCTTCTAGATTGTAAGCTCTAACGAGCAGGGCCCTCTGATCATTCCTGTATTAAATTGTATTGTAACTATAATGTCTTCCCTGATGTTGTAAAGCGCTGCGTAAACTGTTGGCGCTATATAAATCCTGTATAATAATAATGTCCTCTCCCTTCCGGTTTTAGCCATGGGACAGGAAGTGAAGGGAAATCTCCCCAATGGGTCAGAGATAGCAAAAATTAAACCAACATGGGTTATAACCCTTACTCTATAAAGGTTTGTATTGCGGTCTGTGCCCATGTTAGGGAGATTGACCCTCTGTTTGTCCTGTTTACCATTATTAGTAAAAGTGAAAGTAAAAGAAAATCCCAAATGTTTGGTTGTCCGCAGAAAAGTAATGGGGGGGGGGGGGGTATCTCCCACGGGGGACACTGGGTCTGGTGACCTGGGGGCCCAAAGAAGTCCCTTAAGTTGCAGGGATTTCCTCTCGCTTCCTGCTTTGGCTATGGGACAGGAAGTGAAGGAAAATCTCCCCAATGGGATACAGAACAGATGGCAAAAAGAACTGACAGGCGTTATAACCCTCCCTTAAGCTATTCGAAATGAAAAACAAAAGTTTTGCCTATAGTTTTACTTTAACAATTCTTTGACGTAATTGGAACTGAATTGGTGTGCAAGAAGAGAATTTCTGTTAAGTATTTGACCTCTATCTTTCAACACTCGAACAAAAGACAAGGTATTGAGGCACCTGTGAGGTGTGACTGCCCTACAAGTATGTAGCCCAAAAGCCAAAGAATAGAGACTTCCATCAAAATCAGATGTTTAAACTTAATGACACAAAATGGGCTTGCACCAAATATGGGGGGGGGGGGGGTGGAAGCTGTTAGGACATCACATTCCTGACTATCATTCTGCAGTGAATCCGATTGTATATTTTCACTGAATCTCGGATTTGCTCTTTTTTTAGAATATTAGGGTTGCAACTGTGAGAAGGTAGGCAGAGAATTTGTAAACTTTCCCCCTTAAGCCCCGTACACACGATCAGGCTTTTGCCCAGCCAAACTCACATTGGAATTCCATCGGAGTTAAAGAGAACATGTTCTCCATCTAAACTCCAATGGAATTCCTCAGAGTATCCGATAAAATTATTCCGATGGGGCATGCACACAGTCGGAATGTCCGATGGAAAAAGGCCGTCTGAAATTCTGATCATGTGTACGGTGCTTTACCCTCTCTTCGCCCGACCCCTTTATTCTTTTATACACTTCTTTCCTGTTGTACACTCAATGCAACACTTCTCTTATATTTTCTAACACTGCAATATCTTTTTACAAAAGAAAGACATGTTTTGAGACATGTCAGCTAATTATATTTCCGTTGGGTCTCAAAGTAGATATCTGAGGTTTTCTATCTGTATTGATTTCAGTTCCCAGATCACATTGGACTAGTTATGCAAGATAAAAATAAATAAAAAACAGAAAACCCCTTCTATGCCTTTCCCCCCCCCCTACTGAACCATAGATATGTTTCAAAGTCCATGAAAGCACAATGCCCTCTGCACTTTTCTAACGCATCAGAAAAGGAAGGGTCTGGTTGAGGGTTGTGCACTATACTTTATGACATATCAATGGTACAACAATGCTTTGCAGGGAAAAATAACTTTATGAAGGTCTGTCTTGTTATTTCCATTGTTTCCCACCAGATCATGCTTTTCTTTTACCCGCCAATATCAATTGAAATTAAGAATTGAAGACATTCTAAAACAATGCACAACAAGCAAGAAAAAAAAAGGGGAGCTAGCATTAAAAGAAACAAGGTGGAGGTGGGGAGAATGGTTTCCCAAACCAATTGACAAGAACTCACAATCCCATCAAAAGAAGCAGATTAAAACAAAGAACATGTATGGTAGAGGGTGGTCCCTCTTCCAAATATAGGGATTTTAGATGTGAGGTGTCAATTGTAGTAATAGGGTAAGCACACAAATTTAACAAAAAGGTTTAATATATGTATAAATAGTTCATAAAAAACATGTATTGCATGAAATAGACCACAATAGTTACAAAGCAGCGATAAAGTATTTGGTGCAGAATGCCAACTAGTTTCGCACTTTCGTGCTTCGTCAGGGCCTTGCAACGTTAGCCTTTATGGATATAGTCTTAATATCTTAATATCCACGCATCTAACGGCCAAGTGGATCTGGCTTCCACTGGCCATTGCCCGGCTCGCCCCTGCCGTCCATGCCGCCAGGATCTTCTGGACTGCATTCTATTCAGTCAGTGACAGAATTGGTAAGCACACAGTTACCATGCTTTTCTCTTTATTTTGATACTAAAATGTATGATGTATTACAATGTATTAACTGTATGTGTACTAACGGCATATTTTTATGTCACACACAGACCACTATATCCATAAAGGCTAAAGTTGCAAGGCCCTGACGAAGCACGAAAGTGCGAAACTAGTTGGCATTCTGCACCAAATACTTTATCGCTGCTTTGTAACTATTGTGGTCTATTTCATGCAATACGTGTTTTTTATTAACTATTTATACATACTGTATTTGCTGGCGTATAAGACTGCCTTTTACACTTAGAAAAACTGGCCAAAAAGCAGGGGTCGTCTTATACGCCGGGTCAGCTGCTCGATGTGCGGTAATACTGTATGTAGCTTTGGCTACATACAGTATATACCGTTTAGCCAATCCCAGTGAGCGATGTATTCAAATGAATACAGAGCATGCTCGGATTGGAGTAACAACCTCTGCCAATCCGTGCAGGCTACATACAGTAGCCTGTCCGGATTGGTTTTGAGAGTCAGAGAGGCGCGGGCTGATGATGTTACAGCGTCTACCCATCCAAGCAGGCTTTGTATTCATTAATAGAATACATTGCTCGCCGTGATTGGCTCCAGCAAGAATGAAGAAAGATATGGCTCCAGAAGGAAGAAATATGAAGCCTAGGAAGGGGGCTCGTCTTATACGGTGAGTACAGGCAAAACATCTTAAAAAAAACTGTAAAATTAGGGGGTCGTCTTATACGCCCAGTCGCCTTATACACCGGAAAATACGGTATATTAAACCTTTTCGTTAAATTTGTAAACCTCGTTGTTTGGTGTGCTTACCCTATTACTACAATTGACACCTCACATCTAAAATCCCTATATTTGGAAGAGGGACCACCCTCTACCATACATGTTCTTTGTTTTAAGGAGCTAGCATTGTTTTTTTACCAGCACTGATGAGTCCATTGTCATTCTTCCAGTTCAGCTCAAAGCTGTAGAAGCAGATCATGAACTCCAGGTCCATAAGTATCACTGCAAGACTGTTGAGTTGGTCGGCCAGCCAGAAATCTGCAAAGCCCACTTTATGGAAGGGGGCAGTAAACACTCGGAACTAGTATGAGAAAAAAAATAAAAACCAGATCAAAAAAGACAGAAGAGGATAAAAACACAAGAGCAGAAACAAAAAACACATGAGACGGGTTTTAAGAGATATACAAGCTCAAAACCACCAACTGGTTGGAAAATTAGCATCAAATCTGAAGTATGAAATTAGTAATGTAAGTGGCCCCTTCTACACAACTATACTAAAAATATAGAAAGCATGAAAGTCAAACACTTTGGTCTTTTTTCAGAACTTTGAAGGTTGCTGCAGTAAATTATCGCACATCATGCACAAGGAAATAAGACCGCTGATTCCATTTGAATTGGTTGCCAATGCAAAACAAGGGTCCAAAAGGAACGTACACAACCCTTTTAACACTGCACACTATAATGCTGCGTTGCAGTGCAGGTGTTGTTTCAGGGTTAGTTTGTGTATTACAGTATTTTACAGCAACACATAATTGTGAATGGGCAATTATGTTTAATGTTCTTTTGTGCAATGGAATAAAAACCAATAAACAGCCTATGATGTAGTTATAGAGTAGAAAACATTACAGATAGGAAAACGGATTCTGTTTCTTGTTCTGTTTAGACATATTCAGCTAGGATATGCTGAAGACTGGGTCCAAGCATCTTAGCCTTGGTAAGGGTAACCATAACACAACCTTGGATAGTACATACTGTAATCCATACATATCAAAAATCAATGGGAACGCAAGTTGAGAGAGTAGAACAACAGGCTTTTGCCAAATGGCTTCTGTAGCACTCACCAATAACTTAAGCAGCCAAAATCGAGACTTGTAGTAGAAGGTCTTTGTGGGGTTGATGAGAAAAAGCAACATGAAGCCATACAAGACCAGTGGATTCACCTGCATTGGCAAATAGATGTGATGTCCAAAGACACAGGAGAATAGACTGAGGCACCACAGCATGCCAAGGAATCCCGCAAGCTGAAACAGACACAGAACTGTTATAGACCTATATAAACACATTAAATACACAATAAATGACAAAATAATGTAAAGCTTTGTTTAAAAATTATCAGCTCACACACCAAATTATAAATAGAATGCAACATTTACATAAAAGACCATTGTGATCTTTTGGTAATACACTATCACAGTGACGGCGAACCTTGGCACCCCAGATGTTTTGGAACTACATTTCCCATGATGCTCAACTATACTGCAGAGTGCATGAGCATCATGGGAAACATAGTTCCAAATCATCTGGAGTGCCAAGGTTCGCCATCACTGCACTATCAGGTCCTTTCATCTATTACAATGAAATATCAATACTCGCTCTACACCATGTTCAAACAAAATATTCACACATTTTATAATGCAATTTTCTTCCTAAAATAATAATTTTAACCCTTTCGCCACCAGGCACTGTGCTCAATTTTGTATACCTCAGGTGGCCAGACCATTTTTGCAATTTATCCTTTGGTTTTTTATTTTTCACTTATAACTTTCAGAGTTTGTAAAAGAACCACCAAACCATATTTTTTTGAAAGCCCATGATCAGTAGAATAAAAAGAAGGCGCTACTGATTTTTTCAGACCACGCGGTATTTGTGCAAATATTTATCAAACCAATATATTTGCAAAAAATACATTAAAACCATTTATTTTTTTAAAAGGTGTTTATTTTCCATTATAAACAACCAAACAGAAATTAAAGGGGTTGTAAAGGTACATTTTTTTTTACCTTAGTGCAGTCCTCCTTCACTTACCTCATCTTTCGATTTTTCTTTTAAATGTCCTTATTTCTTCTGAGAAATCCTCACTTCCTGTTCTTCTGTCTAAATCCACACAGTAATGCAAGGCTTTCTCCCTGGTGTGGAGGGTCATGCTCGCCCCCTCCCTTGAGGGGGGAGGTGGCGAGCAGGAGAGTCAGTTCAGGATCAGTTCACCTTTAGTAACATGTTACACCAGTATTTAGGGCGTGATATGTTACTGTGCAGCACCCCACACACCCCCCTGTTGCAGTGGGCAGGGCTCCCTCTTCCCCACAGCCATAGTCACATTTTAAAATCAGCGCAGCTGAGAAGGGCTTCATCAACATAGTCGCACCATTCATTCACAGCAACCTGTGAATGAATGAACGAACTGCAAAGTCCTGTCTGCAACTACGGCTCATCAGCACCCTCATAGTTCACCAACGTTTCTTCCAGCATTCAAACAGAAAGCTGGAGGCATTGTATGCAGGAGTCTGAAATTGCATCCGTAATCTACTGATCGCAGGTACAATGCTCTGAAAGCTCCTGTGAAAAAAGTAATGATAAATGCATATTAATTTCCTGCAAAAAATGGGAGGCGGGAGCTTGGCTTGGCTTGGATGTGCTGCAATGACACCATTCTTATAATTGAAATACCCATTTGATCTTTTTATGTTTGACAGAGACCCAGAACAACTATACACAAGGATTTAGGACTTTCTTCAACTGAATACTTGTTCCAGGATAGCAATGCAAAGTATTGAAGCCATGGCACTATTCTTCCAAGGGCTTCCGTGGCAGACCTGTATTTCTCTCATTACATGTTTAAATTGCATACAAACACATGGAAGTATTCCAATATAAAATAACAATCTAAACGAGAATTACACACAGAACACAAGTCAACCTTGCAAGGCTATGAAAAAAATAAATGTAATGTTTATGTTCTAATGTAAGCATCAATCTTGTACAGACAGCTTAATTTATATGTATGGAGGTAGGCACTGCATTCGCTGAAGCCTTCTGTGTAACCACAGAAACAGTATTTTCCAGAAGAAAAATAAAAAAGCTGTGCTGACAATAGCACTTACACTATTAGTAATATATATATAGCAATACCCTAAGACCCCATATACACACTATTAGATTTTCTGCAGATATTTGTCTTCAGATTTACCAAAACAATGTAGTGCAAGTGCCTCCATGATTGCATACAAATTGAAACTCTTAAGGTTTGATTTCATATGTATGGTTTTGGTAAATCTGAAGACAAAAATCTGCAGAAAATCTAATAGTATGTATGGGACTTAACCCATGGCTCCACTCCAGATAACAGGGGCAACCTAGGTGCTGGCTACCACAGCCTGTTTCCGCTCTCAGCCAAAAATAAATGTAAGCTACACTCCAAAACTTTGCTCTTCTTTCTATTTAATTTGTCAGAAGATGAAAACTGCATATATTAAAGTCTCCACCCGAAACCACCTTCCTTGATGAATTTCACCACTGCTGGCTTGCTGACAAGGATAGAGGTTACTTCCCCTATACGTGTGAGCAAGCCAGCAGTGCTGAAATGGATCAAGGAAGGTGTTTTCGGGTGGAGACATTAATGTATAGTAATACCCCAGAGGTGTTTGGCATTTCTTTTACCATCAATGAACGCACCTGCACATTTGCGAATGTGCCCATGCAGACAATTTAGCACTTTTTATGCACAGCATTAAAAAAAAATAGCACAGGCATGCGTTCCCGGAGATGCGTTTTTTTTCTGTGCAAATGTGCATAAATACATAAAAACATGCACAAACGCCCTCCTATGCATGGACATTTATGCTAATGGTTGGAATACATGAATATTCTAGCCAGCAGAATGATTTTATGCACAAAAACTTCTAAACGCCATATGCATAAAAACACACTTAAACACAAGTGAAAAAATTGGGAATTCAAGGCATTTTCTGTCAACTTTAAAGGGTTACTGATCCCAGGACTGTGCATTCACTATATCTGGTCTCCCACAGTACATGCAAATTATTTAGCAAATATAAAAAGGAGTGTCTGGTTAAAGCTTGTAGGAGTTTTTCTTCTACTCTGACTGGCCTATACTGCTGCAGGACCCCTGACCTTATGTCGGGACAGTGCTGATTGGCCCAGTGTCGATCACATGCACCCTCTCAAGAAAGAAAGGAGAAAAAAAAAACTCTAGCAATACACGCCAACATGTGTAGAGTGTCCCCAAAGATCTGTACTATCAGGAGATTGATTGGGAATGGTGGAAGAAGGGGAGGATCAGAGAAGAAGGGATCAAAAATACTTTTTTACACAATGCAGAGGATTAACCCCTTAGGTTCCACAGCGAGTAGAACAAGTATGCTTTCCTGCATACAGGGAGTGCAGAATTATTAGGCAAGTTGTATTTTTGAGGATTAATTTTATTATTGAACAACCATGTTCTCAATGAACCCAAAAAACTCATTAATATCAAAGCTGAATATTTTTGGAAGTAGTTTTTAGTTTGTTTTTAGTTTTAGCTATTTTAGGGGATATCTGTGTGTGCAGGTGACTATTACTGTGCATAATTATTAGGCAACTTAACAAAAAAAAAAATATATACCCATTTCAATTATTATTTTTACCAGTGAAACAATATAACATCTCAACATCACAAATATACATTTCTGACATTCAAAAACAAAACAAAAACAAATCAGTGACCAATATAGCCACCTTTCTTTGCAAGGACACTCAAAAGCCTGCCATCCATGGATTCTGTCAGTGTTTTGATCTGTTCACCATCAACATTGCGTGCAGCAGCAACAAACAGCCTCCCAGACACTGTTCAGAGAGGTGTACTGTTTTCCCTCCTTGTAAATCTCACATTTGATGATGGACCACAGGTTCTCAATGGGGTTCCGATCAGGTGAACAAGGAGGCCATGTCATTAGTTTTTCTTCTTTTATACCCTTTCTTGCCAGCCACGCTGTGGAGTACTTGGACGCGTGTGATGGAGCATTGTCCTGCATGAAAATCATGTTTTTCTTGAAGGATGCAGACTTCTTCCTGTACCACTGCTTGAAGAAGGTGTCTTCCAGAAACTGCCAGTAGGACTGGGAGTTGAGCTTGACTCCATCCTCAACCCGAAAAGGCCCCACAAGCTCATCTTTGATGATACCAGCCCAAACCAGTACTCCACCTCCACCTTGCTGGCGTCTGAGTCGGACTGGAGCTCTCTGCCCTTTACCAATCGGCCACGGGCCCATCCATCTGGCCCATCAAGACTCACTCTCATTTCATCAGTCCATAAAACCTTAGAAAAATCAGTCTTGAGATATTTCTTGGCCCAGTCTTGACGTTTCAGCTTGTGTGTCTTGTTCAGTGGTGGTCGTCTTTCAGCCTTTCTTACCTTGTCCATGTCTCTGAGTATTGCACACCTTGTGCTTTTGGGCACTCCAGTGATGTTGCAGCTCTGAAATATGGCCAAACTGGTGGCAAGTGGCATCTTGGCAGCTGCACGCTTGACTTTTCTCAGTTCATGGGCAGTTATTTTGCGCCTTGGTTTTTTCCACACCTTCTTGCGACCCTGTTGACTATTTTGAATGAAACGCTTGATTGTTCGATGATCACGCTTCAGAAGCTTTGCAATTTTAAGAGTGCTGGCATCCCTCTGCAAGATATCTCACTATTTTTGACTTTTCTGAGCCTGTCAAGTCCTTCTTTTGACCCATTTTGCCAAAGGAAAGAAGTTGACTAATATTATGCACACCTGATATAGGGTGTTGATGTCATTAGACCACACCCCTTCTCATTACAGAGATGCACATCACCTAATATGCTTAATTGGTAGTAGGCTTTCGAGCCTATACAGCTTGGAGTAAAGACAACATGCATAAAGAGGATGATGTGGTCAAAATACTCATTTGCCTAATAATTCTGCACTCCCTGTATAGAGACTGATTTTACTGTTGTGGGTTTAGTAACAGTTTAAGTAGCATAAATGAATATGCCTGTGTGCCTGAGGCTATAGAGCAGGGGTCTTAAACTGGCGGCCATCCAGCTGTTGCCAAACTACGAGTCCCATCATGCCTCTGCCCGGGATTAATGCTTGTAACGGTCAGCCTTGCAATGCCTCATTGGGACTTATAGTTATGCAACAGCTGGCGGGCCGCCAGTTTGAGAATCCTGCTCTATAGCCTCAGGCACACGGGCATATTCAGAAGAGACCCTGTCATATTCAGTTTTGAAACCCCTGCCATAGAGTATTATACATAATATAGGAAACAACTGGGTAAATGTTAAAAATAAGAATAGCAATGCTTAGTGATATGATAGGGGAGTTAACTTTGATGAAACAAATCATGTATAAAAAAGTAATTCTGTTAGTGCACCAAACCAAGAAACAAAATAAAAAATAAATAAATAAAAAAAGTCCCATTACTGTGACCTGTATTAGAAAAATAATGAATGTAACTGACTGAGGTGGGCAAGAACGCCAGTCTCTACAAATGGAACCTGAGACCTAGAATTTGACTCGATCACACCTTTGCATTCTGGAGACAAAGCCCCAATTCGGCCAACACTGCCATGTGTTTATTGGAAAAGACAAAGCACAGTGGACAGAAAAGATGAAACACAGGAATGAACACTATTTATAGCAGCGTATATCCCAACACAACTAGTTGCTTCTGATCCACTCATAAGGAATGTCCATTACTTTATCCTCAAAGTGGGAACTCCGCTGTTATAGCAACCACACGGGCAGGGCTGCGCACAGAAAAATCAAAGCCTTCCCAGGTTGTCCGAGTTACTTTCTAGACTGTATTCTGTAATTGGCCATCAATTATTCATTATACAATGCTTAATAGGGGCTTCCACAGGAGATGAACTTAATTTACCGTCTTGAACGTGCCTCCTGCAGCTTTTACATTCTAGTGTTATTCTTTCTTTTTAATCATAGGTTGTATTATCAGGTGGTACCTAGGATAAGCGGAGTATGTTTAGATAAAAGGATATTGATTGTGAACAGCAGATCTGCACTTATGCTACAGGACAAACTACCGTATTTATCGGCGTATATCCGCGCACTATTTTGCCCTGAAAATCAGGGCAAAATCGTGGGTGCGCGGTATACGCCGATACCCGCCACGGGTATTGAATACTGCGCTGACATATACCGAGCGCAGTACACTCGTGTATCTTCGGGCAGTCTCGGCGCCTCTCACGCTGACGTCCTGAGCATACAGGACGTCAGAGCGAGAGTTGACGAGCCTGCCCGACGATACACGAGTGTACAGCGCTCGGTATATGTCAGCGCAGGTATTCAAACTCGCGCGGGAAACGAGCGGGGAGGACGCCACAGAAGGACGCCGGACCCGACGAAGAGGACACCCGAAGCCGCAGAAGGACGCCGGACCCGACGAAGAGTACACCCGAAGCCGCAGAAGGACGCCGGACCCGACGAAGAGTACACCCGAAGCCGCAGAAGGAAGCCGGACCCGACGAAGAGTACACCCGAAGCCGCAGAAGGAAGCCGGACCCGACGAAGAGGACACCCGAAGCCGCAGAAGGACGCCGGACCCGACGAGGCCGCCAATGGACGCCGCGCAAGACACCAAAACTGTAAGTACAAAAAAACGTATTTTCCACAGGATTCACGGCAACTTTAGGGGTGCGCGGTATACGCGGGAGCGCGTTATACCATGATAAATACGGTAATATAAAAACCAGGTCCATAAATGAATCAATCCGAAGGAGGCAAGTTATAGAATTCTTTCTGACCTTCACAACCCCTTTAAACCTGAATTTCCTTTTCTCCTGTTGACTGAACAGAGGCATGTGTCTGAAATAAACACTAAAGGCCAGACTGTCAACAAGAAAAATCACGGCAAATGTCAGGGGGAATGGGGGCAAGTGACGTACAAATGATTTATTTAGCACTGTCATTTTTGGCACTATACAACATATGCATTGCAACCAAGGGCAAGACTGATATGCAAAACCTCTGAATGACTGTGAAGCATAATAAGAGTAACTAAAAGCTGCTGTTGGAGTAATAGCCCAGGCTACAGAGGCTTACAGTCAAAGACTAAAAAAAACAAGTCCTCTTTAATTATCTCTAGTCAAGTATAATGCACTCAATTTGCAGACCTGCAATAAAACCATCACATTACAGCCATGGTTGTTTACTATTTTTATGGTATTATTCATTGCCATTGTAAAGACATGTGCATGAATGCTTACCTCAAACAGATGCTGATGTGAGAGGTTGTTACGAGGGTTGAGCTCAAATATGAGGACGTGATTGACGCCAGCTTGTCTCCATCCATAAGTATTGATCCCCAGAAGAAAAAGGAATTCCACCAGCAGGAAACCACCCCTGTAAATGCGCACCAAAGGCCAGACATCTGTAATTTTATACCTCTCGTAACCTGCAAGGGACAAAATTATGACAGATGTTTGTCTCTTACACACAGCGCACCGCAGACATTTTAAGTGATACTACAGCCACATGGCAACCTTTTCTATCTTGCTCATGGGAGCAATTTTCTTAAGAACAGCAGATTTCTATGTATTAACTGCCCAAACACATGCAGATTGAACAAACCTAGCAACTTGTCAGCTGTCAGTGGCCTGGCCCGCAACAGATTTAGGTGTGAACTAGAGGTAGACCGATATGGGTTTTTCTTTGGCCGATGCGGATATTTAGAAATTGGGGTGGCCAACGGCCGATATATGATGCCGATTTTTGTGGCCAATATTTTAGGCCGATTAAAAAAAATTAAAAAATCGGCAGGTATCACTGGTTTGGAACTGACAGATGGCACTAGCAGGTGGCACTGGTTTGGAACGGACAGGTGGCACTGGTTTGGAACGGACAGGTGGCACTGGTTTGGAACGGACAGGTGGCACTGGTTTGGAACGGACAGGTGGCACTGGTTTGGAACGGACAGGTGGCACTGGTTTGGAACGGACAGGTGGCACTGGTTTGGAACGGACAGGTGGCACTGGTTTGGAACGGACAGGTGGCACTGGTTTGGAACGGACAGGTGGCACTGGTTTGGAACGGACAGGTGGCACTGGTTTGGAACGGACAGGTGGCACTGGTTTGGAACGGACAGGTGGCACTGGTTTGGAACGGACAGGTGGCACTGGTTTGGAACGGACAGGTGGCACTGGTTTGGAACGGACAGGTGGCACTGGTTTGGAACGGACAGGTGGCACTGGTTTGGAACGGACAGGTGGCACTGGTTTGGAACGGACAGGTGGCACTGGTTTGGAACGGAACGGACAGGTGGCACTGGTTTGGAACGGACAGGTGGCACTGGTTTGGAACGGACAGGTGGCACTGGTTTGGAACGGACAGGTGGCACTGGTTTGGAACGGACAGGTGGCACTGGTTTGGAACGGACAGGTGGCACTGGTTTGGAACGGACAGGTGGCACTGGTTTGGAACGGACAGGTGGCACTGGTTTGGAACTGACAGGTGGCACTGGTTTGGAACTGACAGGTGGCACTGGTTTGGAACTGACAGGTGGCACTGGTTTGGAACTGACAGGTGGCACTGGTTTGGAACTGACAGGTGGCACTGGTTTGGAACTGACAGGTGGCACTGGTTTGGCACTGGCAGGTGGCACTATTGGCACTGGCAGGTGGCACTGGTTTGGAACTAGTTTGGAACTGACAGATGGCACTAGTTTGGGACAGATGGCACTGGCAGGTGGCACTGGCAATTGGAACTGGTTGGCACTGGCAAGTGACATTGGCTGGCACTGGTGGGCGACACTGGCTGGCAGTGGTTGGCACTGGCGGGATGGCACTGACAGGTGGCACTGGCTGGTGGCAGCGATTTGCTATGGCACAGGTTTCACACTAAGCCTGGGCAGGTGACAAGTCTGGAAATTGGTCCCCAAGTCCCCAAGGCTGTGCCTCTTCATGGGTTTTTGATACAGTTTCATGATTCATGTGTTTTTTGCAGAAGGAGACTGGTTGTTAAACGAAAAGCTCTACCAGAAAACACATGCATGTGCACATTTTCCACCTTGCACTGCCATTGATGTCTATAGGGTCAAAATTGCACCATCAAAAAAGTACCTGCACCTCTTCCAAAAATGCACTGCAGGAAAATGCATAAATGTGAACCTCATAGAAAGCAACGTCAAATTAAAAAACAAGCCTTTTCATACCCTGTAGAAGTATTTACCATAGGCTTTGATACAGCAGTAAGGGGGTGTAAGGTGGTGTCTCTCCACGGGTGGGGGATTTTCTTAAAAGAGTATATTTTCACAGTAACAGTGTTATATTTCTGATATGTTAGGTGGTCAATCAGATATCAATATATTTTACTAGAATTCATGCTTACCTTGAAGATATATTGCTTAACAATAAAATACTACACTGGTTATCGGAACATGCGGTATAAAATCAAAAGAAATCCTACAAGGTCCTGGTGCTGGCAACGAAAATAAAATAGTATTTTTTCTGCAACCAATAACATTTCCAAATCTGCATTACGACGACAGCTGGTACATGGTTCATTGCTATAGCAACACCTCCATTTCCTTTGCGCAGATATCAAACATATAATTTTCTGCTCCTGATGCGGTTTTACAGCTTATGTTGGACACCAAGGCTGCATAACTAAGAGAAAGGTATTGGCAACGCCTGTGATCTATTGTTTCCGTATGTGAAAAAAGCAGCAAATGTAAGCTTACCAGTATACACAACCTGCGCAATTCAACACAATAAATATCCACAATACAGTCCCACACTGATGTAGTCCAGGCTGGTGCAGGCTGAAAAATAACAGAGAACAAAAGTCATTGGCAACTTTTAATGCTCAATGGGGCAGCTGAATGATACAATCTGTTTTAGAAGAAAATCATAAGAAGCCCAGCATCTTAAAATTACGTTTGGTGACCATTTCGCGATTGAGAATGCCTACAGACACATATGCAGGAGGGCTTTACATTTTATCTAAAGTAACTTCCTTTTGAAGCCTTGAAAAAGATCCCCAAGGCCAGCCACACACAGCTCGAATCTCAGCTGGTTCCTACCAATTTAAATCATTCATGGGCAGACGGAATGTAACAAGTTGATTGATCGATCAACTTGGGTACAATCAACCTTATGTTCTGTTATAGTGTGTGTTAAGATGGAAATCCTCAAAAACCCAATCTGTTTATGCATTAGACTGAGAGGGATCATAAATTGTCACAAGCAATATGATTAAGGATCATTCCTCACTTATGCCGCGTACACACGATCGGATTTCCAAAGGTATAAAATCTGAGGGAATTTTCCGTCGGAATTCCGATGAAGCTGACTTTCATCAGTCTTGCCTACACACTGTCAGACTAAATTCCCACCGTCCAAAACGCGGTGACGTAAAACATTACGACGAGCCGAGAAAAATTAAGTTCAATGATTCCGAGCATGCGTCGACTTGATTCTGAGCATGTGTGGAAATTTAAAACATGTTCTATTTTTTCATTTACACCGATGGAAAAAAGTCTGATGGGGCCCACAAACGATTGTGTGTACACGGCATTAGAGTAATTATCTTTTTGCCAACATAAATTGTGGCATGTCTGAGGTAAACATCAAAACACAATTACAATAGGGTGCAAATAATGCATACCACCACCAAGACCATAAATAGAAGAATACTGACCGAGTAGTACAGACATACTTTCGGTGCTGATCATGCTGCTTGCAGCTTTAAATTAAATTGTATCAAGTCTTTATCCAATCTCTGTAGTATGATAAGCTTTTATTAAATGCTTTCTTATAAAGAGTGTACAGCATCAATACACGTCTTCCAGCATTTGTAGTTTTTAGTGCCATAATATTGATGGAACTGCTTGCTTGTGTCACTACGACTGCAAGCTATTGCGTACCTAAAATGGAGAAGAATTGGGGTTTTCACCATATAGATTGCAAGTATTATTTAAAAAACAACAACTGAGTGTCTCTCATCAGCTGCATTCTGGCTGCCACTTGATATCCATGGTCAGGGGTGAAAAATTCCTCAGCTGGCCTGACCAAAGAGTTAGGAGGTTCTTTTAGGAAGCTAGGAACAGGAAACTAAAGACAGTAGAAACACTTGTTGACTCTAGCCCAAATTTTTCACCTGTGCAGCTCCGAGGGGTGGCACACGCAGACGCTTCATGGCTTTCTGTCTGTCTCCATCTTCCAATTCATTTGTCACTAGACCCTAAAAACAGAAAAACGTAAGCAAGTGTGAGAAGTTTACAAACAGGTCTTAGTCCATTGATGATGCCAGGTATCTTGGTTAAACTTCCTGCCAAATGTATGAAGATTTAGAACCTAGGGTGTTCAGAACTGCTACTATAGACTTTAGATGCAGAGATGAGCAGCCCTCCACTGCCATAGCCTCTGGGATGCAACCCTCTGCTAGGGTGCATAGGCATGGATCTGGGCTACTGTATAGAGATAAGGGGAGAGCAGTCTACCTAATAATAAAGCTTTGCCTTAAAGGCAAAGTTACTTTTAGTATACCTGTTTTACACCCATAATCATGGTGTAACACGTTTCAAAAACAGCATTGTGCCGCAACCCCCTAACCCCCCAACGACAGCAGGCAGGGAGTAACTTTCCATACCCACACAGCCGCATCATTCATTCACAGCTATCAGTGATAGAATAAACTTGCGGCAGATGGCTTGTAGTTCTTAATTAATGCGGCCATACGCATATTATGTGGCCTCTGGGTATTATTGCCAGAGGCCACATATACGAGTACCAAAATATAAACAATGGCCGAAAGTGGTGCACCCTGCGAGCTCCTGTTACCCGACTTTCCAATCATGTGACCGCTGTGACAGCCAATGACGGTGGCAACATACCGGAAAACCTACCTTCGGTGTCAGAAACCCCTAAAGGGCCAGGAGGTGCCAACGCTAAGGGTTCAGGCAGGGTGCTAGAGAGCGCCTTCATAGTTTATTCGATTCTCTCTAGCTCTTCAGCAATTGTCTGCCTGTACGGAAAGACAGCAGTACTGAGAGTCAGAAAGGAGCCCGACATTGCAACCCGGGATCTGTTGATTGTGGTGTGTTATGCACTACATTCACCCAAGAAATATAATAAAACGCACTTTTTTTTACCGAGAAAAAAAATAATTCCTTTTTAAAAGTGAATTTAATTAGGACTTGGGGACCTCAGTTATCAGAAAGGCTAGCATACGTAAAAAAATAAAAAAAATCTTCAGCATCAGGTAAAGACACAAGGCCATTCAAGTAAGTTGGAGAAGTGGTTTAACCTGAACCAAAAATACCCAGAGGGCAGAAAGATGGAGCTTTGAGGTACCGAAAAATTGATCAACATCAAATTATCAAACAATATAATTTTTTTTATTACGTAGATAATATAAAATGACTATAAAATATTCGGGCAAAAACAGCCATTTGGTTACAATACAGAAGAATAGTTGCCTCTATATTTTTCACCACAATCGTGGCTTCGTCTGGAGCTTCCGTAGTTCCTTTACATACAATATCACCCTTAATGATCATGGTTCCAAATAATCCCTAAGCCCCTCCAGGAGGTCCGATCGGGGATATCTGTGCCAAGAGCAGGAGGGAACAACAAATACCCTCAACTTGAGCCTATTCGTCTTAGAAGGGTGCTAATCTGTTAAACACAACTTCTAAGACAAACAGGCTCAACTGGAGGGTATTTGTTATTCCCTCCTGCTCTTGACTCAGACATCCCAAACCGGACCTCCTGGAGGGGTTTAGGTTATTTGGACCCATAATCATTATGGGTGATATTGTATGTAAAGGTACTACGGAAGCTCCAGGCGAAGCTACCATTGTGTGGTGAAACATATAGAGGCAACTATTCTTCTGTATTGTAACCACAGGGCTGTTTTTGCCCGAATATTTTATAGTAATTTATGTAATAAAATGTTTTCTATTAATTGATAATTTGATGTTGATCATTTTTTCTGTACCTCAAAACTCCAATTCTTTGCCCTCTGGGTATTCTTTGTTCTATATAATTAGGAGGTGGTGCGTTTAAAATATCACCAAGCTCCAATATTAAAATAATGGTTTAACCTGAAACTGCGTAGGTTTTTTTTTTACTGTTAGGGCAGTTATGAGGTGGAACTCATCTACAATCAGCAGGAAGTGCAGATAATTAGAAAAAACGTTTAGATGGGCATCTTAAAGCGGATGTCCACCTGAAATTTAAAAGCCAGCAGCTACAAATACTGCAGCTTCTGACTTTTAAAAAATGGTCACTTTCCTGTCCAGTGCGCCTGCGATGTCGGCAGACGAGGACGAGCAATCGCTTGTCTCTGAGGCTGCCGCCGCAATGCTTGGTGAGGGAATAGCAAGTGAAGCCTTTGCGACATCACTGCCCGGTTCTCTACTGCACATGGGCGAGTAGCGCGGCACGCCGTCACTGGTCCTGCTCTCTCCTGGGAACAATGAGTTTCCCAGAAGACAGCGGGCGGTGGTGATGCAAAGGGGCGTGACTCCCAGGGGAGTTAATACCCGGAAGTGGTGCAAATACCTGTTTTATACAAGTATCTGCACCCCCTCCCCCCTGAAAGGTGCCAAATGGACATCGGAGGGGGGGGGGAGGGTTCCGAAAAGGGGAAGTTCTATTTTTGGGTGGAACTCCAACTTTAACACAATATACTTAGATATGGGAAATGTCAAAGACCGAATTATAAACACAGGTTGAACGGGATGGACTGGCGTGTTTATTCAACCTTACTATGCAACGAATCCTTTCACCTTCATTAAAACAGAAGTGCAAGATCAATGACATATTACACATAAGAACATTAACACTGAACATGTCAAAAATTAATTTAGATAAACACAATTTTTTTTAATAATGTAAATTCTGTTTCCAAACTTGGCTACCATCATGTTCTCCTTGCAACAGAGTTTGAAATGACGACAGATGGGTGGAGGCGTAAGACAAGTAAACAGGTGCCAGGAATAAATCTTCTAGCATTCCAAGCTGTATACTAGGAAGCCACGGGATTTAAAAAGTGGTGATCTCTGCAGTGCAGAGATGAAGAGAAGTATAAAGAGTCACAAACTTTTTTGTGTCCCTGGTTCAGCAGATCACATCTACTGGAGCTATTGATAGTGCAAATTCTTAGAGAAATTAACCATCAAGACAGTTAGGAGGCACCGTGGCAATGTAATCTTGTGGATTTTTTTATTTTTTTTATCAAAAGTCCTACTTTCACGTTTCCTTGTTAGTTTTAAAAACCAAACTGCAGATATTGCATATTCATTCAATGACAGTGCACCTACTAATAGAGAAAGGGACATACAGTCAGCAAATTGGGGCTCATTTACACTTGCTTAACCACTTTCCCACTTTCACCCCAGGCCAATTTTCAGCACTGTCACACTTTGAATGACAATTGTGCGGTCGTACGATGTTGTACCCAAAATAAATTTTGATCATTTTTTCCCCACAAATAGAGCCTTCTTTTGGTGGTAGTTTGATCACCTCCAAGTTTTGAATTTTGCGCTATAAACAAAAAAAATACAAACCTCACATCCAGGTTAAAAAGGAATGTGACAAGCAGGATAGAAAAATGAAACGCATAAATAAAAAGAAGTTAAACTAATGGGACAAAATATATGTTTGCTTCATAGCTTATGTTGCTATAGTGACAAATTGACATGGTTAAACATTTTTTCCAGGGAGACCTGATCGGACTTTGCAGTCTCCTCTATGGAGGGATGGATGTCAGCGGACATGTGTCCGTCATCCACCGATATCCATCCCAATGCTGGATGTTGCCCGCAAAATCCAGACGGATGGTGGTCCTATTTTCCATTCCTCTGGCGATTCGGATGAAAAATGGGCAGGCGGTTAGTTTTCATCCGATTTCCCCATACAGGAGAGTGGGACTGTTTACGCTGTGAACAGTGAAGCAGACAGAACCTGTTATTTGACTGCTAAGTGGGGATCAGCGGAGCAAGCGGAATCCGCAATACTGAGGCGCATGCATCATATAAATATGTAAATTCCTCATACGCCACCCCCTCCGCCAAGACTTGGGGTGGCCAAAGAGGAAGAGATTTAATCTTTGAATGTCCTTCCTGATCACACTCCACCTCATGTCTTGGTAGTTGGCCCCTGCATGATACAGTACCTCCTACCTCCTCTAAATTAGATGAGGGAAGATTAGGCCCACTGTAAAGTTTTTCAAACAAGTTTCAGATGTGCAATAAGAAGTACATTTAAAAGATGAAATACACCTGTTCAGTGTATATAGACGTACCTCAGTCTCGGAGATCAGCTGATTAATTTTCTTGCAGGTATAAAATGGCGCCACCTCCACATGAGCCACCCTCCAATCTGCACCACGGCCCGTATCCAGAATCTTGTCATGTTTCTTAAGGATCTTCGGAACCCTGTGAAGTTCAGATTCTAGCCAAATAAAAAAAGAAAAAATAGGTTTAGGAAAAATATGTTAGTGCATATAATAAAATACCATACATTGTAATTTTTATATTTTGTTTCAACAGGTTTTCATGTTGTATTCAGCACTGCCGGCAGCATACATCTTAAATGTAAACATTTCATCTGAACCAGTAGAGCCGAGAGAGATGTTCTTGCTTCTTAGGATTGATTTTATTTTACTGAAGACAGGTACTTATATAGCGCTGTCAATTTAGGCAGTGCTTTACATAATATTGTACATTCACATCAGTCCCTGCCCTCAAGGAGCTTATAATCTAAGGTCTCTAACTCATATTCACACATAAACATAATAGGGCCAATGGCCAATTTACACAGGAGCCATTTAACTTCCAGCATTTTTTTGGAGTGTGGCAGGAAACTGGAGTAACCAGAGAAACCCACGCAAACTCTAGGCAAGTAGTGCCGTGGTTGGGATTTGAACCGTCGACCCTAGTGTTGCTAGGCGGAAGTGCCAACTACTACACCACTGTGCTGCATATCCATTTTAAAAGGTCAACCTCTGGCATCAAACACATTTTTTTACATGGGCAGCAGTGCCAACTGCCCCACCTGAAAGGCAATCCAATGCTGATCACTTTTCAGATTGTCTGGAATGAGGTTTTCAGGCGTTCAGGAAGCGATAAATGCTGGAGAAGGTTACACCCAACGGGTGTAATGTGCAACATACTACCAAAGGTGAACCTATCCTTTAAAACACCACAGGCTGTGGCATTTATATGCACTCTTCCATGATCAGGGTGGATAAAAATCGATGCGGGTTTAAAAAAATAAAATAAAAAAAATCAGATTTTTTTTTCAAATTTAGTTTAATAAAATGCTTTTGGAGTAGAAAAAAAAATCTATCTATAGACCCTGTCCATGATAGAATTTAGGTGGGCAGTTAGGGGCGGCTGTAAAAACAGGCAGTTGACACTATCCTGCCTGGTTGCATTAGGTATGAATGCTTCTTTTACCTTTAGTCCCAATTCACACTGATGTGGTGTGAGGAGCTGTATGTGATTTGGACAGAATTTGCACCGCATTCCTGTTCAAATCACATGCGATTCTTTGCGATTTATGCCCATTTTACCTGGCTCAAATTGCATCACACCCGCCCAAAAAAAATGCATGCACTTTTTTTGGCACACTGGAATTGGATCACATGGGTGTTCACAGCCAATCGCACTGCATTATGCGAACCAAATTTGGGGTGTCGTTAACATTGAAATGCACAGGACACACTGTGAATCCCACACCACATCAGTGTGAACCGGGACTTAATGTAACCACAACCTAATTTTTTTATGATCACACTTCTCTGCCGAGTGTTGGTTTTCCTTAAATAAAACAAATAAATACGTTGCTCAGCTTCAGCTCTGCTCAAAGCTGACAACAGTTATTTTACTCACTGCATTAATGGAAGGAAAAAGAAGCATAATGTTGGAGCAAGACCTTTTAATGAGGCCATAGACCACATTTGGAGGTAAAAGGCAGGCACACAACTTGCATAGTGGCTCTGAAATTGGTGTATAATTGGTAAATACAGACAACGGCAAGAAGAATCTAGGAAGCCTCGGAAGACGTCACATTAGGCGAAACATGCAATGCAGTGTCTGCGCTCGTGACGTCATCATGAAATCTGGAAGCTGTTCTCTTGACTTGTACAGCGCTGTCTATGTCTTTATACATGCAAGTAGCATTATTTTCAATAAATACTGGTCACCATTGATTATACACCATGTGAAGTGTTTCCATTTTTTCATGCACATTTCCTTGAGTGGCTGTTAATATACATGGTGGATTGAAGTGGCAATATCAAATATCCAGGATCTGAGCTAACAGCTTTCAAGCACTATATGACTTTGCAGTGTGAGGGTCATACGGTTTCAGTAAGCCTTTGATTTGGGCACTGGTGTGGGAACACAGCGTGCATCGTCTTTTTTCACTTAGGAGTATTTTTCATTATATGAAGATTATTTAATCTTTCATTTACAGTGGATTTTTTTTTGCTTGCCTGGAACAAGCCATTATAGAGACACACTTTGGACCAATATCTATTTATTTTTATTTTTTTATGAGCGATGCACTTTTGTTTGGGTTTATTAAATACTACCATTTTGTATCCATTAGTGTGCTAGCTGCAGGTTTAATGATTTTGGGTGAGTCAAAGATTTTTCTAAATCAAAATATTGATGGGGGGCTCAAGCGCAACCCTTGACATCAAAGGGGCCATCTCTAAAATTTGGCAAATATTTAAAGTGGATGTAAAGCCTCAGATATACCCAGTGAAGTGAACAGCCTCAGATAATGCACAGAGATTAAACAAATCTACCTACCCAAGTTTTACATGTATATATGCGGTGTTCAGCTTTATATACGGTTTAGAAAGTGCACATCCTGTTAGAATTTTCTATTCCCTAATCACCTGTGGGTGTGGATTTTTGCCATACACTGAGAAAGTAGATTGAAGGGAAGGCACACCCCCCTCTTTACACAAGCAGAAAAATGAAGAAATTTGCGGAGCTGTGAATAGACCAGCTATCTGCTAATCGATTTATAACACCCACCCCGACACAAATTTCCCACTGGTTTTATCTCAGTTGACAGACTTGTCAGAAGTTATGCTGATATCAGAAGAACGGAGCAGGAGAAAGCCACAGGACTTAGGTTGTTGAAGAGAGATAAGAAAACACTACAGATATACATGCCCGGGTCAAATTTAATGAATGGGGTTTACATCCACTTTAATGTCAGAGAAAACAGACATACATCAGGATATAGTCAGAAACTGCAGGCATGATACAATAGTTGATGAAAGACTGGGCATGCCACAAGAGATGGACAAAGACTGCAGACTCCCATTTATTGCTGGAAATGAACAAAAGTAATCCGAGTGCGTCTCCAGCATTCAGAGCTAGCCCTGTATCTTTGTTAACAAATACAAGTCTACTTTCACTTAGGCCAGCTTGGCCCAAACAAACCATTTAAAAAGTGATATTAAAGCTAGAATTCTACTTTAAGTGGAAGTAAACCCATCAATTTAACAGTTTCAATCGTTTTTCTGCGCAGGAATCTGTAACATGTATGCAGTTTTCTGCATGGGAAAAAACTGACATGTCATCAACGCTGGAGTGAATGGGCACATAACGGACGCTCATGAAAACTGTTGTCAAGGTGCATGAAAACTGATGTAAACTGATGTGAAACTTATGTCTCTACAAGTGAAATCTGAGTGGTTTTCCCTTCAGTTCCCATCAGTTTTCATGCACGTATGGTGTGAACGCGCCCTAAAAAAGGTATGTAAACTTTTATATATATTTTATATAATTTTTTTTCCATAAATTGTATATTAACTAGTCTTTCGTATCTGATAAAAGAAAGAAGTTACATTTAAGTTGACCACATTCTCCATATAAAAGTCTGGCCTCAAAATGACAGCAGCCATGTTGTACCTGATAGTTCTGCAGCAGAATTAGGCTGAGATAGAACTCGCTGAATGCCAATTTCAGGTCCCTGATGTTTCTGTACTGGACCCGTTCCTCATGTGAAAGGGTGAATACAGCTTTTCTACGATGCCTGAGGGTAGGCAACCGGCTGATTTCCCTTTGTGCATCCAGTGAGGATTGCAGCTCATTTTGTAAAGTGGCTGAGCGTCGCTGGGCTTCTGCTAACTTTTCTGCAAGGAAAGACAAAAACAGTAATTAAAGCGGGGTTCTGGGCATAATTTTTTTTTTTTGCAAGCAAAAATTATTTACATTAAATAGTCCCTAAAACATATTAGTAGCTCCCCAATCGTTCCAGAAATCATTGCAAACACTTGCCTTATATCTGCCAGCTCATGTTGTGGCCGTATCCATCATATGTGTGGGCAGGGAGATTTTTAGGCACAGTAATGAATGCCCAGAGACTCCTGGGAAATGAGGGTCATAATTTCCCAGGAGGCAATGGGATCTTAGGACAAGAAAGTGAACCACCTAGAAGCAGGAACTAGGCAGATTACGAATACTGCCTAGTAACAGCAAGCTGTTAAAGCGGAGGTTCACCCTCTATATCAACATGACCTTATTCAGACGTGCTCCATATTTACTAATACCTTCCGCAATTTTTAAAATTAGTTCTGTACCTTGATTCTGATGTTAATAGCAGCCACTTCCTGCTATCCCTCCCGCGGAAGTGGGCGTGTCTCCCTTCTCCACAGCAGCCCAGTGTTTCATGGGACAGCATCGCAGTGTCTCCTGGGAGCAGAGTGTGACGCTTCCCTCGAGACGATTCCTAACACAGCCCGACGAGATATCGCGAGATTTTACTCGTCACATGACTACTTTTCAGTATGCCGGCCGTTGTGATTGCAACTGTGTAGTGTTGACGGCGCCGCACGCCGTCAACACTGCCCATGCGCGGGATAGAGCGGTGAATGCTGGGACATCAGCATTCACCGTATCCCGCAAGTATTTGCTTGTGAGCTTCACAGTGCCCATAAGCAAGATGGAACCATGCAGGACACATTTTTATAAATTATTTTCGACCGAATGACCGTGCGGATGGCTAAAAAATAAATAAAAAATCTGACACGCGAGTACAATCTTAACAGCAGTAGATGCACCTAAAGGAAAAAAAAAAAAAAAAAAAAAAGATTTCCTACGGAACCCCCGCTTTAATAGAAAGTTAATTTTTAAGGTGGAACTCCACTTTAAGAGATGCAGTGTGGGCATAGATGTCTTCTTGCTTTGATCAGAACCCTGACAGTGGTTGCTTCCAGCAGCCAATGGACAAGAAGTTTCAGGAGAGCTGACCACAGATTGTCTATACTTAAAGCAGTTCTTTGCTCAGTTTGAAAAATATTTAAACGCTCAAGGACCACCCTACATACATATATTGTGGCAGGGCAGCCCTTGAACACGATTCCTGTGATCAGCTCTAGGGCGCATGCTGCCGGAGCCCCGCTTCCACTGTGATTGGGTCCAATCACACTGTGTCCAATCAGTGGGTCTGGCTGGCCTCCCGCGATCATTCACAGGAGAGGCAGAATGGCGGTTTGCCTATGTAAACGAGGCAGGCTGCCATTCTGTGAGGGAGAAAAATTGAGATCTTGTGATTCTGCCAAGCAGAAACACAGATCTCTGTTTTCCTTCAGTCAAAGCCTTCCCCACATTTAGAAAGCACTCCCTAGGTGCAGATTTAACCCTTTAATCACCCCCTGGTGTTAACCCCTTCCCTGACGGTGTCATTTATACAGTGACCGTTTTTTTTTGCACTGATCACTGTATTGGTGTCACTGGTCCCCAAAGGGTGTCACTTTCTGTAACACTTTTGTCCGCCGCAATGTCGCAGTTCCACTAAAAAACGCTAATTGCCGCCATTACTAGTAAAAATTTAAAAAATGCAAAGGTCCATAAATCTTTCCATAGTTTGTAGACACTATAACGTTTGCTCAAACCAATCAATATACGCTTCTTGAGATTTTTCTTACCAAAATCATGTAGCAGAATACATATTGGCCTAAATTGATAAAGACATTTTATTTTTAAATTTTTTGGGGATAGGTTATATAGCAGAAAGTAAAAAATATTGGGTTTTTTCCCCAAAAAAATGTTTTGTTTATAGCGCAAAAATTTAAAAAGCAGATCAAACACCACAAAAAAAAAGCTCCATTTGTGGAAAAAGAAATCTATTTATTTGGGTACAACGTTGCGCAATTGTCAACGCAGTGCCGTATCGTAAAAAATGGCCTGGTCAGGAAGGTGTAAAACCTTCCGGAGCTTTAGTGGTTAAAGTCAGTAGCTACTTCTAATGGATCGCTGCTGAGATCTAATGGGAAGTGGGAGAGGGTACCTGTCAAAACCAGGTACCACCCCAAAACAAATTGCCATAAAACAGAAGAGGGCATAAAGCTGGACTTCCCCTAAAAGGAAAGTCCCGCTTTATGCCCTCCTCTTCTGTTTTTGCCTTTAACAGTGTTCACAGTTAATTTACCTGAATAAAATGTGTTGATTTTGGCAAGTTCTTTCTCGCAGGTCTGGAAGAATTTTTCTTCAAACTTGGCATAATATCGTTTTACAGTATCCTCGTCTGTAACTGCAAAAGACAAAGGTAAAGAACAAAAAACTGTAAGAAAACATTCCTGGATAAAGCATCAACTACCACACAGGAGAACCCAATTTTAAACAAATTTTCATAATCTCACCCTAAAGAAATCGGTATCAGTTAAACCGTCCTGCCTTTTCCAGTATGATATATTACAGACCCAAGCTGATCTGGTCTTTCTAGAAAATGATCCAGTATGGTATTAGTGTCATAATACATTCCTCTATAGTCATTCTACTGTACGTGCATGGGTAGTGAGCGATACCAATACTATACTATAGATGGTAAATAAAATCCCTTAATTTCTTGTCCTGGTGACAGTAGCAACAAATCCTTACCCTATCTAAAATATAAAAAAATATCTATCCGCCATTGGATTTTTACCAAACCTAGTTTTTCTGGAACCCAGGCGTCTCATGGCTTCCACATTATAACAAGAACTATTGGAAAGTGTGCATACTGGCCAACAATCCTCCCTTACTGTGGGGAAAGTGAGTGTTAACCGCACAGCATTAGCCATGTTACACAGAGGATGGCGGCATAGCCTAGAGCAGCGGTCTTCAAACTGTGGCCCGGGGGCTGGATACGGCAATTTGCTTGCCTTTATCAAGCCCCTTGGGGGAATAATTCTTCCACCAATACGAAACTATTCTGCCTACTCACACCAACAATGGGGCGCCACTTCTGACACACCAATTCCTCCCAAGGATACTAATGATGGGGCACTATTGCTCCCCCTAATACCAAATGTGGCAATGTTTAGTTGCGCTGATGGCAGAAAAAAATCTGCACCCACTGGCTACAGTCTGCCCCCCCTAAAGCCTGAAGGACAATAAACTGGCCCTTTATTGTAAACGTTTGGATATCTCTGGCCTAGAGCAGGGGTCTCCAAACTGTGGTCCGAGGGCCAGATGTGGCCCTTTGGTAGCTTTTATCCGGCCCTTGGGGCACGATTCCTCCCACTGACACCAACAATGGGGCATTTTTGATATTATGGATACCAATGTTGGGATACTACTAATAGGGACACTACTCCTCCCATTGACCACCAACCCTAAGGCCATATTTATTCTCCCTGACGGGCCTGTGACATTTTCTGCCTCTGTTGGCAACAATCCGGCCCCCCTAAAGTCTGAAAAGTTTGGAAAGCCATGGCCTAGAGGATGGGCTGATGTCTTACTATTCATTGTTTTCTGCCTCACTGTGCATTTATGATGGGAGCAAATTCCCCACTGCTCCAAAAACCCTAAAAAGATGTGTACCCTAGTACCATGAATGTTTACCCAATATTCTAAGTTATCACACTAAAAACAGTATAAAACTTTTAGAAATAATAACAGGTATCATTCATTTTCACCATACTCTATAGAGTTCTAGTGTGAATGTACACAAATAGAAATAAGTACACATTGTAAGGCGTTAATCCTGCATTCCGCATGCACAGCCACCGTCTCACACATTGCATGTGAGAGTCTCACTTTCTTAATGTGCCTGTGACGACGACTATCCATGTCTGCAAGCCTTGCCAAAAGAAATCATTTTCCCATCAATTTCACAACTACTTTCCAACCCTCTCTTGCTTGCCAGCTAATAAAAAGTATATTTTTCAATCTATGAAAAGGGATTTGTCATTTACTGGTGACCATCAAAACAATATCTAAATCTGTGTACTGTATTAGTTATTACATATCTGACTGCTTCCTCTTATCTGCTGCAATTACAAAGTCTACCCCGAAGCAGAAGGCACTCATGTATGCCATTAACATCCCAAGGCCAATCCTTTTTAGATGTTACAGGTGCAGAGAACATGGGTGGCCTTGGATATATAGACCGTGACAATAACATGCAGACAAGGGTACCTATAGAAATGAAGGTTATTCCATGAAAGACGGATAAAACTTGTTCACATAGAAACAGAATGCATAACGCATGAATACATCCAGTATGTTCTACAATCATTTATTAGAATGTAATAGAATTCTAAGAAACATTTTGCAGGCAACTGCATTATAAAACACATTTCTCCATTTATTCCAATGTGTGAAATAAAAAAAGTATTTATGTAGAAGCTGTAAGTGCACAGAACACAACAAGATGCAGAGGTGAGTAGGAAACAGGCAATAAACCAGCACCCCCCCCCCCCATAATCTATAAAAACGTGAATGTATTTTAAAACTGTAAACCTAAAATTGACACTTTTATTCCCTAGGGTCTCTGCTAAAATATATACCCTGTTTGGGGGTTCCAAGTAATTTTCTAGCAAAAAATATTGATTTAAACTTAACCACTTAAGACCCGGACCATTATGCAGGTATGCCCCTTTTTGCAATTCGGCACTGCGTCGCTTTAACGGACAATTGCGAGGTCGTGCGACTTGGCTCCCAAACAAAATTGGCGTCCTTTTTTTCTCACAAATAGAGTTTTTTTTAGTGGTATTTAATCACTTCTGCGGTTTTTATTTTTTGCGATATAAACAAAAATAGAGCGACAATTTTGAAAAAAATGCAATATTTTTTACTTTTTGCTATAATAAATATCCCCCAAAAATATATAAAAAAAAAAAACATTTTTTTTCCTGGGTGTTCTACGCAGATACTGCAATTTGGGCTGCCTTGGAGAGGCCATCGAGTAAACAGGAGATTCTCGCTGTATGTATTCTGACGGCGCTCATCCCGCCCCCCTCCCTGAGATGGGCATTGATCAGGCTGCATTCATGGCAATGGGGAGGCTGCAGATGGGCATTAATCAAGCTGCACTAATGGGCAATTGTGAGGCTACGGATGGGCATTGATCAAGCTGCATTGATGGGCAATTTTAAGGCTACAGATGGGCATTGATTAGGCTGCATTGATTGGCACTGACCCTTATTTTGCTTTAAAGTTCTTTTTTGTTTATTTAAAGTTTCTTTCCTGAAACTTCACTCTTAAAATGAAGGTGCGTGTTATACGCCTGTGCGTGTTATATACTGTGAGTGTTATATGCTGATAAATATTGTATGTTTTTTATCATCTACAATAGCTAAAATCAGGCAGCTTCTTGCATTGTTTCTGAACGATACATTAGCCTCTTGCCGCACAATTCTCTGCAGTTCAAACTCCCTTCAGGCTAGGTTCACACTGCTGCGAATTCAAAATCGCAGTAAAATCTCGATTTTACCGCGATTTCGCGGCTGCGATTTTGGCCGCGATTTAAGAGACATCAGTGCAGGGTTCAATGTAAATCGCGGCTTGAAATCGCAAAAAGTAGTACAGGAACTACTTTTTGAAATCGGTGCAGCGCCGCAGATGCAAATGCTGCCGATTTCAGATGCGATTTGACATGTCAAATCACGTCTCAAATCGTACCCAGTGTGAACCAGGGCTCAATGCTACAGTCGGTGTGGGCGAGACTACTATGGGCTCAGAGAGATGTTACTGGAACAGGCTGGCCTGCATCTATGAAGGTTCAAGTTCAGAAGATGAGTTACACAACAAATGACAGAATCAAAAAATTAAAAGCACTGAGCAGATATGTCGTGTCCCTGAACATATTTCAATGCAATACGGTTACATCTGAACGCAAGGTAACCAACATTCGTACTGATGCTTCCAGCTTTGTCTTTATTTTCTAAGCATTGTTCCAGAGGACTGACCACACATTTAGGATCACAGATACTGTATCACAAAATGCATAACTGCTCAGCAGTGCTGAATTGGTAATCTTCGACCTCCACTTGCTGCCAGCACTGTACACACGCTGTCTCACCGGCCAATCTTTTATTGCTTTTTTAATATCCGGATAAGCTTATGGCTGGTCATGTTAATAATATACTGAAATAACGAGTGTACACACAGGAAGACTATCTGATAATTGGTCAGCCAGCTCCCCGTAGTTCTGACAGCTCTTGGTACAGCAAGTGTGACCTCTATTACAGCTCACACTAGGGGTGCTGTACACTGATGGTTTGATACAGAAAGACCAGAGTGCTGCTCGAGTTGAAAGAATGTGATGGTCTCTAGAATATTCTTCACTGTAGCGGTTACCACCCATATAGAATATGTAACAAATAGTACCAAATTAAATAGATATAGAAAATTGCATACTACACAGAAAGGATCAATGACTAAGCTCCTGTAAGAAATATAGCTTGTTTAAACAGAGTACAACACAGGCTGTAATACAAACACCGTAAAGAACATTTTATCTTTTAGTGTCTTAAATTTAAGGGTTATAAAGCTGCCACATAAAGCAGGATCCCATTAAAGCACACTAATATTTACAGTGCACTGGAGTCAAACGGTCAGGACATCCTGAATTTTCTATTACTAGGAGCTGTATGGAGAATGCAGGCCCGCAAGGCAGTATATATACAGGGCATAGAGACAACCCACGGGTTAAAATATCTTTTTTTTTTTTTTACAAACGAGAATAAAAAGCAGAATAGCATACTGCACATGACATTTAGGTTCCACTCTAGCTTTAAAATTACATTTTTTTTCTTTTACATTTCCTAACTGCTGCAATACTTTCCTTTTCCACCTGGCAGATAGTACGCTAGCTGCCCACCTACACTTTGAAAACCCAGTTTGATTCAACCCAGAGGAGGAAAGCACACAGCAGTCATCCGTGTGTGAGCCTCTCTACTTTGCCCAGAGGCAGCTGTCGGTCTGTATCTGCCTCCTGTAATCAAATGTACAGTAGAATTCAGACTGGGAAATGGTGGGGGCAGCACTTTGGGCCAAACGTGTGGTGCATGCATATGTTGCAAAACAAAATGGTGAAGTGAGGTTACCAACTGGGCTCTGCCATACATATATATATGTATATATGTGTGTATGACTATGTCCCTAGCGTGTCATGATCCTACGGGGTAAAAATGACCGCACCAGCCAAGTAGATACTGGCTGGAAAAAGCGCCCAGAGGCGATTCAGTTTGCATGCGTTGCGCTATACAAGTCATTCATTCATTCATTCATGCTGCCTGACAGATCTGTAAGGCCTCATTGCACACTGGATGGTTTTAAAACAGCTGTTTTTGGCTTTGGACGTTTTTTTCTACAGTCAATAAACTCCCCATCATGTTATCCTATGTGTCCATACACACATAGGCTGTTAGCAGTATTTGGCTTTAAAAACAAAAAAACAAAATAAGTGGGTCCGGAGAGGAGTTTTTTAGCGGTTTTCATCTGTAAAAAAAAAGGGGGGGGGTAAAAAAACACTGATAAAACACAGATAAACGCAAAAAAAGCTCACCAGCATTTTTGATCCATTAAAAAAATAAATTTAATATATATATTTTTTTTTTAAGAAAAACAAACGCAAAAAAAAGCAACGCTATTAAAAAAAAAAATAGTAACGGAAAAACTCACTGCAAAGCTACTGGCGTTTTTAGAACGTTATTTTAACGTCCAGTGTGCACGAGGCCTAAATGTCAGGATGAGACAGACAAAATACAAATGCTTTGTCACATAAAGTGGTTCCCAGACATGTATATCTGTAAATTTTTAACCAGTCATCTCCTCTAGAGCTTGGCTTTCGGTATTCTTCAAGTCAGTAGGCATGTCAAAGTTGAATCTCCAATTTTGTGTACCTTTAATGGAAACCATAGAGAATCATGTAGGCTGCCATTGTTTATCTCTCCGCCTGAATTCTAGTCACGTTAAAATACAAAAACATGGATACTTTCTAAAGCCGGCCATAGATGGTTCGAATCTCGGATGGTTTAGAAAGGACTGGCTGAGATTTAAACCATCTATGGGCAGGCTGATTGTACCCAAGTCGACCCATCGATTGATTTGGGTACAACCAGCATGTCAGATTTTTACATGCGATTATTGCCAGGGGCTATAGCCGCCAGCGGTAATAACCGTGTTCTTTCCAAGCAGGAATGGCTCCCTGTGTACCAGAAGGCTCTTCAGCTTTTACACAACAATGGCAGATGGATGGACCAGCAGAGGAAGAACCTGTGTGCATCATGAGGGAGCCAATTGCAAGAACAGGCAGAGACAGCTGGCTGCCAGTGATATCCAAGAAGATGATGGCGTTGTGGAACCCTGCATGTGGCAGCAAAGTGGCAGACTGCAGGAGGACAATGCTGGAATTGCAAATATGTTGATTGAGGATAAAAGGTAAGGTGACATGCAAAATAATTTAACCCAGGAGGATGGGGGGGGGTCCCTCTTTATCAATAAAAGGTTAATATCCAAACTGCACAACTGTTACTAAAGCAAAACTAATTTAAAGCAGAGTTCCACCCAAAAATGGAACTTCCGCTTTTTGGAACCCCCCCCCCCCTTCGGTGACACATTTGGCACCTTTCAGAGGGGAGGAGGGTGCAGATAGACAGGTATTTGCACCCACTGCCGGCATAGACTTCCATGGGAGTCTGCGCCACTACCCGCCCCCCGCTGTCTCCTGGGAAAAACACTGTTCCCAGGAGAGAGGGGGGACCAGTGACGGCGCACCGCTCTAGTCGCGCATGCGCATGTAAATAGCTGTAACCTTTAAATCCGGTCTTTGATAACACAAATTATATAACTCCTACATCTACTGCTAGTCTCAAAGTCAAAACATATGAGCTGTCAAAAATAGTAAACCGAAAACACCTCAGCCGTAAAAGATCTCCCACACCAACCCTTTAAATGTGAGATTATTTTACATTTCAGAAATATTAAATTGTGCAGCTAGATGACTGGCACCTGCAAAGCTCTGCTTCTCTGCAAAACAAAAGCTGTTGCCCATTTTTTTAATTCCAGTGCCTATTAGACGATAAAAAATAGCCAGTCTGCCAGAAACAGTAGCCGAGGTTGGCAACCATAGAGCGACACATTGCAGGCCTCCTACATTCACTGTCCGAGATAACTGGGCACAATCTCAAAAGGCACAGCAAGACAAAAAATCTGCCCGGAAGAACATGCTGATTGGATTAAGTCTACAGACATGTTGGGCATTACTCCATTAGCCGGTCAGACAGGTAATGGGAAATTATCAACGACGGAAGCACTTCCCGAGTCCTGGTGAGTCTTGGCCGTCTGGCTGTCAAATGAGATTTGGTTACAACATTGTTAAAAAGCATATTAGATCAATTGATACACACAGGAATAGAACATATGCAGAAACTTGAGACCATGTCAATATAATTAAAGATCCACCATAAAACTTGGTTACTCAAACCTTCTTTCTACAAGAATTGCTATTGGAAGAGTGGGCAGTGTAGATTTGTTGGAATTATGGGGCAGGCATCAGAAACAGCAGGCGGTCTGCAATAATGTAAGTACATTTGGCTTTGGTGAGCATTAGATGACCGTATCTTAAACAAGGTCAATTTCGGTAGTCTCTACCCCAGGGGAGGCAACCTCTGCCCTCCAGCTGTGGTGAAACTACAAATCCCATCATGCCTCTGCCTCTAGGAGACATGCCTGCGATTGTCAGGGTCTTGCAATGTCTCATGTGACTTGTAGTTTCACTACAGCTGGAGGGCCGAGGTTGCCTACCCCTGCTCTAGCCTAAGGCCAGCCATACACGGAGCAAATTTCTCTCAAATGTTCAACCAAATCCCCCATTAGCACAGACAGTGTTGATGCAAGAAATCCCTCCTGCCGGGCCATGGTCTTCTCCTGGCGGGGGAAGCCAGTGATTACAGCGAACGTTTATAGCGATAATCGCAGGTAAAACCCAGCATGCTGGTTGCACCCAAGTTGATCGATTATGTTGGTGCATTCAGCCTGCCCATACACGGTTCAAAACCTGCCTAAGTGCCAACAAAACCACCTTGTCAAACATGCACTATGATTTCTCCACAAGGAAAGAGAAACATCATAGTATGATTCAACCTGGTAAGCAGCTCATTACTCAATGACTTATGCCGCGTACACACCATCACTTTATGTGATGAAAAAAAACGACACTTTCTGTGAAGTAAAAAATGACGTTTTTGAAACTTCAATTTTCAAAGACGAAGTTGCCTACACACCATCGTTTTCTCACAATGTTCTTGCAAAGTGAGGTTACGTTCCACCACGTTTTACCATTGAAGCGAGCTTCATAAGTAGCTTCTGGGCATGCGTGGATGAAAAAACGTCTTAGAAAAACGACGTTTTTTGCTACACACGGTCAATTTCTGTGAAGTAAAAAGTGCACTTTTGAAAAACGACACATAAAATTGAAGCATGCTTGAATTTTTTTTGGTCGTTTTTTACAAGACATAAAACGACGTTTTCCCCCACACACAGTCAATTAAAGTGACGTTTTTAAAAACGTCATTTTTTTTCATCACATAAAGTGATGGTGTGTACGCGGCATAAGAACCTGGCCTGATAAGCAAACATAAAAATTCAGATATGGGGCCGATATGCTCATTGTGCCGCAAAAATGTAACCCAACTATCCATCAAGGTGTACAGAAAGAAGGGCCTGGGGGTCAGGATGGAAGAGAGCTCTGTCTTCCAGCATACCTGGCTGCACTTCTAGTGAGAACAAAGCTCAGAAATGGTAAAAAGAAAATTGTAATGTTTTTTTGTATCAATTACATTTTTTGTATAGATCTGCGTTTTTTTTTTTCTTCAATTCATATGAACAAAGCAAACAGGCAAGGTTAGAAGTGGAGGGGGGGGGGGGGTGCATTTCTAGGACTCAAGTGCAAGTCTGATGCACCACTTAGCTCTGAAAGACGTCCATTTCCCGCAAGCAGAGATCAAATTGGTAACAATTCCCTACCGGTTTTTTTTTTGCCCATCTGTGCTCTTTTGCCCAGGTTCACACTGGGTACGATTTCCTTCGATTTGAGATGCGATTTCACATGTGAAATCGCATCTCAAATCGGCGGTATTTGCCGCTAATTGTCGGCAATGACACTGTCCTAATCGGTGCGACGCCGCATCTGCAGCGCTGCACCGATTTCAAAAAGTAGTTCCTGTACTACTTTTTGCAATTTCGGGCCGCGATTTACATAGACATCTGTGCAGAAACCTGCACAGATGTCTCTTAAATCGCGGCCGAAATCGGGACTGCCGGCGGGAGTGAAATCGTGTGAGTTCAGCTGAACTCGCACGGCTTCACTGCCGCAGCCCAGTGTGAACCAGGGCTTTGGGAGATTTTTCTTGACATAACAGCAAGTCAGAGGAAATCTCTTCCTTGTTTACCATACAAACTCCCATTGACATTCGTCACCAAAAAAAAATAGAGGGGGAAATTCTCCACAGAAACAAAAACTGCACAAAAAAAACATTACAGGGGCTTTAATAAAATGATCAGTGCTCCGATACCCACACAAAGATATACAATGCAGCTTTCACGTATATGCATCAAGTTCTTCAATGGCAGGATTACAGGATGTAGATGTTTAATGCCGTGTACACACGAAGGGACATTCCGAAAACAAAACAGTGGATTTCCCCCCCCCCCCCGACGGATGTTGGCTCAAACTTGACTTGTATACACACGGTCGCACAAATGTTGTTGTTGAAAATTCCGATCGCCAAGAACGCGGTCACGTATAACGGCACTAGAAAAGGGAAGTTCAATACCAAGTACGCCACCCTTTGGGCTCCTTCTACCAACATGAGATTAGCAGAGGTTTGGTGAGAGACGATTCGCGCTTATATGTCAGAAATCAGTTTGTCAGAACTCTGTGTGAATATCAGCAGCAAAACAACTTCATTATTCTAGCAATATAAAGAAGAGAATGCGCGGCATTAAAAGATTAAAAAATTTGCAGCGTGACGAATGTACCATCTTAATTACGAACACTAGTTTTACCAGACCGAGCGCTTCCATCTCGTACTTGATTCAGAGAATGCGTGGAATTCTGTGTGTCGGAATTGTCAACAGACGCTCGGAATTTACGAGAACAGATTTTGTCGTCGGAAAATTTGAGATCCAGCTCTCAAATTTTTGTTGTCGGAAATTCCGTCAGCAAATGTCCGATGGAGCCTATACGGGGTCGGAATTTCCGTCAACAAGCTCCCATCAAACATTTGTTGCCGAAAAATAAGAGCGTGTGTGCGTGGCATTAGTGTAAAGAACTTCTGCTCAACGGGTTGCAAATACTCAGTGCTTTATTACATAACGAGAATGTTAATTTGCCTTATTAAGTTCAGAGGATTAGTATAGTTAGCGGTATTAACGAGGCTACAGAGCACGATTGGTATGTGAAGAACTTTTGATGTAATTGAGACACACGTGCCATCCAAAATGTTTGCGACTTGTTAGCTGGCTTAGACAAGGATAGTGCCGACAGATAATAGCACTAAATAGAATTCTTTCTTGCTTCAGAGTCTGAGTAACTAAATGCAAATTATGGATGTTCCAGGATAAAAGGTGGATATAGATTTGCAGTTGCTTTGAAGGTAAGCCTAGGTAGGTCTTTTTATTAGTAAATGTCTGACAGGGGGAATGTTTTCAGGTTCTTTATACAAATTAAATTTTCTCATAAGTCAGTCACTCTTTAACAACTTATTTGTTTTACACTGAACAGGTAGTCATACATGTTACATTTTCGTTGCCATAAAATATAATGACAAGACAATATAGGTTTGTTTCAGAAGGATGCATTACAAATGTTTTGCATTGTAGTGTACTGAAAATAGTGCTGCATGTTGCACTTATAAAGAATTAACCTGTACTTTGCCTTATACGTGAAATGGACCCCAATTCATGTCAAAGCAATGCACATCAACACATGCCCTTTGGTGTTACAGTTTCCCATGGAGCATTGCTTGACTGTACTGTCACTCAGTCCAGATACAACTGATGCATTTGTGGGATATCCTATAGCTGTCAGACATGCCCTACAATGCAGAAGCTGAAAAAGTCTTAAAGGGGTTGTAAAGGAAACATTTTTTTTCATAATAAGCATCCTTTACCTGCAGACATTCCTCTTTTCACTTCCTCATTGTTCGTTTTTGCTCAGAAGTTGCTCCATTTCTTCTCTGTTCTGTTCACTTCCTGCTTGTCTGATTTTACTGACCACTGTGATGGGAGGTTTTACTGCGGTGGTCAGTAACATGCTCACCCCCTCCTAGGAACTACATCTGTGCAGCAGGACGCTCTCTATGTGTTAGAGACCTCAAGGAGGTGTGAATTACTGGGCGTGCCACAATTCTAATGGGAAATGTAGTTCTTACATGAACAAGCGCAGCAAACCAGGAAGTAAATAAGAGAACAGAAACTAGAACGCCGGAGGTGATATAGATGAAGGAATTTAATAGGTATTTACTCGTTTTTTAACAGAATCATTACACTATTCTGTCTGTCTACCTTGCAGACATTAATTTTTGGCAAAAAATACATTTCCTTTACAACTCCTTTAAGTCACGTGCAATCCATTTAAAACCTAGCAGATTGGAAGTTAAGGGGGTGCCAAGAAAAATATCGGTAGTAATAGTAACCCCACAGTTAACAGGGACCCCTATGACACTGCTGCTTACATCAGGGCTTGACAAATTTGCTTAGAATCTAGGAGCCAGCTAAAAAAATTAGGAGCCAGGAACACGCCCCCCATCCCGCCGAGCTCGCGTGCAGAAGCGAACGCATACGCGAGTAGTGCCCGCATATGAAAGTGGTGTTCAAACCACACATTTGTGGCATCGCCGCAATTAGTAGAGCGAGAGCAATAATTCTAGACCTATAGACCTCCTCTAACTCAAAACATGCAACCTGTAGAATTTTTTAAACGTCGCCTATGGAGATTTTTAAAGGGTAAAAGTTTGTCGCCATTCCACGAGCGGATGCAATTTTGAAGTGTGACATGTTGGGAATCAATTTACTCAGTGTAACATTATCTTTCACAATATAAAAAAATAAATAAAAATGGGCTAACTTTACTGCAGTCTTATTTTTTTAATTAAAAAGTGTATTTTTTCACACAAAAAAGTGCGCTTGCAAGACCGCTGCGCAAATTCGGTGTGACATAGTATTGCAACGACCGCCATTTTATTCTCTAGGGTGTTAGAATAAAAAATATATATAATGATTAGGGGGTTCCAAGTAAAGGGAAGGAGATGGACGGGCAGTGAAAAAACAGGCAGGAGAATCCATTAGCATTGCTGATTGTCTTGTCATACCAACGGCCACCACAAGATGGCACCAGAGAAGCATAGGACTGCAGAAAGCCCCGCGCCCTCAATAACCGGCTGGCGCGGCCCAACATGATCGCGGCAGGGGGGGTGTCCCACGGAGAGACAGGATACCCCAGCTGTGCCGTGCCAGGTCACTAGTTCTAGTCGCAAATGCGACCTGGCGCCCGGGGTTTGTCAAACCCTGGCTTACATTACTTGTAATGGGAGTCATAGCAGGCTGTGAGTACCCTAAAGCAGCGGTTCTCAACCTCCGTTCTCAAGTAGCCCCAACGGGCCACGTTTTGGGGCACGTTTCTAACTTCCCTTAGATAAAATAGCCCTTATCAATACCATGTCATTAAAATTGATTTAACTACTTAAGGACCAAGCGTGTGTGTGTGTGTGTATATATGTATGTATATATATATATATATATATATATATATATATATATATATATATATATATATATATATATATATATATATATATATATATATACATATACACATACATACATACACACACACACACACACACACACATACATATATATATATATATATATATATATATATATATATTTATTATTGTTTTTTCAGACACACTATAGAAAAAATGTCAGTTGTTGCAATACTTTGTCACACCGTATTTGCACAGCGTTATTACAAACGCAATTTTTTTTTTGGGGGGGGGGGGGGGACACTTTTTTTTTTTTTTTTTTAATTAAGACACCCAGGACGCGGCGGAGAGGGCACCTCTCCCACCGGCCATAAAAGTGATCTCGCTGCGAATGCACCACAGAGACCACTTTTATCTTAAAGCAGACCGCCCTCTGTGGAAAAAAATAATGGGGTTATGGCAGCTATCTGCTACCATAACAATGGCATTTAATGCCAAAGTACCGACGTATATCCACGTCGGGCAGTCGGGAGGTGGTTAAAGCAGCTGTGCAAAGTAAAGGAAAGCCTGAAAACATGGCCCGTTGGGGAGGGGGGGGGGTACAGTACTTGAGGTCTGAGGTTGAGAACCACTGCCCTAAAATGCCACTTGACATTGAGGTAGTAGATTTCATATGGCTGTGATAAAATAGTTACCACATTCATATGCAGTTAGTGCCTGTGTACAGTACAAAGGCTTTTTTTCCCCCACGTCAAAAGGATTTTGCATTCCCATACAATTCTATGGTATTGTAAAAAAAAAAGATCAAATGAGTTCTGAATGATCTCAAAAGTATCGCAAACTGATGACATCAACACAAACCCAAAGCCCATCAAAGCCCTTGGAGACCTGTTGAGTGGGGTTTGATATTTTCTTTTCGCAGTAAGAATACAGTCACGTGCCTTCCATTATATAGAGTAGAAGAAGAACCATTTATGCGTATTTGGGTAAAGAAAGATCTGCAGAGTGCCCAGATTTATAAATACAGCTACTGAGGAGAATGCACGAGACGAGGATCCTTTTCTCAGACACCCATTCTGGGTTACCAATAGTCAAAAAAAGGTTTATAAAAATCAGTTAATACATTTTTTTATAGCATTTTCTTTACTTGGATGATCCTAATAAGCTTGGCCCAGTTTCTAATGCCAGGATATTGACTAGTATACATATTTTTTTTACACCAGCCAACCACACTTTGTTGTCTTTGTTTACATCGCTTTGAAATCTCTATGAACCAAGAGACATGCTGTCGCTACTCACCCCAACAGCCAACACTTGTGACTATAGGCAACAAAGAAGCTTGTATTTTTGTAGAATGAGTTCTTAAGGCGGGGGTTCCGTGGCCAAGCGTTTTTTTCCCCCAGCATTCAATGGGGTTTAACAATACTAAGGTACACTCACTTGTTTGGTCTATGCAAATATCTGATGTCCGTTTTCGTGGCAAGAAATCCGTTGCAGGTTGTTTCCATTTTGCTTGTGGGCATTGTGAAGCCCACAAGCAATAATTTCCAGGACACATTCACTGCTCATTTTCGCGCCTGCGCAGCGTTTTACGAAGAGTAGCGCCGTAAACGAACTGTTTGCCATCACAACGGGCGGAGTCATTGATAGTTCACGCCCCGTTGTGATGGTATGCACAAAAATTTAGAGACGCCCTTCACAGTGAGACTTCCAGGATTCCCCTCCTGCGGGAGTAGGCGTTTCTAAGCCTTTCCCCGGTGCCGCAATGCAGCGAAGTCCCACATTGCATTGCGGCACCGGGGAAAGGCTTAGAAACGCCTACTCCCGCAGGAGGGGAATCCTGGAAGTCTCACTGTGAACGGCAATAATACGGTATTTATCTATGCAAAAATAAATAAAAAATTGTTGTGGCTTTTGATGATGTACATGGAATATAGTTAATATTTTGGGTGAACCTCCGCTATATCAATTGTATTTCCCAGAAAGGGTTGCATTGCACTGGGGTTCACATTATATTACCAAACTGTGCTTAACATTTTCTAAAGTAATTGGCTACAGTGCATCTCATAGCACATTTCTGCAGCATACAACATAAATTGTACACTGGAGTGCCATTCAAAATAGATGGTAATAGATGGGGTGTTCCTGAAAAATGCATATGTGAACAAGCACCAAAACTTTGCTCGTGTTTTCCAGGTCTACCCAATTGCTACAACCTTTCCAAGGGAACCTGACCTTGGCTGGCTAACTTCATGTATTTTATATCACCTGAAAGTAGCAGAAATAGAAAATCACCCATTTAGTTTGAGAATCCACAGCAAGAGAAAAGATACAGTAACTTCTGTTTGGAAAACTTGATACTGATGCCCCAAGAAGATATAGGAAGCTGGTGAAAGATCTCTATCTTGTGGACCGAAGTTGAACTCCAGGTCAGCAGTTAAAGTGGTTGTAAAGGCAGGTCTTTTTCTTTTACCTTAAAAGCAGTAGTAAACCACAGTTGAGGGTGAAAAAATAAATAAAAAATTCCCTTTGCAAGGCAATGTAATAATGTATGAGAGATGCACCCAACAAAGCCCTCCCACGGGCGCACTGTCAACGCCAAGGCAGCTTCCATCTTCACATGATCTTCCTTCCACCTAGGGCGTGATGACGTCACTCCAGCGCAGGGGCCAACACTTAAGATAGATTCGGCACGGCATCTCCTAAACCAGGTGTGCCCAATCAGTGGCACGGGGGCCACATGTGGCCCACGGAGCCCTCTGATATGGTCCACGACCTCCTGCTCTGGGATGGAATAAAATAGAATAGAAAACTTATTAAAGGTAAGTTTTCATTACTAAAATTACAGTGTGTGTATATATGGGCATATGCTGGAGCAGCTGCTGAGATGGATGCCTGTGTCAGCTCAAACCGTCCCACGTCCAGCTAGTTCAGATTAGATTGCGGAAGTGACCTAGTGGCCACGCCCCGACATGTTTCGTCACGTGGGCTTAGTCATGGGGTTCTCAGCAGCTGCTCCAGCATACCATCAAGGGCTGTGAGTACATTTGGGCTGTTTGCTGGTCCGCCGTGACCACTAGTTCACCTGGAGAAATTTCTTTGTTTTCGTGCAACACTTTGGTTTATTTGAAAATATTAACTGCTTGATACAAAGAGTGTTTTGTGAGTGCATCTTTTGGAGGAATTTTATAGCGTTTTATTAAAGTTGCTTTGCAATATCACACTATTGTGCTTTTTCTGTTCATTACTCATGTGGCAACCCTCTTGGAGTTTATTACTTTGATACGGATTCCCATCTGTTGAGCTGAGTGATCCAGTTTAAGCTTATTTGCCTAAAAAAAAAACGAGTGTCAGGCCATTTGTTGCTGTGAGTGTGCATTTCTGAAGGGTGGTGGAATCACACAAACACTGTGGTGTGGTGGAAGTACATCTGAAGACCCTGGAAGGAATTTTCACTTATGAACTTTATTTTCATGTCCACACATTTAGTTCACGGATTATAGATATTATTGCAATTTTTATTTTATTTTTTGTGTGATTACATTTGTACTGTTTATTTTTAATCACGTATAGGGTGTTTATTCACTTATTCATTCATTTATTAATTTAAATTATATGTTGATTAATTTATTTATTCATTTATGTGAGCGCTGCTTTATACTACTGACACATTATCCATAATTGGGTGTTATTACACGTATATTTTTTCACAGGGTATTTTTTTACCATGTTTAAATAAACTTTGTATACTTGTATGCATTTGAGTACTCTTTTTCCTTATTGGGATTACAGTTGGCAACCGTTAAAGTCAATTATCTTTGTTTTTGCTTTAATTGGACTTCGCAGCACAGCCAGAGAATTAACATTTTCAGAGAGAGGCTTCAATAAGCCTCATATTTAGGATCGCTAATAAAAAACATTGCCTTTTAATGGCTTGCTATACCATACACACCTCTGAATTTAATATACCCTATATACTCGAGTATAAGCAGAGTTTTTCAGCAAAATTTTTTGTGCTGAAAATGCCCCCCTCGGCTTATACTCGAGTCACCTTTTTGCACCTGATCTCCCGGACTTTGGGGACCCAGTACTGGCCACATGTAGCACCACTCTTCCTCTACAAGTGTGCAAAGTTTGTTGTCTGGGGGACCTACAGCTGGGGAGCACCGATTTTCAAAGCCGGCACCATTTCCATAGACTGCCATGTTAAACGCCAGTCTAGGCATGGGCACAGTGAGGCATGCAGATGGCCACCCTAGGCTTATACTCGAGTCAATAAGTTTTCCCATTGTTTTGTGGTAAAATTAGATGCCTCTGTCTATATTCGGGTCAGCTTATACTCGAGTATATACAGTACTAGATGCAAATTAAAACATTCATGCAAACACAGGGCACAGCTTGGTCTGCCCTGTCTTTTAAGTTTTCTTTCAAAATTAAAAGTAATAAGCTTTAGAGACTATCATTTCAAAACGATTGCGCTGGGGGGTTTCTAGAAACCGTGGCTATAGTGGTTTTACTCCTATTAGTTTAAGAACTGTAGAATTCAGATTAAACCCTCATTATGAGTATCTGATGAAAAATGGAGGAGTCTCCTTACTTTTCTCATGGCTTGAGGCTCCGACATTTCTTGCACGCAGGTAGCTGCAGTATGCGCAGTGCAACCAGCAGCCCCAGGCCACGTATGTAATTATCAGCAAAGCAGATGTGGTCTCAGAAATATTGGAAAATGAAAATGTGCTCTTTTTATTAAAGAAACAGAAGCTATTAGTGACTGCCGTGGGACTGCAGACTGAAGATTGCAGCGGGTTATACAACAAGGCAAGGACATCAAGAAATGCAGGCATTTGACGGGGGCAAGTGGGGTATCATTAGCACTATAGAGGTCTCTTGGGAGACCTTTTCGTTTATTCGCGGAACAGCTTAGAGTTATGCTTTTCAAAGTGGAAGGAAAAGTACACAGAACAGACATCCTAGAATTAAAACCCTAATTCCTGTAGCTCTGCCACAACAGCTGAACAATTTTTGTCACCATGCTGGTTTGGGATTATATGAATTGTGTATCAGAAACAGTTGGAGTGACCATGAACTGCCCCATGTAACACTTAAAATATCATTTAATTAGGTATAGCACTAAAATAAAAAAGTTGAAAAACTAAAAAGTTGGAAGCTTTTTTTGCCTTCAGTCCTTGTACACGAGAATCGCAAACGAGTAAACATTTAGGGCCCATGCACACTGGGGCTTGAAGTACAACTAAAAGCACATTTTTTTTTTTAGTTTTGGATAGAATGAAGAGGGATTGGAACACCTGTCAGTTTTTATTACTGTCTGTATGTGTCCCCGTTAAGGAGATTCACCCTTTTTCCGGTTTACCATTAAATATAAAAGTAAAATCACACATTTTGGGTTGTCCCCAGAAAAGTAATAGAGAGGAAATCGTCCAATGGGGACACTAGTTCCGTGACCTGGGGGGTCCCCAAGGAATTCCCTTAATTTGCAGGAATTTCCTCACTTACTGTATGGCTATGGGACAGGAATAAAGGCAAAATCTCTGCAATAGGACACAGATGGTGTTAGAAAATCTTACAGATTATAACCCTGCGTTGCGCTGAAGTTTTGCCTATTGTTTATTTTATTTATTTTTTAGGTATAAAGTGCTATCCAACATTTGTTGTCGGAAATTCCAACAACAATTGTCCGATGGCACATACAGACGGTCTGATTATCCGACAAAACCCTTCCATCACACAATTGTTGTCAGAATATCCGATAGTGTGTACGGGCCTTAAGTGTTCACACATTAGAAAGTTTGGAGGCATTTTTTAAAGTGGTAGTTAAGGCTTCCTTTTGATTTATACCTATAGGTAAGCCTATAATAGGGCTTACCTGTAGGTACAGTAAAATATCTCCAAAATGTGCACCTTTAGGAGATATTTTAGCAGCACTGGAGAGGTCACCTCACCGAGGTCTCAATAGACAACGTGCCGTTCATAGTGAAAGAGCTGTGCCGCGGGAGTGACGTCATCGCGGCTCCGCCAGTCAAACGACGGCTTTCCGCAAACCCTGAAGGAAGATGGAAGCCCCATCAGTGGTGACAGCGTGCCGCTGGAAGGCTTCGTTTTCACGCATGTCTTTCATAATGTGCCGTTATGCGATGCATATTATTTTAGGAAAAATAATAATTTGGGCAATTTACTACCGCTTTAAGCTCAGAGTTTAGAAGTAGAAATAAAAAAAAAACTCTTCTGGTTTGTGCTTTTAAAAGGAGTTTTCTGTCAGTATAAAAAAAAACACAACACTGTAAAATGCTCCTAAAACGCCTTTACAAAAAACGATCTATATGAGCTTTTTTTTTTTTTTTTTAAGCCAAGCGTGCATTGACCCCAAATTGCACAAGTTATGAAAAAGGCGAAACCCTGAGGCCATAATACAATAAAAGCAATTAATATTTTTCCAAGGTATAAAGATTGCATTACTGTTCAAAATGTAGCTCCATATGACAAATGAAAAACCATTAAAGCGGTTGTAAACCGCATAAACTTTTTTTTTTTTCCCCCAAACCTGCAATGCAAAAGGCATAATAGGCTAGTATGCACCGCATACTAGCCTATTATGAAATACTTACCTCGGAACGAGGTGTGTACCACTTACCTGGTCCACGCCGAGCAGGATGTCATCTTGCTCCGGCGTGTCTTCCGGGTATCGCCGCTCCAGCGCTGTGATTGGCTGGAGCGGCGATGACGTCACTCCCGCGCGTGCGCGCGGGAGATTTAAAATCGGCAGGGTCCGGCGATGCCGGTCCTTCAGCCGTGGAGTCCCCCCTGCGCATGCGCCGCCCGCATTGCGGGGGTAATATCTCCTAAACCGTGCAGGTTTAGGAGATATTCTCCTTACCTACAGGTAAGCCTTGTTGTAGGCTTACCTGTAGGTAAAAGTCCAAATAGTGGGTTTACAACCACTTTAACTGGTAAAAAAACAAAAAAAACAACAGAAAGTCCAATCCATTTGCTGTAACCTCTAATCTACAAATGCAGAAAACAAGCAAGGATAAGGAAGTGTTGCGACGTCCCCGATGTAGTGAAGTGTGCAGAAGCTGGGGGACAAAAAAAAAAAAAGTACAAATGGGGGAGGGGAGGCCTGGGAATGACATTATCAGACAAAGATTATGTCATTCGGGAACCTCAAGGAATACATAAGACTATAAGGGAGTAGGGTTGTCCCGATACCACTTTTTTAGGACCGAGTACCGATACTTTTTTTAATGTGATGTGACAATTTGAGTAATTGCCACTGGTAGGTGGCACTGACAGATGCTACTGACGGGCACTGATAGATGGATGGAACTTATGGGCACTGATAGATGGCACCGATAGTCAGCACTTACGGGCACTGAAAGGTGGCACTGATAGGTGGAACTGATGTCATTTATGGGCAGGCACTGAACTGCAGCACTGATTCACAATTGCATAATAAATTACATGAATGAGGAGAGGAAGGATTTTGCAATGCTATATGGCATATACCATTGCAAAATCCTTACTTTCTTCTCATCATTCATGTCATTAACTTCAAGTAAGTATACTGCGACGCCCATAATGGTACACCCTGCACTCGGCAGCAGTAAGCCAGCAGCGGACATCTTGTTACACCCAGCCCAAGCTATATGAGCTGGGTGTAACAAGATGTCCACTGCTGGCTTACTGCTGCCGAGTGCAGGGTGTACCAAGATGGGCATTGTGATGTTTACCTTCCGACGGAGACACAGAATGTCACTTCCTGTACCGAATGTGACTGCTCCGAGCACCGTTTTGGAAGGAATATGCGGCGGCCCTCTGCACTCCTGTCCCGGCCAGCTTACCACCCATGATCCACTGCTGCCAGACCGATCTCTGCTCCGCCCTCACCGGCTGCCGACTTCCGGTTTCAGGTATCGGATCTGGCATCGGGAGCATTTGTACGAGTACAAGCACTCGCACAAATGCTCGCTATCGGTCCCGATACTAGTATCGGGACAACCCTATAAAGGACTTGGTTCATAATAATCATGTAAACTAATAATGTAGCCACTGACGCTCCCAGAACGTGACATTACCTAAAACAGCATCCAGTTGGCCTAAGGGACCAAAGTAATGCCAGGATGAAAACCAGTAGCTCATTTTAAGTTAACCAGATGTCAGTTTCAAGAAAAATGTTTTGGTTTCTACTGGATGGTACTTTTTCAGAGCATAATATGGAGCAAAGGCTCGTCAGAGGTTGCTACCATGGTGGCTGCATAGTTCTGGGGCCAACCCCACTCAACAGAGCCAGCAATGATCTTTTTAGCTGTAGCTTTCTATACACCACTGTAAGGGGGTATGACTCCCAATAAACTGGGTTTTAATAGGGGATGCCCAAGACCAAAAATAACGTTAAGGGTTCTTGCAAGGAAAAAAGGTTGTGGGAAGCTGATATACAGAGAGAATCAGAAACTGTAAACTAAGAAAAAAAAGGATGCTTACACCCAGTTACTTAGACAAAATGCTCCTAAAAGATACACGGGTAATTTAAACCTGAACAACGCGACGTGTGAATTGCATGAAGGGTTTAAAGTATTTCTCACAGCTGAACGGGTTAAAATGCTGAAATCTTGTAGGTAATCAGCAATATCGTGCTGTCACAGATTCAATGGCACTGTATGGTGCGCTGTGGAAGCATCCAATCAGAAAGCATTCTGCTTGCGGTTACCAAGTCACCCCGGAAACCTCTAGATTTTCACACAAAGGAAACCACCTCCCATCCGCATTACATTCTGCGCCATCTCCTGCTCCCCAGTCACAGCGAAACAACCCCCCACCCACAGTGTGACCACTTGCAGCTACCCGCTGTCACCTATGTGTAAGTATAGGGCTGTGCAGCTAGCCAAGCAGGAAGGTGTTGATGGACTGGTACTTAGCAAGACACGTGTCAAATGAAGATCTCTGCAGGTCCTCAAATGCATACAGATGAACAAAGAAAACTCGACAAGGTCAAGAGCTAGAGACATATCCGTGTTAAAGCTAGTGATATTTTTTAATTAATTAAGAGAGAGGACAGAAGTAGATAATTATTTCTAAAATAGATTTGGTATTTAATAATCTCAAATGTGAACCCCAATACCACATGTTGCTCAAACAGTTACCAACTGATTTTGAGTCTAACATTTTGAGAATCTGTTCCTGAAGACGTCCCAGAATTTGAAATTCTACAAAAAAAATTTGCATAAGTAGATTTCGTTTTGTAAGATCAACATTTCAAAATGCATATCTACATACTATCAGCATTAAAATATATATATATATATATATATATATATAAATATAAATATAAATAAAAGCCGCAGTTGTGTAGTGTTCTGGAGTTAGCCATCATCATGTACAGTACAATACCAGTCAGGGCACAGCTGACCCCTGTGCTGACTTGCACAAACATTGTTCATTCACCTTAATTTTTGGATGGACAACGAAGCCGTACAGACACGCCGGGCCACAAAAAAAAAAGTTACATTTGGTATAAATGTAGCTTAAAAACCCACAAGCTAAAAAGCGCCCACAAACATACATTACACTGTAGAAGCCCTATAATAAAAGCTGCTACAGCAAAGAAAAGGTTAGCTGGAGGCAATCAGTATACCTGAAGGCAGAAAGGACCTCATGTGCCATACTGTAAAGGAGGAAGAAAACGTTTAGATGGAAATGCAGGCTTGTGATCTACAGGTTACACTCAGAGGAGGTAAACAAAGGGAAATGACTGCCTATGTAGGAGCTAAAAGGGTTAACGCAAAGAACCAGTCTCAAGCTGAGAAGAGGTTAATGAAGTTGTAAGAAAAAATTGATAAAGAGCACACGACCTTCCCCCTCCCTCGAGTGAACAGCAATCAGAGTTCTTATGCACATTATATGCAGCCGGGAGGGAATGGTAAAGAGGGGGGAACTGAAAGAGATGGAATCTGTGACCCCACTGACACATTTCAAGCGTGTTTAAAATGGCAGCAAATAGCTGCTTTAGAGTAAATTGTATTTTTTTTTGTTCCACAGGAGGAAGAGTGGGGTGGGGGGGTACGGGAAGCAGAGAGTGGGGGAGGGTATGCGGTGCGTTGGAGTGAGTGGAAGCGATAATGCACAAATCGCTAATCCAACAGCAGCACCTGCCAAGCCCATCATGTCTTCTGTCTTTACAGAAAGCATTATACTATTCCCACAAGTGGAGGTTCCAAGGAGAGAAAAAGGGGGAAAAGGCGGACACCAGTAGCCACTCTTAAATACCCTATATTGCAAAAAAAAAAAAAAAAATGTATAATATATATATATATATATATATATATATATATATATATATATATATATATATATATATATATATATATATATATATATATATATATATATATATATATATATATATATATATATATATATATATATATGCACACACACACACACACACACACACGTATTATATATACACACACACACACATACACACACACACACATACACACTCCTAATTCAAGATTTTTTTTTTCATTGGTGTTGAAATGGCCATAAAGTAAAATTAGGAATACTGACAAAGACATGCACCGATGTTGTACATATTCAGTCAATGGAATAGACAAGCCGAGGTCTCTGCAATAACACAAGAGGAATGTATTGAGACCCTTTCACACAGGCATCAGTCCAGATCTGCCTGTCAGTTTTTCAGACAAATCCAGACTGAACTAGAATGTATGTTTATGAGAGAAGAGATGTAAACAGACACTGGTTTTGGCAAAAATATACATAGTCGGTGTCATTTTGAAATGTATTTGTGTTTATACTTTATTCCACCTATACGACTATTTTCTTCACCAACTAAAAACTGTAAACTGAACCAGCTATGGATACATTAAATGATGTAACCTGATTCAGTATCCATCCTTCCTTGACTGATGCTCAGGTGAAAGGACCATTAGATATGTGTGTGTGTATATACATACACACACACACACACACACACACACACACACACACACACATTATATATACATATACACATACATATATTTTATAATTTTACAGCGATAGTTTTATAGAATGTTATTGCTTAGTTTTAGATTACTCTAAAAATCACTAGATATTTACGCTGCGCCATGCCACTTACACAAGTCCATACTTTATACGGTTTTATTTGTAGTCCTGATGAAGGGGGCCCTTTGAACCCCTGAAAACATATTGGCTTTTCACGATACGAGTCTGAATACTGAATTTTGTTCATGTCCCCAATTCAGCTAGGGATTTTGCAGCTGTGGTGACAACTCTGCACATGCTCAGTTTACAGTAAGTTTCTATGCTGAGCATTTCCTCCCCATCACATATAAGAAGCCCATGTGACTCTAGACACACACATGTGGGTGTATACACAGTGGTAAATGACAGCCCACTCCCTCCTCCACGCCCACTAACCAGCTAAAACACAATGGGGCGGGATATTACATGTAGATTGATAGAAGCTTTACCTCCCTATTTCTAGGACACATGCTGGATGGGCATGACACAGCCTGTGACTGGCAGAAATTCACCCACACCACGTTATTGCCAAAAAAGAATAAAGATTTGATTTCAAATTATATATATATATATATATATATATATATATATATATATTGTAACAGTAGGAGCTACTGTGATGGTAAAATGGACCCAGGGTATGCACACTTGAGATGTGCAAAACTACAGAACATAGCTGTGGACTGGAGAAGACTGCTTTTGCAGCTTTCTCCAGGTTTTGGTAATCCAGGCTTTGTTCATTACCAGCAGGGTGTGTGTGCTCAGGTGAGCACAGCCCTTTATAATGAGTGTGTGGGAAGACCTCATGGCTCCCAGTTGGAGACAGCTCCTGGAAGAGACAGGAGGTCTCCAGGAATCAGAGAGGCTGTAGGAGACAGCCAGAACGGTGACTGCAAGAGGCAGAGCTGTAGACGCTGAAGGGAAGCGGTCTATGTTGAGGAGTCCGCTGGTCTGGGCAACCAGGATAAAGAGCAGAGGTACTGCTACAGAGAGCCAGAGGAGGACTAGCATTTTCTATTGTATATTTGATGGAGAAGAACCCCCCCTGCGTGGGAAAACGTTTGTTTGGACTTATTTTTGCCTTTTTAATAAAAATGGGCTACCATGCCCTTAACCATAGTTCCTGGCTGGAGTAAATCGCTGAAAAAACGCCCATACCACGAGAGCTAATAACCCCCAACCTTACAAGTGGTGGATTCATGCGGGCACAAGACGGTGGCATCCGGGTCCTTGCTCCACAGTGAGTTCACGTCAGGAACTGTTGGCTGTGTGTGGAAGTGCAGCCAGGCAAAAGGCATTGCAGGTTATGTACCTGTGAAAGGAGAATCTTGGCAGAACTGGAGATCTCTGCAAAAGTAAGTTCACCTGTTATATGAACTGTGTTTGTGTGCTTGAGACAGCACAATCTGTGTGCAGCTGAGTAAAGCTTGCATGAAGTGAAAAGCAACTTGCTTTAAAGTGACAGTGCTTCATTTTTGCTGGACGGTGCAAAAGTTTGGTGGAGTGACTGCAAAGATGATGCAGGGGTTTGAGCCTGCCGGAGAGTACTGCAGACTGTTTTTTGCTAAACTAACGCCAGTTAAAGGGGAAGTGCATGTGGTTGCCCCTGGTAACGCTAGTACAAGCAGGCCAGCTGTTAATGTGCAAAGTCCTAAGGTTGAAAGAGGATGCAGTTGGGGAAGCCCTGCTAAGGCTATGAAGCAAGAGCGCTGTTTGCGGTGCAGTGAGTGGGGGCATGTTGTCTCCAAATGCCCTTTGTCTCAGTCTCCAAGACAAGGTGACATGGCCAAACAAAGGTCTGCGACAATGTTTGGAAAACCTAATTTGAGTGCCAGGAGTGTTCAAAAGTTGCATCCAAAGTTCGAGAGGTATGTGGTTGCCCGTAGCAACGGTGGAGATATCAAGTCTGCCAACCACGTGATAAACGAATTGCCGACAAAGGATCGTGGCAAGTTGAAAGCAACAATGTTTCAAGGATCGCAAAGTCGCTGCGTTTGGGAGAGTCAGCAAAGTACAGCTGGAAGAGTGCCATCTCCCTTGGCAACGAGAGATCAAATGTCAACCGGAAGGAGGAGCTACTGTGGAGATGTAAAGAGGCATCCCATTAAAGATATGTGTAAAAATGTACCATGCCTGGAATGTGGCCAGCTGGGGCATGAAATATTGTCTTGCCCTAGATTCTGGGGTGCACCTGGAGATAATGAGGCTGAGCCAGTTTCCTGTGAAAATATATTTGCCGTCTCCCCTGGCAACAAGGAGTTTTTTGTTGTGCCTCCTGGGGGTGCTAAGGAGTCAGAAATTGCTGCTGCAGTTTCATCCCATGGCCACCAGGGAGAGTTGGCCAGTGAAAGACAACGTACTCAAATGAACATGGCAGCCCCCGTTACAGTGATCGGTAAGACTGTTGCTGGTAAATGCATGGAAAAGATTGACTATTTGAATGTGCACACTGGAGTTGCAGTGACCCCAAATGGGAGATCCACTGTCTGTGTGGAAAAGGACTTTCCTCGCTGCAGTGCCCTGTTCAGTGGGGAGGCAAGTGGTAAACTTGAATATGACAATCTGATGGGTAAAACTGATATTGTGTTGGCTAAAGTTGATGGCCCAGCTGCTAATGGGCTAGTGCACCTCACTAGAGATATAAATGTTGATATGAATACAGTTAAAGATGTGCTATCTCCCCTAGCAACCGTGATGAAGGCCACAGAGGTGTCCCTAGAAACCCCCAGGGAGCTCTGCGTTTTGGAGCCGGAGGTTGCCTGGGACAGCTATGGTGCCACTCTGAAGGATAAGACGGTACCTGAACATGGTAATAATGAAATGTTAAATGCTAAAACTAATATGTTTGAAAACACTCATGATGGAAGTGTCTTAATGCTGTCTGGCAATGACAGGTGTGAAGGTCTTCATGCATTTAATGAAGCGCCACCAGAAGGTGAGAGTGTGGTATTGCAGCCTGCAATGGTTAAAAATGTATTACCACAGTCTGGTTTACACAAAAGTGATGTTTGCAATGTGTCTGTTGCTGAGCCACTCTGTCCCTCTGGTAGCGCAGAGATAACAGATTGGGACAGATGGACAAAAAGCCTGTTGGCTTTGTTGGAAAAGGCCTCTGTTGGTAAGAGTGGAGCAGACATGATTTCTGCAGTGCCAGATGAAGGACCTGCAGAGCAACTTGTATGCAATGGTGCATTTGCTGCTGCAGATGATGTTGCTCACAAGATGGAAGCGCCAAGTAACGGCGAACGCACAGAAGAGGTCATGTCTGTGATCCACAAAGGTTCTAATGATGTGGTAATGGATGGTGCCATGCCAAATGAGCTGATGTTGGTGGAAGTGCCAGAGGGCACAGCAATAAGTGAACTGATTGTAGTCAAAGATCCAAATGTTGTGTTATGTGATGTTCAGCGGTCGGGACAGTTGCTGGCAGAGGATCTCATGCCAGTGGAGTTTGCGTGTACTGAAGCTGCCGGAGACAACCACTCCGTTGGGTGCAGTTCCTCTCCAGACACTGCCCTGCGGAACATGGGTGAAATTAAATATGACAAATGCATTGATGTTTCTGACCATGATGAAAAATGTAGCATGTTGGCGATTTTTGATGGTATGGTTGCCATGGGTGACATCAAAAATAATGGTAGACATGATGGTCTTGGTCAAGTTGATCTGGTTGTAGAAAACCCTGAAAATTGTAGCGAGACAGGGAATGATGGGTTTGACACAGAAGAGGAAAAAGGTATAGCAGAAGTAGGCCCCCTAGAGGTTCAGGAGGGTAATTCTGGGGAAGGTTTCCTGAGGTTTGAGGAACTTCTAGGATCTGAGAAGGATCCTGGTAAAAAATGGTTGGAGGGAAAAAGCCCAAAACTTAGCAAGGTGTCACATGACTTAAAAACCTCAGAGTGGCGAGATAGTCAGGATGTCCTTCAGAGGGAGACTAGGACGAGGTCGCAGTCATATGAGGATGTTGGTGATGAAACTGACAGAATGAAGCATGCAGTGTACATGGGGAAACAAGTGATGCTAAATTTGGACAGTGTTCCAGGGGAGCATCCGGCTGTGGTGGCTACCTCCAGTGAGGTGGATGCCCCTTTAAAGGTCTCGGACCCCCAAGCTGCAGTGAATGAGCCCCTCCATGTCTCTAATAAGGTTAAGGTCCCCAAAAATGTTTGGCATATTGATGTGGAGTGTGTAGAAATTACAGATATGCTAGTGGATTTGCTTGAACTGGTGAAAGCACAGTCCTTGTATACCTGGGTGCCTCCATTACAGTCAGAGGTGGTGGTACTGCGTGGTACCAATGGATGGAGCCAGGTAGTGCAACCTGTGCCGGTTAAAATTAGTCACCAGTGGAACTGGTTAGTACAGTGCTTTCTGATAGTGTGGCAGGTGATCTCCCAGTTTCCTGTGAGGGTGCTTCCGCATACAGTTCAGTACGGAAGGCACTCTGGGGGGCTGCTGGAGACATCAGAGGTCTCTCCGCCTGATGCGGTGATGGAAATGTCTGCTAATGTGGTCCGAGATGCGGCTGAGCAGTGTTTTGTAAATGGCTCGGATACTGCCTCACCCGTTACAACTAAGAAGGAAGGGCCAGATACGGACACAGCAAAAGCAGATATTTTGTCTCTCACCTACAAAGAGGTACAAGTTGGGGTACCCGGAGACACTCTAAAATATAGTATGGAGAGGAACAAACATTGGGATATGGAAAAGTGTGAGCTGGCAAAAGTTGGTACACCCAAAAGTAGCAGGAAAGGCAGGGGGCCACCAGAAAAGAAACATGAGTTCAGGAACCCCAAGGACAGAGGGAGTAGGCTGGGGATACAGAATGGTAGGACCCCGTTCCGATCCAGGATAGGGCATGCCTGGAAACGCACCCGAAAAAAAGATTGGGGCACCTCTGCGCCAGCTGTTCGCTGCGTAGGCCCAATCAAGGATTCAGGCTTGTGTGTTCCGCCCCCTACGGGTTCAAAACAAGGGGGGGAGGTATGTAACAGTAGGAGCTACTGTGATGGTAAAATGGACCCAGGGTATGCACACTTGAGATGTGCAAAACTACAGAACATAGCTGTGGACTGGAGAAGACTGCTTTTGCAGCTTTCTCCAGGTTTTGGTAATCCAGGCTTTGTTCATTACCAGCAGGGTGTGTGTGCTCAGGTGAGCACAGCCCTTTATAATGAGTGTGTGGGAAGACCTCATGGCTCCCAGTTGGAGACAGCTCCTGGAAGAGACAGGAGGTCTCCAGGAATCAGAGAGGCTGTAGGAGACAGCCAGAACGGTGACTGCAAGAGGCAGAGCTGTAGACGCTGAAGGGAAGCGGTCTATGTTGAGGAGTCCGCTGGTCTGGGCAACCAGGATAAAGAGCAGAGGTACTGCTACAGAGAGCCAGAGGAGGACTAGCATTTTCTATTGTATATTTGATGGAGAAGAACCCCCCCTGCGTGGGAAAACGTTTGTTTGGACTTATTTTTGCCTTTTTAATAAAAATGGGCTACCATGCCCTTAACCATAGTTCCTGGCTGGAGTAAATCGCTGAAAAAACGCCCATACCACGAGAGCTAATAACCCCCAACCTTACAATATATATATATATATATATATATTAGTTTAAAACTGTTTGCTTATTTTTACTATGCATTTCTAAGGCCGTTTTTATTTCTTTATTGTGAACAAGTGATCAGCAGCAGAGGACTAGAAGCTCCTCCCCCTGCAGACAGGCTGAGAAAGATCTGGATCATGTGACAGCTTTATATCAAATTAGGAAAAGGTACTTAGCATGTCAGACTGTCAAACGTATAAAACTTTAAAAAAAAGGATAAACGAAAAGAAGTGGGGATTAGGTTACACTTCAAAATCCCTAACTCTTTGACACACTATATTTTTCACAGACAAAAAAAAAAAAATAGGATTATTGTACTCAATGTAAAATCCTTTTCTCTGCGTTCATAAAGCACAGGTTCACGCCAGCGAAATTTAAAAGCCGCAGATCAGGGCAATTTGGATCTCCAATTTTATTTCGGCTTGTGACTTCATTTAAGTCAATGCAAGTTGCAATTAAAATTGCAAAAATAGTAGTACAAGAACCTTTTTCCAGGTTGCTGCGACTTGAGTCGCAACTATTTGAACTGTCATTGTCAGCAATAGGGTGCGACTTTGAACTGTCAAATAGCATGACAAATCCCAGTGGTGTGAACCAAGGCAAAAAGGAGACAGCGTAGATCTTAAGATCTTGACCACTGGGATGTCCCAAAGCAGTACATAAGGAGGGTTGGCATAATAACTGAACAGTAGAAGAACAAGACACCACCCTTCCCTGCAAACGATAATTACACAGCTGCCTGCAATACTTTGCGACCAAAGTGGCATCGAAAAATGTAACATCCACTGGTAAAAATCCCAGCAGGTCCTAAATCCTTGATGTAGGACTAAAAATTGAGCAGCCTCTATCAGACAGGGGTTTTGGTCACCAGCAGTTTCCCCTGGGCCGTGTTTGCACCTAGTGCCCTAGTCTTGCAAGTGGCACTATAAGCCAAGGGTCAAGATTTAGGCTGCATTCACACCTGAGCGTTTCTCCCGTAATTTTGAATAGGTAAATGTAAAGAGCAGAAAAACACCTGTAATCTGCCCCAAAGAAGCTCATGTTCTTTTTGGGCTTAAGCTTTTTTCAGGCGTTTTGCTTCAGGTGACAAAACGCTCAGATGTGAACAGGTGCCATTGAAATGAATGGTATTTTGCTTGTTGGGCGTTTTAAAAGCGTTTGAGCTGAAAACTCTTAGGCCTCGTACAGACGACCGGACTGTTCGCTGAAATTGGTCCGCCGGACCGTTTTCAGCGGACATGTCCGGCCGGAGATTTCTGTCTGATGGTTGTACACACCATCAGAAGTGATTCGACGCATGCGAGGGATGGCGGCCGCTCGGACATGTACGGCGAGTCTGTACAGAAGACCGAACATGTCCGACGGACAGGATTCCAGCGGACATGTTTCTTAGCATGCCAAGAAACATGTGTCCGCTCGAAAACGGTCGGGTGGACAAATGTCCGCTGGAAACCTGTCCGCTCGGCCGTACAGACGACCGAACATGTCTGCTGAAACTGGTCCGCGGACCAGTTTCAGCAGACATGGTCGGTCGTCTGTACGAGGCTTTAGATGTGAATGCAGCCTCTGTGCACTTTAATAATTGGTAAAGAAAAGTCAATTATTTTAGCTACATTCTCCATATCCCACCAGGCCTGGGTAACTTCTATCTATTCGGATGTTCCCTAGTTCTTCCTAGCAAAAGCACACTATGAAAGTATAAAAAAAATTGAATCTTCTGGCATTTTAAGCATCCGTCTAGAAGTAGATGTCCGATTTGTTTTTACGGGAGGTAATTTAGGTTTCTGATTATATGCTTTCTAAGAAAAACCAAGACAAAAGTAAACTGTTACACTAGTAAGACAGCATGGAGGAAAATGGATAGAGGACATATCACATTACTGAATAAACAGGCAAAGGGAATCCTGCTCTGGAGAAAATCATAAAAAGCGATGACAGTAACACAAATGAACATCTACATGTGGCATCTCCTAATGAAGGGAGCACATGTGACACAAGCACAGCCATATGTGTATACATGGCATCTCCTAATGAAGGGAGCACATGTGGTTTGTGCCTTCAATTAGTCAGGTAAAAAATCCAATTATCCTGAATGTGGTTTAGTAGAGATATATTCTGTGTCCATAACACAGAAAGTCTATGTACTGGCAAAGGGAACTTGGCAAGGAAAAGAAAACACGATTCATCAGACCAAGCCACCTTTTTCCAATGCTCCGTAGTCCAGTTCTGATGTTCAGGTGATCATTCTAGAAGCGTTTGCATGTGGGCAATGGTCACCATGGGCTTCACAGCCCAATACACACAAACTGCGATGCAATTTTTTCTGCTTTCACCACATCATGTTCACTTGCTGCCTAATATATCTCACCAATTTTCAGATGCCATTGTAACGAGACATTCCCTTTACTTGTCAGTGGTCATAATGTTACGGCATGTGTGTGTAAAACACAAGTTTGCCAGATTTCAGCCAATGATTTTGGCTGAAATCAGCAGATTGGTTGTATCCAATCACAGGCAGAGTTCACAAAAACACAGAACTCTGTGCATAGGAACAGTGATCTGGCAGTTTTGTCTCCCTGCGACGTAGGGAGACAAAACAGCCAGACTAGAAAGTAAAAGCAGCACATATTACACACTGTAGGCACACAATTAACCCCATGATGGCCCCTAGATGTTAACCCCTTCCCAGCCAGTGTACAGTATTATCACTGTATTAGTGTCACTAACGAGGTCCAGTATAGCGTCTATAACTGCATAAATTCCTATATTATATATATACAACGGCGGATCCTAGGCAGGTAATTGAAAGTTTTTTTTTTTTGTATAGTTTTACAGCCCGGGCACAGCGGGGGTTAAAAGTTTTAGGTCAGAGAACTCCTTTAATGACAAAAATGTAAGTGTGTAACCCACACCAAATTATGATATTTAGGATTGAAAATGTTTTTATTGATATTATAAACGGCATCCAAGAACGATATTTAAATGGTTTAACCCATGTTTAGAAATGGCAGCTAGACAGACCTACTCTGGGCAAGAGGAGAACCCATATTTGTATACTGTAATGGCCCGTACACCGAATATCGTATGATAGATCGTACAACTTTTTTTGCTTAATAGTTGCAAGTAGAAATTGAATAGGTTATTAAAGTCACGAAAATTCTCGTACGACAGAAAAAATAAATTGGATGCGATGTCATGGGTTGTAATGTATTTGTATTGTATTTTCGGACGACAACTATACTGACTAAACGAAAATCGTACGAGGAAAAGTTTCGTGCTTGTCCGATCGAAAAATATCGGATGAACTATCCAAAATCGTACGATTCTTTCTCGGACGATTGTTTTCGTCCGATATTTGGATCGCGTGTACGGGCCATTTGTTTTTACTTAGAATATAGTGAGTGGTGGTGCTTTCTGCATTAATTCACGTTGATTTGTTTGCAATAGCTGGTAGTACATTCGAGATTTATGCACTGTATAAAACAAAAAGACAAAAAGAAAAACAGGATAAGTGGAGCCTGTTTCCAGTTAACAGCCACAGGTTCTGACTATCACAGCCTTCTATATAACTGCACCAGTAAGGCTGGGAAAAAAAGCCGTTCATTTCACATATGCAGATTATACAATTTGTGCTACATTTTCATTTTAAAATTTAGAAAAATCAGTTTCCACGCTTGACATTTCCAAAATGTCACAAAAACACGCACACATCTGATATAGGGGGGAAAGAAAAATCTCTTCAAAAATACAAACTTTATGTAAAAAAAATTGAAACTTTACAAATTTTTTTTAAAGAGAAAACCACATTTTGTGCTATAAAGGAGAATAGATGGAAAAGGTGTATAATGCCCCAAACTGCACAGATTGCATCCCCACCCCACCGTGTTTATTAAAACTACTTAGATCATTGCAGGATGAAAGAGAGCAAACAGTGAGCGGCAAGAAAACACAGTATTTAATTACAGTTAAATACAAAATGGGATAATGATATTCAAGTGAAAAAGGGAAAATATAAATAAATAAAATCACGGCAAAGCGTGGATATCAAAGCAATAAAGAATGGAACAATATGATAAATAATTTAAAAGGATGGAAGGGGGAAAAAAAAAAACACACAATCGCGTTCTCTGAAACAGAGCGGCTGTTTGCTTTGATGGACATTTGAGGCTCTGTCGCCGAGTAGGTGAGCAGAATTTTAATTACTTTCTTTCATATTATGAAAAAAAAAAAATAGACAAATAGAGACTGCACCAGCTGTGCCCAGGTTAAATTTTATCAATAGAAATAGCCATTTTTCAAATGGACAACACTGGTAAATACCCGACGCAAAGCTGAAGGATAAAGGAAAGCGGTGAGAAAGCACGGCGAGGATACAGAATGCTGTGAAGCCGTTTTTAAACTGAGGTTGTATAATTCGAAGATCGGAGAAATAAGTCACTAATGTATTGGTATAATTTTCTAATGTGTGACGCACACACAAAAAAAACAAATAAAAAAAAACACACTAAAATTAAACACACACACACACACACAATACGTCAATAATTAAAATTTAGTAATACCACTTATGACCCTAGTCAGAAATCAGATAACTAGTGCAACATTTAGGCCGAATTCACACGTTTGTGGTGCAAATTTCAGCTCTCTTATCTCTGCAGAGAGATAAGAGAGCTGTTCAGCAGATCATCTCCGTTTTAGCTGCGAATTTGGAGACCTGGGAGAGGGGGGGGGGAGGGGGGGAAGTGTATTGAGGTGAATGAGAGAAATCCTGAAGAGAAATGAACATCTGCGAATCAGATGCGTGCCCATAGAAGATAATGGGCCTGAATTCGCACCTGAGCCGCACCGCAATGCCTAGAAAAAGCACACTTTTTTTCGGCAATGCGCAGTGTGAATGCATCGCACATATGTGAACCAGCCTCATTGAAATCAATGTATTTTATAATGTTATGCGAATTGGATGCGGTTTAAGCCGCTATGTCTTTTTAAAATGCTGGCTTTTAAATAAGAGGGGATATGATCACAATGAAGTTGTGACATGGTGCATTATCCTGCTGGAAGTCGTCATCAGTAGATGGGCACAGTGTAGTCATAAAAGGATGGATATGGTCAGCAACAATACTCGGGTATGCCGTGGAGTTTAAACGATGCTCAATTGGTACCAAGGGGCCCAAAGTGTGCCAAGAAAATATCCCCCACACCATTACACCACCGTGGATACATGCTATCATGTGGTTTACGACAAATTCTGACCCTACCATCGGAATGTCACTGCTGAAATCGAGACTTCTCAGATCAGCAAACGTTTTTCAAATCTTCTATTTGGTGAGCCTGTGTGAACCGAAGCCTCAGTTTCCTGTTCTTAGCTGACAGAAATGGCACCAGAGTGTGGTTTCTGCTGCTGCAGCCCATCTGCTTCAAAGTGTTTTGTTTTCAGAGATGGTATTCTGCATACCTTGTATGTAACGAGTGGTTATTTGAGTTACTGTTGTCTTTCATCTCGAACCAGTCTGCCCATTTTCCTCTGACATCAACAAGGCATTGTCAGCCACACAACCTCCGCTTACTGGATATTTTCTCTTTTTTGGACCACTCTGTAAACCCTAGAGATGGTTGTGCGTGAAATTCCCAATAGATCAGCAGTTTATGAAATAAGACCAGCCCGTCTGGCACCAACAACCATGCCACGTTCAAAGTCACTTAAGGGCCCCCCCCCCCACTTCTGATGCTCGGCTTGAGCTTCAGCAAGTCGCATTCACCACGTCTAAGTTGCTGCCATGTGATTGACTTATTAGCAATTTGTGTTACCAAGCGATTGAACAGGTGAACCTGATAAAGTGGCTGGTGAGTGTAACTTGGCCTACAATCAGCCCACCAATAGTGTGAGTGTGTGAGAGTGTGTGTGTGAGAGTGTGAGTGTGTGTGTGTGAGAGTGTGTGTGTGTGTGTGTGTGTGTGAGCGTGTGTGCGAGTGTGTGTGTGTGTGCGCGCGAGTGTGAACGTGTGCATGTGTGCGCGTGTGTGTGCGAGTGCACGCGTGTGTGTGTGTGCGCGAGTGCACGCGTGTGTGTGCGTGCGCGAGTAATTCAAAGTAAAGGCTTATTTTTCTAGAAATCCAATTAAAAAAGGAGTCAATAAGCACTTTTTAGGTATGTAAATAAACCCAGGTATAGTCATGTTGATCTATCCATTTGCATGTGTCCTGCTGCAACCACTGTACATGGTAGATATAGGCTGGCGATGGCCCTCAAGTGCAGGCTTGATAATTTCAGACTCCTATATTTCACCAGTCCACCCCAGTGCCTTTGGTCAGTTTTGTGGATCTAATAATTTATGCTTTCAATGCCGGTTAGAGTGCATTCACATCACGATTTTATCATCCTACTTGTTCTCACGATTCTTAGGTTTGAAATCGTACAAATCTGTATGGCAAAACGTATCCATTCACTTCCATTCATTAATGTAGGTCCCCAAGTGCATCCGATTTGATCCGCATCAGATTTGATACAATTTAAAAAACGCATCAAAAATCGTGTTTGACCATGATTTTTGGTCCTGATTTGAAATCGTATTAAAATCGTGTCCGATTTTTTTTATATTGTGGTCAATCTAAATCGTAATAAATCGGATGACTGTGCGTTTTTATCCGATAAATCGTACCCGATTTTTTATTACGCATGCGCACTAGACACTGGAACGAGCTAGAAACTTCAAGAATCTTCTTTTTCCCAGAAATCAGGATCAGATTTTTTAGTGAAAATCGGATGGAAATTTTAGCTGTGCGATTTATGAATCCGATTTAAAAAATACATTTTGACATACGATTACATACGATTTTGTCATATACGATTCCATACGATTTAACGGTCCGATTATCGGATGTAAAAATCGTGATGTGAGCCTAGCCTTAGCCATTACAATAACACACTGCCTGCGATCCCGTTTGCTGCTCAGAAGTTACCCAGAACAGGCTTCAGGAAGCATAGTCTCAATGAACCCATGAAGAGCTTTCTGGATTCTGGCAGCAGTGAATAACACTCATATTAAAACAGTTTTCTTATGCCGCATACACACGATCGGAAATTCCAACAAGAAACCCGTGGATTTTTTTTCCCCAACGGAATGTTGGCTCAAAATTGTGTGGCATACACACGGTCACACAAAGTTCCGACCGTTAAGAACGCGGTGACGTACAACACAACAAGCTGAGAAAAATGAAGTTCGAGCATGCATGTTTTTGTTGCGCGTCGGAATTTTGCATACAGACGATCGGAATTTCCGGCAAGAACTTTTCCCGTCGGAAATTCCTACAGAAAAAAAGTCAGTTGGGGCCTACACACGGTCGTCATTTCCGACCGAAAGCTCACATCAAACTTTTCTTATCGGAAATTCCGAACGTGTGTACGCGGCATTACTCTAGCACAGTTGCAAGGTTTGCTGGGTATCACCAATAACTCATTGTCTGCTTTCACTTGACTCAAATCTCTACTAATTATGATTTATGCAACGTATGCCTTTTTAAAGCAGCAGATGACAGGAAACCGTCATATACTAAAGGCTGGCTTTATAAAAATGTTGGTTATTCGGTTTCTAGATCAATCTGATTTTCTACTATTGCTTCAAGTTCATGAGTTGTACATACAGTCCATAGTCTAGATCACCAGGGCTCTCTACAGAGACACCCCCCACCCTTCCCGATTTAGCTTCTCTCCACTGCAAAACATCAAATCCAGTTCACTGGGCAAGTCATTCCGGCATAAACCCGGCGCACGGCTTGGACAAAGGAAGACATGATGGAACGTGCTGCCCCCTCCTTTCTCCACACAAGAGAATGCTTAATTGCCTGGATCAATGCAGAAGTGTTTGCTGCAGTTTGTGAGCGCGTGCTTCTGCATTTCTAAATGTGTTTTATATTGACCAATGGTCTGCCCAACGGACCCCGTCATGATTGCTTAGAAACAATCAACTATGTTACATAGACATTCATTCAACTTGTAAAATTAGAATGTAACGTTGGTCACATATGCACACGTGTATAATGTGTTTTGGCATGACGTCGATTTATAGCATCAAAGAAAACAAAAAAAATAAAAAAATCTTCCAACATGAAATCGAAAATTTCTTCTGAGAAACAGAGCCAGAGATTATTCATGTAATCAGTTGAGGTACTGAAGCAATCCTTTAAGTGATTTAGATTCTTGACTTTACAAAAGAGAACAGCAATTTATTTGTTCTGAAAAGGCACATGACAGAAGAGTTCGGAGGATGAAGGTGCGCTGTTCTACAATCTCGAGATCTAACCAGCTTTGCTTAACCACTTGTCTCCCGGGCACTTTCACCCCCTTCCTGCCCAGGCCAATTTTCAGCTTTTAGCGCTGTTGTACTTTGAATGCCAATTGCACGGTCATGCAACATTGTACCCATAATACATTTATCTTTTTCTTTTCACCCAGAACTTTCTTTTGGTGTTATTTAATCACCACTTTTTATTTTTTGCTACACAGCTTGTTATAAAATTTTCCTCCTTCATTTACGTGCGCTGATACGGCTGCACTGATCAGTGTAGATACCCCCTTTTCACATTTGTCGGGTTACCGACGCTCCTCACAATGCGACAACGCATAAGGAAAGGGATGCCGATAACCTGCCAGTGTGATTAGCTGTGATTGGACACAGTTTGTCACATGATAAAGGGCCACTGTAATTGGCACTGTACCCCGATCTGTAATAAGCCGTGTCCAAAGGACACATCTGAACACAGAGCGCTCCAGATGCATGCAATAGGGGAGGACGTCAATCGATGCCCTCTTATAACTGAATGTATGCGCTGTGGCCGTCATTCAGCTATCGCGCAGTCGCCAAGTGTTTAAAGTGGAACTTTGCCTTGTTACAAAATAATGTTTTTTAGCAAGGATATTAATAATTATGTTACAAAATGAGTGTGTGCTGTAAATTGCATTGTTCCCGTTTCTTCTTGCTGGAGGCTGCCATTTTTCTGAAGCCCAGAGCACCTGAGCAACAGTAAATTTTTATGCCATCAATAGATCAGCCGGTAGTGGCTCAAATTTTTGGCATAGTGCCAAAAACAGGGAAGCGAAGGAGCATGTGCAGAGCAGGGTTACACTGTGTATTTTAAACAGTATAGGCACTTATTTTTAATGTTTTACATACCTACAAAAAGGGGCCAGCATGAAGTGATCTAGAAGGGTGCAGCAGGGGAGTGACAGTGGTCTGGCCAGCAAGGTAATGACTTCATAGAAAAAATGTAATGATCTCAGTTGCACATTTCTTTGGGTGGTACATATTCTAAGAGCTTTCCCTAGAGTAGTAATGCACAGTGCAGGATCATCTGCCCTGTTGGTAATGGAGGAAACGTGCCTCAAATTTCTTGGCTCATTAACGTCTGAACAGTCACTAAAAGAGAAAGTGCACCCAGATTTTCTTCCCAGTTATCTGGTTTATCCTCAAAGAAAATACTCATACATGAGGGAATACAACGTTGCCCTTGCTTTAATCTGCACACCAGGACCAGCACTACCATCTTCTTTATGTACATTATATAGAGCCAGTGTTTTGTCAGATATGGTGACCCTTCAGAATTTGTAAAAGTGGCGCTCCGTCGCCACCATCTTGCTACACCCCGCACTCCTTCATAAGCTAGGATACACTGAGAAGGGAGAAAGCGGACATCTTGTTACACCCACCAGAGTTTTGCATTTTACACATATTTTTAACAGTATAATCAGTTTATATGGTGAAATACAGTACTTAGAACTCTGTCTGACTGGTTAGATGTTGAATTTTAAAAGCAGTGGCAAGCCAGCTCATCTCACAGGTTGGATAATTTGACAGAAGTTCGCTGCTTTTAAAATGTCACCATGTAAAATGCAAAACTCCGGTGGATGTAACATGATGTCCGCTTTCCCCTTCTCAGAGTATCCTTACTATGGAGGAGTGCGGGGTGTAGCAATATGTCGGCGACGTCACGTCACTTCCATTACACGTTCTGACGGGTCGCCTAATCTGACGAAACACCGACTGTCTCTTGGATTCTTGCAGCAGACCCCTTCAATGCCTGCGAAGTGTGTTCTAGATGGTCCAAAAAAGCCTTCCAAGATCTGTGATGGGAGTATTCCAGAAGGCTCCGGGCAGAAGGGGGTGTCATTCTTGCCTATGGAAGAAAACCATAAGCTTGGGCTGAGCATCGCAGAAAAAAGGTATTCCACACCCCCACCCCACCTTTCCCGTTACATTTTAAAGAGGAACTTTCATCAGAAAAATAAAGGGGTTGTAAATGTTAGTTTTTTATTTTCTAAACTGGTTCCTTTAAGCTAGTGCATTGTTGGTTCACTTACCTTTTCCTTTGATTTCCCTTCTAAATGTTTTTTTTTCTTTGTCTCAATTTCTTCCTGTTCCTCCTCAGTAAGCTTGCCCCCGTCATCAAAGCTGTTCTGGCTGGGGGTTACACAGCGTGCTCAACCCCTCCCTTGGGACCACATCCCTGCGGGGAGACGCTGTGTAGTCCAAGGGAGGGGGCGAGCACGCTGTCTAACCCCCAGCCAGAACGGCTCAGATGATGGGGGCAAGCTTACTGAGGAGGAACAGGATGTGAGAAATTCAGACAAAGGAAAAAAAAACATTTAGAAGGGAAATCGAAGGTAAAAAGGTAAGTGAACCAACAACGCAGTAGCTTAAAGGAACCCATTTAGAAAATAAAAAAAACAAACCTTTACAACCCCTTTAAGTCCTCCATTAGGAAGTAAAAAATTGCAGCATTTGGGGTTAGTGAGGGACTTGCTATAGGATAACAAACCCCATCTTCAATAATTCTACTCCTGGTGATGTGCCTTCTCCTCGAAAAAAGGACGGGTTAAATGGGCAATCGTTAATAGTTCCTGCTATGCAATTTAGAGCCCTGGCTCCCGGTTAAACTCTATTGTTAAATAAAAGGAGGTGGGGGGGGGGGGGGGGGGGGGTTAACAAAAAACAAAATGGGCTTTTCGTCCATTTGCCTTGGCATCAGTGACCTCATTCAGCCCAGTTGCAACCTCTTGGGAAACCCGAGCATCCCAAATCTCACAAGTGAATATTTCTGTAATGTGCTCATTGATTTGTTTTTGTTGTGTTTATGCCAGGCAATTTTTCATGGGGAGAAGATTGGTTATAGCGTAGACTGTGTAATGTGTCTTAATGGTCTGTGCTGAATGGACTCACAGACAAGTGACAGAAGTAACACACCGTTTAAAAGCACATTTAATTGAATTGGGTGTCTTCCTCTGTAATTCACTTACATTTGTTCCCATTACAACCATTTTAATAGACGGAGGTGATCCAAGTTCAAGCTCTTAATCTGCCGTGTTTCCCGATCTGATATCTCGGTTGAATGTGATCTGTGTGCCCGCGGTAAAGCATCACACAAGTAATTGGGGAGCATAACTCAGTCTCTTGTTCATGTCATAGTGTCCCAAGGCCCTTCTCCCAGCACAGACTGTCCTCAACATACCGACAAGCAACAAAGAAATATTTCTCAGTGCAGCACACAGGGGAGAAAAAATAAAGAAAAAACAGCCTTTATGGGGCACCAATTAAACCAATTTAATGTTTAATCATTTCAGAATTCACCCTCTCATTATGACATGAGAAACTATCACACTAAGAGAATGCATTCCTTGAATTATATGCATTTCTGACCAGGGATTACTCAAACCGAAAAGAACAATCAAACCAGGGAGGTATAACTGGCACAAATTTCAAAGAATTCTGGTTTCATTTACAGGAATCTTAGGTACCATATGTTTTCATATATAATTTGTAACTTAATATGTAGATGGAGGCAGCCATGTTTAGTTGACCTCGGGAAGATCTACCCCTTTTTTTGCGATACTGCACTGTGTTATTTTAACTGACAATTGCGCGGTCATGCAGCGATGTACCCAAATAAAATCAATGTCATTTTTTATTCCCACAAATAGAGCTTTCTTTTTGGTGGTATTTGATCACCACTGCGTTTTTAACTTTTTGCGCTATAAACAAAAAAAAATACAAATTTGGAAAAAAAAATATATTAATATGTATTATGAATACAAAAAAAATAGTGAAGGATAAGGCCTAATTCCACTAACTCGGCGCTATGGGGCAAACAGGTATTCACAACAAAGCAGGGGATATAATCAATAAATCTACAATAAAGTAAATATTGATAAAGCAGCCACTTAAAAAGGTAAGCACAATGTATCAATAGTAAAAATTAATAAAATCAGAAAACTTTGATAGAATATGTATTATGCTACATGTTTTTGGTAAAAAAATAAAAACCCAAAAGTAGATATTGATATGTTCATGTAAACGTTATAGCACCTGCAAGCATGTATATATACACACATACCATACATATATACACACACACACACACACACACACACACACACGTGATCATGCACAAGAGGGCTGCCCTGTAGCAGAAAATCTGCATGCGTCAAATTTTAATTTACAAAGTACCTCTCACAATACTATGCTGGAGTCCGCCTACTTAATGAAAGCAATTCACTCTTTACGTCCGTTACACACTGGCTGAAAATCAGCCAGTTCCTGTTAAACCAACCAACTTTCGGTCTGTGTGTACAGCTGTCTGTCCGAGCAATCATGCTGGAAAACCAGCATTCGATCAGCGCTCACAGCCAATGACTGCAAGCACTGATCAGTGTATTCTTACAGAGGGGAGTGGGAGAGATCTGTGTTTCAACATCGCTTGTGTTGATGCAGGGATCTGTTCAGCCCACTAGTTTAAACGAAAAAAACTGTGTACCTAGCCTAAAGCTGGCCATACACTGTTAGAATCTCTGCCATTTCCTGCTGAGATTAGAAACGTGTATGGGAGGCTGAATGTACCCAAGTCATCGTCATCGCCGCTCCAGCCAATCATATCGCTGGAGCGGTGATGCTCGGCTCGGCGTGGACCAGGTAAGTTCCCTACCTCGTTTCGAGGTAAGTATTTCATAATGAGCCAATATGCGGTGCATACTAGCTCATTATGGCTTTTGCCTTGCAGGGTTAAAAAAAAAAAAAAATTGTATATGCGGGTTTACAACCGCTTTAAGTGATACTAAATCTTTGTTTTAAAAAATAAATTAAAAACAAACATGTCATACTATTACCTCGTCTTGCAAAGAGTGGCCCCTGATCCTCCTCCTCTGGGGGCCCTCGGCGGCTTTCGCTGCTACTCCCTGCATTAGATAACCCCCTAGGAGAAACGTTCTCCCGAGGGGGTTACTTTGCGCCCGTGTCATTGGATTTAATTGACAGCTGCTATCAATCTATCCAATCAAAGCCGGTACTTTGTGGAGAGAAGGACGGCGGGGACATGCCCACGGAAATTAGGGGCTCAGGTAAGTATGGGGGGGGGGGGGGGGGGACACTGCAAGATGCATTAAGGTTAAAAAACACGAGGGTTTACAACCCCTTTACAGTGGAACTAAACCCAAAAAGGAAAAGTTCCGCTCTTCCTCCTTCCCCCCCCCCCCCTCCTCTAAAAAAAAAATGTTTGGGTCGTGGGTCTCTGAAGGCTGCGGAACCACTCACAAAGCTTGTGCATGCGCAGTGGGCATCCAACTGTGAAGCTGCAAGGAGCTGCCCAGTTAACACATGAAAAAATAAATAGGTTGCGCTTACTATTTTTTCATATTTATTTTTCATTTCTTCATTCTTGCTTACCGTTTTGTTTATCAGCAAGTTTGCAGCTTTCTCACTTCATTATATATTTTTTCACTATTCACTTGGTGATTTAATTTGCAAACAATTTCTTAGCGCAGTTTCTTTTTCCAATTTTTCCACAGATAACACATGCCTGCAACCGGTGAAGATTGGGACCGGGTGAGGACGGAGCTGGATCCTCGGATTGGTGAAAGTGATTATCAAGGTGCCACTTTAAATACTGTACTACACCTGTATTTACAAAAGATTAATCCTTTCTAAAGTAAGCAGAAGGAACCCAAACTCAAGTGAAGTTCAATTGCCACTGCCCATTTTATGGATGACTGATAAATCTGGCCATAGACTGGTAGTATACACAAGGTGGATGGAGAATTCCCCCGTCCTGTCAGGGCATTGTGTTTTCTGACAGCACCTGCTGCTGTCAGAATTGATCAGCCGCTGGTCGAATGAGTTCCCACCATGTCCCTTCAACACAAGTCGATTATATGATTGCCATTTTTTGAGCAGAAATGGCCGCACACCCTGATGGAAATTCACCCCGTTCCCCGGAGAAACACCCAAATTTCGAACAGTGTATGGCCAGCTTAAAATCACATCTGACATCAAGGTTGGTGTATTAGAAGACAAAGCACTAAAATAAAATGCCAATAGTATCGGGACTCTCGCTGTTGGAGGCCGGGTTCCTCGAGGCAGTAGAGATGAAGATTTAGCCGCACAAAACTCTTCTGAGTAAAATAATCCTTGCAATTTGTTGCTGATTTTCCATTACATTCAGATTGATTTTTCCTGAGAATGTATTCAGCCAGGAACAGCTGCGCCTGAGTAAAACTACAAATCAATGCTAAACAGATACAGGTCTCTGACCCAGAAATAGCAGGCTGAAATGCTGGGCAAAACTTGCATTGGCAATAGAAAGCCCAGACCTAAGAGACGTTCAAGCTGCCAGCACTGAGGCTACAGACATTGGCACCCAGCATGGAGGGCAAAGGTGATATGTTGTTTTTATGGACGATATAAAAGGAAACGGATACCAATGCACATACATGGGCAAACATGGACAAGACAGGTTTAAATAGGAATTATCAGCTGTTCACTGTTCTACAGACAACAAGGGAGGTAACCAGTACTTTAAAAGGTTATCTGGTTGGCAATCTAGACACAACTAAACCAAAGCCTAGTAATGCCCTGGAGTCTAGAAATGCCCATAGATACTAGACCTTGGTCGCCAGTGCATGATCGACCAAGCCACCAAACATCATCTTTAATGACCATATTCACATGAGACAAACCTACGGTACATCTCTCTGCCTATGAAATAGTGCTGTAGAGAGCTGAATGTTCTGCCCGTCAGCTTAGAAATGTGATGGGCCAGGAAATCATCCCAGCTGATCATTCGCCCAAGCAAAACCAAGCCAGTGTGTAATGTTAGCTTCATGGAGCGATCTGCATAAATGTACTTGTTCCGTGACGTGGTTAGACACAGGAATTATACAAGAGTATTACGGAAGGGGAAAAAAATAAAAGTGTGTTTCGATCTGGGGGGTTTGTTCAAGAAAGTAGAAAGCTCGTTTTAGCTAGAGGCGGGATAGGCTTGCCTGAAGAAACGAGTTCTCAGGCCATGGTAGGAAGTGATGAGAGAGGAGGTCCTGGGTTGAGCGGAGAGGACAGTTAGGTTGATATATTTTGGAGTGATGTTGACAATGTAGCTGGAGACAGTTGTGAATTGCTTTGTTTGTTCTCATTATAAACTTTATTTGTTGGACGATTGAAAGCCCTGGGTCAGGGGTAGGCAACCTGGAGCCCTCCAGCTGTTGTGGAACCACATTTCCCATGAGGCATTGCAAGGCTGGCAGTTACAATTGCTCCCAGAGGCATGATGGGACTTGTAGTTCTGCAACAGCTGGAGGGCCCCACAATGTCGAAGCCCTAGGTAATGATACTAAAGACTCCATGACTAAAATAAATGAAATCCAATGAATAAAGAGGGGCGTGCCAGGAATAGTCAGGCTGGGGATGAAAGAAATAGATAGTGGTGGACAGAATGAATGAATTAATTAATGTGACCAGGCAAGGCTCAAAGTATGCAGTGAAAAGTAATATTAAAAAAAGGTAATTTTTTAAAAATAACAAACATGTTATACTTGCCTGCTCTTGTGAGAGTCGGTTCACACTAGGGCGACACGACTTCCAGCGCGACTTTCAGAGGCGACTCCGACACGACTTGAGCATGAACCACAGGGCGATCTGGGGCGATTTACAACACGACTTGAAGTCGTCTCCAGGACAGGAGACTTTCCAGTGGCCAATCAAACAATGCGCCATGTAGCAAGATGGTGGCGACGGAGCGTCACTTTCGTTACAAAATCTGACGGGTCGCCTAATCTGACGAAACAGGCAGCAAGGTACCATGTGATATGTAGTCCTTAGAAAAAGAAAGTAAACAGCAGAGGGGAAGCTGCAAAACATGCAGGGAATCTAGGAAGTTATGGAAAAAGTTGGCCAGCAGACAGGCAGCAACCACAATATGAGATATAGAGATTGGTCAATTAATCTTAAATTGAATTGTATGGTGTTAGTTTTTTTTGTGTAAAAGGTGAACACTTTAATTGTTCAGATCTGTACATCAGAACTAAAATAAGGATAGCTTTGGTTAAGAGAGGAATAAAGGTCTGTATCCAACAAGCAGGGCAACATATGTCCTTAAAGCTGAGGTTCACACAAAAAGTGAATCTCTGCTTTTTGGATCCCTCCCCCCTCCCGTGTCACATTTGGCACCTTTCAGGGGGGTGCAGATACCAGTAGTGAACCGGGTAGTGAAGCCGCAACGCTTCACTTCCCGATTCCCTAACCGAGGATGGCTGCGGGTGCAGCCGAGGGACGAGCGATTGGTCGTCCTCGGCTGATGACATCGCGGGCGCACTAAACAGGTAAGTGTCCATTTTTTAAAAGTCAGCAGCTGCAGTATTTGCAGCTGCTGGCTTTCAAAAAAAAAAAAAAAAATGAAAAAAACGGGTGGACCTCAACTTTAATTTTAAGTTTTTAAAGCATTTTCTAAAGTGCAAATGTAAACGGTTTCCATCGTTATATAACAAAAAATGAATGCCCCCTCGTTGGCTCATCAGGGAGCTGGCCGACGATGCCAGATAAGTAGCTCACAGCAGATACAGTAGCAGCTCTGTATAAACTGGCAAGGATCAGCTGAAGAAGACACTATGCAGAACGAAGATGTCATGTAACATCAGATGGTGAAAGGGATGTGAAAGCATGAGGGCACACTCTTCTGCCATCTCAGATGGTGTACACTAACACTGCGGCATTTAACTGGAAAGGATTAACAGCACCAGTAGCAGAATGTACGCCAATCTAGAAATTGAATGCAGCAGCAGAACTGTGGATGAGGAGCATGCTAAATACCCAATCACCAACATATAGGTCAGAACCCAAGTAAAAGAACCTGTCTCCTACTCTACAGGAAGATACCAAGCAGTTGTACACTCCAGCTGTTAAAACTCAAAAGTGCAAAGTTATGGCCCGTACACACGATCCGAATATCGTACGACAGATCATACAACTCGCTCAATAGTCGCAAGTAGAAATTTAATGGGTTACTAAAGTCACGAAAATTCTCGTACGACGAAAAAAAAAAAAAATCGGAAGTGATGTCATGTGTTGTAATGCATTTGTATTGTGCTTTCGGACGACAACTATACTGACTAAACGAAAAACAAAAGACCTGGCATCGCACAAGGAAAATTTTCATGCTTGGCCGATCAAATAATAAAATCGGATGAACTGTCGTGATCGGCTCTCGAAAGTAGTGTACACACGATCGGAAAATCGTAAGATTCTTCCTCGGACGATCGTTTTCGTCAGATAATCGTGTATGGGCCATTAGGCCAGGTGGTCTCATCTTAGGACTTGGATATAAAACTTCAGCCCAGATTCACACTGGACTGCGGGAATGAAGCCGTGCGAATTCCGCTGAACTCGCGCGATTTCACTCCCGCTTGACAGTTCCGATTTCGGCCGCAATTTCAGAGACATCTGCAGGTTTCTGCACAGATGTCAATGTAAATTGCGGCCCGAAATTGCAAAAAGTAGTACAAAAACGACATTTTCAAATTGGTGCAGTGCTGCAGATTAGGATGGTGCCATTGCTGGCAATTGCCGCCGATTTGACATGACAAGTCAAATCGCTTGTCAAAATGCACCAGTGTGAACCAGGGCTTCAAGACAGAAAAGTAGCCACACTTTCATAGATGTGATTGTCCAATGATTCACTGATACATAATGACAGATAACCATGAAATCACAATCAAGGACTAGCAATTTATGTTTTTGGTGATCGGTAAATGGAATAGCCATTTTGTTTATCAAACATTTATTCATGATTATCAAAACATGCATTTCCGATTTGGTAAATTATATATATATATATATATTTATATATATATATATAAGTATATTCTGTTAGAAGTCATATTGTGTAACGATTGTCTTGATTGTGTTCAATGGCTATATTTACACCTTCATTTGCAAAGAATACTAACTCGGCTTTTGAAGGCCTGGTCAGCCAACGGAGCCTTGGAATAGACTTGCATTTCAATCAAGATTTGTTTGCTCCCTTGCTTATGGCTAAAACTCTAGGCTTGTATATTAAATACATATTTTTGAATGTGGTTCAGCAGTCAGCGTGTTATTGGGAACCCCTGAGTTCTGTTTTTCCCCATCATTGGAAAGCCATGCATGCTATATTTATGTTGTACCTTTGCAGGAATTTACTATGTATAGAAATGATTACTGTTTTTAAAGTGTATATATACCCTTCGAAAAGGGTAAAAAAAAAAAAACCTGCCAGTGTATTTTTAGGGTCTGTGCACCACTGCAGAAGTTTCCCTTCACTTCCTGCCCCAGAGACACAACAGGAGGTTAGAAGAAATCTCGTTACAGGAATTTCCCTCCCAGAACTAGTGAGAAAATAGACCCTACAAGTTAAAATAAGACTATTACTTAAAGGGTAACTCCTTGTATGTTACATATCTTTATCTTTGATATGGCTAGCTGATTGTATAGCTTAGAAAATCTCATCTAAGTTGGACATACAGCTACTTCCTGTTTTTCACCCACAACACATCTCTCTTTATCTGAATTTGCTATGCTGTCTTTTCCTGAAAAGGTTGTTGGACTTTCTTAGTGGTGCCTAGACCTGCCAAGCCCCGCTCCCACCCCTCCTGTCCTTCACAGAATATGATCTCCTCCTGTCTTCATTGCTCCGTTTTGGCCAGCAGCTTTGGAAGTATGCTATGCTCACTCTTCAAGGTTCCAGTAGCACATAACACACGCAGTTTGTTAGAAACGGCAAGTTAGATTATGCTACAGATTTTCTACAGTGTAGAACCACGTGGCTGTTTCTGCATGGCACTGTGATGAGCACTGATGGCACTGTGTGTATGGTGTGGCACACGCCCAGATGCTGTGAACGGTGGAGGGAACTGGGGAAGAATGGTCACGTGATTGGCGCAATATATGAAAGAAATAAAAGGTACAAAAAGGAAAAAATAAATCTTAAAGCTTGGAAGGATACAGATCAATTTCTATTGCCGATTACATGTGATTAATGAGTTTAAGGCGGTTTCAACTAGTGCGACTTGTCATGCGACTTTGCAATTAAATTCAATGGGCTGTGACTATGTTCAAAGTCGCATGACAAGTTTTCACTATTGCGACCCCAAAGTTGCGCGATTTAGAGTGTGACTTTGATCCAATTATACACTCTGGATCAAAATTGCATCAAAGTAGTGCAGGTACCTTTTCAAAGTTGCTAATTTTCAAAGTTGCATAGATGGGAACGGGTGCCATCAATGGGCTGTGACTTGTCATGCGACTTTGTGTGTCAGTCGAATGACAAGTCACACTAGTGGAAGCGTAGACTTAGTGTAGTTACCTGTACTATTTCTTTAATGTACAGTGATCATTGTAGACTGTGAGCCGAGACCCCAAAGCACCTCCAGCTACACCGACAGCCCCCCTTGACCCAGCTCCCTTCTCCTGCGGTTGTTGCGATTCAAAGCCCAGCACAGCTATACTGTATATGTGCACTGCACCTCCCACCCCCCTGTGTCCTGCGTGGATACAATGCATCCTTACTGATGAGAGAACACTGGGCAGGAACATATGATCAGCTCCTCCCATCCTGTATACGCCCACTGGCTACACAGGAACAGTGTCCCTCCCTGGAAGTGGTGTCACTAGCTTTCAGTAACCACATCACTGGCTGCTCTTTTCTTTTTTTGCTACAGGTAAGCCTATATTAAGGCTTACCTGTAGCTAGCCTGGATATCTCCTAAACCTACATGGTTTAGGAGATATCCCCCTGTGTCTGCATGTGCCGAAGTGATCGGCGCACTGAAGCAATGGCACGTTGTGTCGTTGCTTCAGTTAGCTGTGCCAAAACCGGCGGCTCCTGCGCAGGAGTGACGTCATCTAGGCTCCAGCCAATCAGCACCCGAGCCGCGATACCTGGAAGCAAGCTCCGGGAGAGATGTCTGCATCCGGAGGGGGGTCGACGATGGCTGCGGGGGCTTCGTTCCAAGGTAAATAATACATAATGCCTTTGTCTTGCAGGTTTTTTTTTTTTTTTTTTTTTTATTTACGGGTTTACAACTACTTTAACCACTTCCCGACGGCCGTACGACTATATACGGCCGCCGGGTGGCTCTGAATCTCTGGGAGGCCGTGTTTTTACGGCCGCCCCTTTTCGCGTTCCCCGCGCGCGCTCCCGAGCGCGCAGCGGGGAACTGCTGTGCTGGCCGTGTCCCTTGGACACAGCCAGTCACAGATCGCCGTGAACGGCCAATCGGAGCGGCCGTTTCCTAGGCGATCTGTGCGGCCAATGAGAGATGATCTCATATGTTTACATATGAGATCATCTCTCATTCCCGGCTCTCGCAGACAGCGGTGCTGTCAGGGGAGAGAGGAGACGGGTCTGTGTCTCTTGTACATAGAGACACAGATCGGTCACCCCCCCAGTCACCCCCCCTCCCCCACAGTTAGAACACTAATTAGGATACACATTTAACCCCTTCCTCACCCCCTAGTGTTAACCCCTTCCCTGCCAGTCACATTTATACAGTAATTAGTGCATATTTATAGCACTGATTGCAGTATAAATGTGAATGGCGCCAAAAACGTGTCAAAAGTGTCCGATGTGTCCGCCATAACGTCGCAGTCCCAATAAAAATCGCAGATCGCCGCCATTTCTAGTAAAAAAAAAAAAATAATAATAATAATTCTGTCCCTTATTTTGTAGGCGCTATAACTTTTGCGCAAACCAGTCGCTTATTGCGATTTTTTTTTTTTTTTTTACTAAAAATATGTAGAATACGTATCGGCCTAGACTGAGGATAAAAAAAAAACGTAAAAAAAAAAAATTGAGCTATTTATTATAGCAACAAGTAAAAATATTTTTTTTTTTTTTCAAAATTGTCGCTCTATTTTTGTTTATAGCGCAAAAAATAAAAACCGCAGAGGTGATCAAATACCACCAAAAGAAAGCTCTATTTGTGGGGAAAAAAGGACGTTAATTTTGTTTTCGAGCCACGTCGCACGACCGCGCAATTGTCAGTTAAAGCGACGCAGTGCCGAATCGCAAAAAGTCCTCTGGTCAGGAAGGGGTTTAAGTGCCCAGTATGGAAGTGGTTAACTGCTTGCCGACCAGCCGCCGCAGTTATATGGCGGCAGGTCGGCACAGCTGCGCGTGATCACGTAGCTATACGTCATCTCGCGTATCAGCCAATAGGGGCGCGTGCCCCCACGATCGCTCGTTACAGAGCGAGAACCGGGAGCTGTGTGTGTAAACATAAAACTCCCGCTCCTGTCAGGGGGAGAAATGCCGATCGTCTGTTCATACAATGTATGAACAGCGATCAGTCATTTCCCCAAGTCAGTCCCACCCCCCTTCAGTTAGAACACACAGAAAACATATTTAACCCCTTCCTCGCCCCCTAGTGTTTACTATAAAAATGCCACTGGCACGGAAGAAGTTATCAATGCATTTTTATAGCACTGATCGCTATAAAAATGCCAACGGTCCCAAAAATTTGTCAAAAGTGTCCGAAGTGTTCGCCATAAGGTCGCAGTACCGATAAAAAAATTGCTGATCCCCGCCATTTGTAATAAAAAAAAATATTAATAAAAATGCCATAAAACTATGCCCTATTTTTAAGACGCTATAACTTTTGGCTCAAACCAATCAATAAACACTTATTGCGATTTTTTTTTACGAAAAATATGTAGAAGAATATGTATCGGCCTAAACTGAGGAAAAAAAAGTTTTTTTATACATTTTTGGGGATATTTATTACAGCAAAAAGTAAAAAATATTCATTTTTTTCGAAAATTGACGCTCTATTTTTGTTTATAGCGCAAAAAATAAAAACCGCAGAGGTGATCAAATACCACCAAACGAAAGCTCTATTTGTGGGAAAAAAAGGACGCCAATTTTGTTTGGGAGCCACGTCGCACGACCGTGCAATTGTCAGTTAAAAGAGACACAGTGCCGAATCACAAAAAGTGGCCCGGTCATTGACCAGCAATATGGTCCGGGGCTGAAGTGGTTAATGATTGCAGGGGAGAATTTAAGTGCTAGGCTTTACTTGCACTTTAAGGCCTACTAATATTATGTTGAATTGCAGGGAAATTCAGATGCGTCAAATAAGATGCAATCCAGTCATATTAACTGTAAATGTGTGGATGTGTGTCCCTTTTTATTGTCCTGCAGCACTGGCTACCATATACAGCATTGCATTTGCAGCACAGAGACAATAGAAATAGAATATAAAAATACTTCACACAGACTGAAAAACAAGGAAACCATCAATGTAGGTGCTGTAGGCCTCTTTTGCAGCAATCTGGATGACCTCAAAATTCTCTGTGCAGCTGTTGACTTTCTGAAAGTTGATAGCTGTGCTCTCCTGTCACCACCTGACCTGCTTGGGCATATAAATTGGATGATCAGGCACCAAGCACTGGACGGAACAAGGTGGGAGTGGGTGTCATGTGCCCTCTGGGTGATCTATGTACATTTGCAGGAATTTTAACAAACTTTGTTGCAAATTCCTACCTTTTGTTATTCTGAAGAAATAGCCGTTGGTGGCCATGTGCAGAGGTAAGGTGTATGGGACTAATTTTATAATTATCAATTAGCTGATGCACCTGCAGTGCTCGAATAAGAAAATTGACAAAGTCTGCATCCCTTTAGATGCGATTTCCCTTTGGCAGCATCGCATCGTAAATTACATTTTTGTTGCAGAGAACGCCAAAAGTTGTATTGGTATCTCAGTGCAGACTCCTGGGAAAATCAGTGATCCACTCACACAAGCAAGAAATTACATTTTTATATTGGAATTTTAACACTATCCGTTTACAGAACGCCTCCAGGTAGCTATATTGTATTTACAGAAAATAATAGCACTGCAGATTGGAAAGGTCATTTTTTTTTAATAACATTCAATTACAATATGACTTGAGTCGCAATTCTATACGCGGTCTTTTTTTATTTGCCTTTTTTTTTTTTTTTTTTGGATGTACAGAGTAACTTCGACTATACAGACAGGGTGCAATATTGGATTCACCAACAGGTGGCACTAAAGAGAAGACCTCAGACTGCTGTGCCTCGTTTACTGGAAGAAACCGTCCTCTTCGTTCTTCCATTTGGGATATTTGGAATCTATTATGCTAATTATTATTTTAAAAGAACACCTGTACCGAGAGATACAAGCAAGCTGATCCCGAACTAAAAATGCAAGGCCTCTGGCTGTCTCTGGTTTTATGATTTTGAGCTACCGACCTATAGAAAATATGCCGTCCGTAAAGGCAGAGCTCCTGATTAGTATTCAGAGGCTACAGGATGAGTAAATATCAGCAAGTCAATATTTTCAGCAATGGCAGCCTACATAAATACAATACTCCGAGTACAGGTCTCCATCATATACAGATTGGAGAAGGCAGTTACATGCTTCCATAACAGTTTAGAAGTAGAGAATAGTTATAGATTGATAAGACCGGCATGTCGATGGAATCCCCATTCAGAGCAGGCCGATTTAGCTAACCTTTTACTTCCTCTGCTACAAAGTCCACAATGATAACAGCTGCTGGTCAGAGCCTGAATCAGCAGATTAAATATTCTGGGGAGATAATTATGAAAGGAACACTTAATAACAATGAATATATGAGTCAGCAATTTTGGAAAGCCAACCGTACATTTTGCTATTTACAGGTGTGTGCGCATATATTACACACAAACTCAATGACCTACACGGTTAGGCCTTATGTACACTGCTGCTGGTAAACAGACGTTTAAAGTGGTTGTAAACCCAAGCACACATCTTGCACATACAGGTAAACCTAGATTAAGGCTTACCTGTAGGTGCAAGAAATATCTCCTAAACCTGCACGGTTTGGGAGATATTTACAGTAATTACAGGCACCGATGTCTACGGCGCAGGCGCACTGAAAGTGCAGTTTTTCCTAATGGCATACGCAGGGTTAATGCCTTTTTCCCGCGCATGCGCAGGAGTGACGTCATCTCGCCGCTCCGGCCAATCACAGAGCCGGAGCGGCGATAACAGGAAGAGGATGCAAGGAGACATGGTGGCGGCGGAGGGGGATGAGGAGGACTTGGGGGGCTGCGATCTCAAGTAAGTGCCACATAATGAGCTAGTATGCGATGCATACTAGCTCATTATGCCTTCCCCCTTCATGCCTTCCCCATTTATCAGGGCCGGTTTACTTCCTCTTTAAAGTTAGTACCGACGCCAGGAAAAAAGTGTCATTGGTCATCCGACTTCTGCTGCGACTTCTATTCAAATCAATGGGCTCCCATAGGGAACCATTCGTTTTGAATAGAGGCAGAATACCGCCTGACGAGGCTTACTTTCACCTACCGCCTGATAAACCACTTTCACCTACAGGTAAGCCTAGATGAATGCTTACTTGTTGGTGCTGGAAATATCTTCTAAACCTACACGGTTTAGGACATATTTACAATTCCCCCGTACAATGATTTCTTCTGCGGCAATCTACTCAGCCCATGCGCACTTTAGAAGGGGCACGCTTTGCCGTTTCTAGATGGGGTCATGCCATGACTGGCGGCTCCCACGGGAGTGACGTCACACGGCTCAAGCCAGTTACAGAGCCGGAGTCCGCGGCCCCGGAAGGAAGAGGGCTAAAGATGGATGCTTCCAGCCAGCGGGGACATCGCAAGCTTCGGTTTCAGGTAAGTGACACATAATGGGCTACTATGCATCGCATTATGCTTTACCTTTGCAGTGAAACAAAGAGGAAGTAAAACCAATCATGGTTTACTTTCCTCTTTAAAGCTCTGTATACAGCGTTACACCGTGTTTAACAGCTTTTACCGGCCATCTGGCTGACTGCGCTAGAACACGATCTTAGGGCGTTCAGACAACAACCCATAAACTCCCCTGCTGATAAACTCAAACAAAACGGTGTGTATGGACTCATAGGATAACAGAGGGGAAATTAAAGGCCGTTAAAAAAAAAAAAAATCACCCAAACTCCCAAAAACATGTGTATCACCTTCAGTGTGCATGAGGCATTATAGGCTGATATAACGTAGACGTTGACTTGTTTTACTATACTTTTTTTATTTATTTTTTTTAACCTGGACATGCTTGGACTTGATTTCAGGGATCAGACTTGCCCAACAAGTACTCCTCTTACATCTATGTGGACCAGCCAAAACATATTTCAGTAACAAGGTATTAATACCAGTATAGCCCTAAATTAAACGGCTGTAAAAAGAACATATGAACCGTCCCATAAGCACTATTCCCAATGTGAACTAAGCAAGCAAAATCGTAAACTATTGTACATTTTCTGGGTGGCAAGTCACCAAATTATTACAGGATATATAAAGCTATATCCAGTTGTGCCAGTAGTCTTTGAAAAAGCTGATCCATTTCCAGTGGCAGGAAGGATCAGGTCTCCCTTGTCCAGATTGAGACTTCAACATGAAGAAAAATAATTAGATATAAAAGTTAACAAAAAATCCAAAATTAAATGTTAAATAGGTAAACTGATAAAAAAAAAATGAAAGTCTCTCCAACCCTCAATAGCCATGTCCAAACACATGTCACATATCAAAATATCAAATAATGTACAAAGAGGGCCACACAATATATATATATATATATATATATATATATATATATATATATATTTATTTATTTATTTATTGTGTGGCCCTCTTGACAGATCTCAGGCCACACTGCAAGTTTTTTTGTTCGGTTGACCATCCCTGCAGTAACAATAGCAGATAAGTTAGGAATTATTAGGCATGTGTGGAGGGGGGGTCGTCTTTTAAAAAATGTATATGACTGCTGTGCATGATATAGTTTACATATAGGTTACTCTGAACAAGATGACAGATTTCAAAAGTACTAGCGTGTGTGTGTGTCTCAGAGGGGAATATAATATAGCTAGATCAAAGACGCATTTGTTGCTGGCTAATAACAATTTGTATAAAGATCAAGCCCATAGGAATAGCGATCCATTGGAGGGTGTCAGCGGGAGGAATAGCGCCCCATCGGTGCGTGGCAGCGGGAGAAATGGCGCCCCATCGGTGCGTGGCAGCGGGAGAAATGGCGCCCCATCGGTGCGTGGCAGCGGGAGAAATGGCGCCCCATCGGTGCGTGGCAGCGGGAGAAATGGCACCCCATCGGTGCGTGGCAGCGGGAGAAATGGCGCCCCATCGGTGCGTGGCAGCGGGAGAAATGGCGCCCCATCTGTGCGTGGCAGCGGGAGAAATGGCGCCCCATCTGTGCGTGGCAGCGGGAGAAATGGCGCCCCATCTGTGCGTGGCAGCGGGAGAAATGGCGCCCCATCGCTGCGTGGCAGCGGGAGAAATGGCGCCCCATCGCTGCGTGGCAGCGGGAGAAATGGCGCCCCATCGCTGCGTGGCAGCGGGAGAAATGGCGCCCCATCGCTGCGTGGCAGCGGGAGAAATGGCGCCCCATCGCTGCGTGGCAGCGGGAGAAATGGCGCCCCATCGCTGCGTGGCAGCAGGGAGGAATAGCGCCCCATCGGTGCGTGGCAACGGGAGGAATAGCGCCCCATCGGTGGTATGCATAGTGGTATGCAAAGCGCCACACTTTGGAGGCCACTGATCTAGACTTTTGAGATGTAGCTTAAGGCTGGGTTCACACTACTACACTACTTTCATCCTTCTTTGCTCTGCTACATCGGTCCTACATTTATCCTACATTGGTCCTACATCCATCCTACTTTCATGAACAGGATACTACTTTGGTCCGACTTCAATGATATTCAATGGGCCTGAAGTAGGATCAATGTAGGACCAAAAGTAGTACAGGGAGCATTTTCAAAGTCGGACCGACTTGTGTAGGACGCTACAAGACGCTCTCATAGGGAAACATTGAACACAGAGCAAAGTAGGATGAAAGTAGTGTAGTAGTGTGAACCCAGCCTCAGGCCAAATCTTTAAACGATCTAATGTTCAACAGATGATCTGTAAGTGAATGGACACTTGTAATTAAAACTTATGTTGCACCAACACCTTCCACCTGAAGGAAGTTAAGTGGAACTTTTCACTTTCCAAAAGAAAAAGAAAAAAAAAGCATCAAGGATATTCAGTAGAATGTCAACATAAAAAAGGCATTTGTTTGTACAAAGCCGTATTTGTCTGGAGCATGTTTCAGCTGGCAAAATGACCTTACTTCACTGTAAAATAACCATCCAACAATGCTTCATAATACACAGTGTTTGGGACTAAGGATTGCTTCAGGGCAGCACAGGATATTTCTAGATTGAAGAAGACACTTGTTAGCCTGGTTTCAGCCATAATCGCATGACAATCAATTTAAAACTTAAGAGTCAACATCACATTATAAGGTTACGATAGAGCCCATTGTTCCTTCACCTGCCTTATCACCAACCGCAAACAATTCATGACTAACCAAGATTCAGAAAGGAGGCATTACATATACAAAGATAAGCCAAGTCCACACTGTTTACATTGCACAGCATCATGCAAGACAAAGAAGGAAAGTCTGTGCAAGGTACATTTACAAGCTCACAGAGGCAGACAGATGTTGGCTACACTAATGCCGTGTACAATGTGAAGACAACACCGACACAACCTGAATGAAAAATATTTAAAGCTGCAAATCCACTATACACATTCCTGCAGGTTCCTGAGCAATGGAGCCAATTTTGCAACATGCCCCCCCCCCCCCTAATCAGTCACCTCCTGCCCAATTTCCTTTGATTGGAAAAAAAAAAAAAGGGCAGAAAACTGTCAGCCGAACAGCTGCATCCAATCAGATTCCAGTATTCTGACAGGTGTCAGCTGTGGCTGTCAGAACACAACAGCCATAAGTAATGACAGAGTCCTTGATCTGTGCTATATAGCATGGATGGAGAGATTGGTTAAAAGATCAGGTTTAACAAAAAATTGTCTATGTATGTGTAACCAGCACAACCACTTTCGGATCCGCCAACCATCCTAGGAAACCGTGGACGGGCGGCCAGAGCCGGCAAAGCGGCATACTGGTACATCATTGCCTGCTTCTGGGTTCATGGAAAGGCGTGCCGGCAAATAAATTACCACTGAAAAGTATTTATTAACTCTCGTACACAGTAATTGCCCGAACAATGCCTTTATCTTGCTTTCTCCCCAGAAAAAAAAGCATCATTTATATTTTAGAGCACCAACCAAGGTGCAAGCTAGTCCATAAAAGGACACAATCAGGCAAAAAATCAAAGCAAGCCTTCGTTCACATGTAGGCTAAATGTGTAAACAGCAATAAAAACCTGACAAGTGTTCTAATTCATTTTGTTAAGATTTCAGAGCAGAAGAGGCAGACACCACTAAAAATAATAAATAAAAAATCACTGTAAAAAAAAAAAAATATATTAAAAAACTAAATTGTGTAAAAAAATAAATACCGCCACGGTCACGTGACATTAAAAAAAAAAGTATCGGTATTTATCAGCATGATAACTTCTGACAAGTTCTGTGTGCCTTTCCTCCAATCAGCTGTATGTCACACAGTGTATGCCAAGAATCAACACCCAGTGCTGAACAGGAAGAGGACATTTCTAACACCATGTGCACTTTCTAAAGAATATAGCAAGTCGAAGACAGCAGATATAGATGTATAACTTAGGTAGGGAGATTTGTTTCATCTCTGTATCATCTGAGACTGTTCACTTCACTGGGTGTATGTAGTATGTAATATATATATATATATATATATATATATATATATATATATATATATATTTATTTATTTATTTATGAGGGTTTATATCCACTTTAAGCTAGGGAATAAGGTAAACTGGAGCACATCAACCAACACAGATGTAATTCAAATGCTCTTTTTACTAGTTGCCTGTACAGCCCAGCTCTCTGCAACCTTCAGGACATCTGCAGTCAAAGTTTCTAAGAAACAATGCATTTTCATAACATAAATATTAAAATAAATGAGGACACTGCTTCATAGTTCTGAGATTACTGTAGAAGGGGATCCCTTGACACAGGAAATACATTAACACTCAATATGCAGCCAAAACCATCTTTTTTTTTGTGTGTGTTTATATTACAGGCATTAGGGATTTGGTAAAATGAAAAAAAGGCTAAAACAAAAGAAGACAATTTCCCAATACAGCCTGATCCCCATAATCCTCTGTTGTGTTCAGTACTGCGTGCATGCAGGGGATAAGCAGCACACTCCACAGATACATTAATTCCTAGGGACCAGTTGTTCCATTAAAAAAAAAAACTCAAAAAGGGTCGATTTTCCATCTGTGTGACCTGCTCTGACACATGGAAATAAAATAAGTGAAGGATTAAAAAGGGAGCTCCCATACTTCCAAAGCACCCGAAACATGCTGATCCGAGAACAGGTCCCCTACAGCTGGCACAAGATGATAAAATCCCAAAAAGGAGCAGGCACTTTTGAAGATCAGAGTAGGGAAAAGGTTTTAGAAGGCGCTGGCTGCGAGGAGAGATAACAGACCAACACAGCTCTTGGGAGTGATAATCATGAGCAGGGGCGGGTGAAGGAATCTGAGCAAGCAACAATAATCATATGCTGACAAAAGTGCAGCAAACTGAGCAACTTCTGAAAACTGAGATCAAAGTCCGCCAAAGTGAAACAAAGAATGAAAGTAAAGCTGGAAATGGATATCTGAATGTACAGACATGTAGACACGGGCAACAATCTTACATGGTCTGCAAGCATCAGCATGGCTTCTGTTTAGTCAATGGCAGAAGAAGGAATGAACAGAATAAAAAGCCTCATACTTTGCTTATACCATAAGAAACATAGGGGGAGATTTACTAAAACTGGTGCACAAAGAATCTGGTGCAGCTGTGCACAGCAACTAAGGCCCCTTTCAGACGTCCGCTCCGCCTGTTCGTTATTACAAGTTATTACAAGTCCGATCCCTATGGGATCGCGTCCGTTAGCGGATGGAGCATCCGCTAACGTCCGCGTCCGTCGAGATCCGGTTTTCGGACGGAAGAAAACCATATTTTTCTTCCGTCCGGCGGAACAGAACTGATGCAGACGGACACACGGTCCGTCTGCATCGGGTTCCCCATAGGGCAGAGCGGAGCTGAGACAGGGCGGTCTCTGCACTGTGTGCGGGGACCGCCCTATCCACCGACAGCTCAGCGGGGATCCCCGCTGAGCCGACGGAGACACACGGAGCGGACCCAGAAACGGTCCGCTCCGTGTGAAAGAGCCCTAAGAGGCTTCTACCTTCAGTTTTTCAATTAAGCTTTGACATCAAAACCTAGAAGCGGATTGGTTACTACGCAACAGATTTAATCTCCCCAACTGTGTTCAATGCTCTAACCCAGGGATCTTCAAACTACGGCCCTCCAGCTGTTGCGGAACTACACATCCCATGAGGCATTGCAAGACTCTGACATTCACAGACAAGACTAGGCATGATGGGAATTGTAGTTCCTGAACAACTGGAGGGCCGTAGTTTGAGGACCCCTGCTCTAACCGGTCAAATGTCCTTAGAACGGTCATGCAGGACTCTGATAGGTAGATCAGGAAAAAGGTTGCCTCATGTCTATAAAGAACGTTGGATGTGAGTCTGAAGCGAAAGTCCAGTCTAGATCTATCCAAGCTCAAACACGGCTTCCCACCCCCCTCAAAAGTCCCATTCTAACTACCCTGTAGAACAGTGGCCCCCAACTTTATCACCGGGGACCGGCGTTGTGGGAAGAAAATTGTGCCAAGGTCTGGGGGGGGGTGTCACTTGCCACGCTGCCTGCCACCAGATGCGGTTTGACACTTGTAGGTAAAACATTTAAAGGGGGCATCGCCAATTGAATCATAAAAGTCTCTGTAAAGCTAGATAATAAAGTCCACAAGAGCATAAAGCATGTCAAACAATGTGTCAAGATGGCCGTGGCAGATAGGACCCTGTGACGTAAGCATGCCATCACAACTTGCACATTTCGTCACCATCTGACGGATGTGGTTTGTCACTTGCCGCGTCGCCCATCACCAGCCACCAGATGCAGTTTGTCACTTGCCACGCCACCAGAAGCAGCTCGTCACTTGCCACGTGGCCTGCCACCAGATGCGGTTTGTCACTGCAGTGGTGGCAGCACAGGTGTGAATATTAATTCAGAGGCAGGCCTGGAGTGGTGGATTCTAAGTAAGGTAGAACAGCGGTGAGAGATATGATTTTATCTCTCTGCTCCCCTGCCTCATGTCCAGCAGTGTAGCGACCCTGCTGTGTGGGCAGAAGAGCAGTGATGCGAGCGCTGAGAAATTATGCCCACCGCAGCGTCACGTCAGACCGTGCAGCCTTCGCAGATCGGCTGCAAACAGGCCACAGCCCGGGGGTTGAGGACCCATGCTGTAGAAGGCAGATGCTTATACGGCCACTGCACCTGATGACATCTGCTGTAACAAAACGCATCGGGCCAGCGGAAGTGACATCACTATGCACGCCGATACCAGAAGCAGCATTCCGAAGGAGACGACGGCTGATCAGATGCCCTTTTTAGGCTCCATTATATGCCGTTTTATACCAACATTAATGTGAGCGTTCATTCTGGGATGACGATAATAAATATGGGAATTAAAATTTCTTCTAAGTGATCTATTTTGCCTGGATCTTTGGAGCGCATCTATTAGAAGATCGGCCGCATGTTTAGAGCATTATATGAATATATATCCTACATAGTTAAATGCATTTTGGTAAGGTATTCGGTGAGCTCATAGGGTAAACATGTGGTAGGTGAAGAGTCCTTCTGATATATACATGGTGGATTCGATTAGCTCTAGCTCCTAAAGTATAGGCATCCTAGATTGTAAGCTCTAACAAGTAGGGCCCTCCGATTCCTCTTGTATTGAATTATATTGTAAATGTACAGTCTACCCTCATGTTGTAAAGCACTGTGCAAACTGTTGGCACATTATAAATCCTGTAACATAATAATTTGAGAGCATAAGTATCATTTGACCCTCTGAGAGGAACGTTATGCCTAGAAAAAGTTGCATAAATGTCAACTCTCACATTACCCAATCATACAGATTTATACCTGGAAGTGGTGAAGGAAATGTCGTCTCGTTTCCACAGGGATAGAAAGACAATATTTCCCTAGATCTGTTGCCAGAGTTAGGTTGGCCGTGCTTGGATCAAATTTCAACAGGTCCCATAGGCCCCTTTCACGCGGACAGACCATTCAGGTCGGCCTGTCCGTTTTTGATGGCGGACCTAAACAGCCGCTCCATGCATCTCTATGGAGCGTCGGATGTCAGCGGAGACATAACCCGATCCGATAAAAAACAGATGTATGGGGATACATCCCCATCCGTCCATGGCGGATCAGATCGGGTGAAATCTGATGAAAACGGACATGCTGTCTGTTTTCGTCCGATCTCCCCATAGGAGATAGCGGCGCCCGACAAGCCCCTCCCCGCTCAGTGAGCAGAGAGGGGTTCGTCATCCGCCAGCTCAGCGGAGATCAATGGACTGATCTCCCGCTGAGCTGGTGGGAGCAGGCAGACTCCGTAGCGATGGAGTTTACCTTGTGTAGAAGGAGCCTAAAGAACGGTCTGAAATTCGCTCAGTGATTGGCGCTGGTGGCTTCCTCCCTTGTCGGACATGTAGTACAGTAACCTTGTTGACAAATTACACAGCCTAAAGGGATAAAGTATAACAATAGGGTTCAAGGACAGCTAAAGCTAAAAAAACAACATGACCTCAATCTCAAGATCTGTTAAGATACACATGTACATTACTGGATATAGAAAACAAAATTATATATATATATATATATATATATATATATATATATATATATATATATATATATATATATATATATATATATATATATATATATATATATATATCACACACACACATACACACACACATACACCAGAAAAGGCTACAAATCCTTTCATTAGAGTGTCCCTTTAACAATACTGACACGTGTTTGCTAAAAGGAACTCTAGAGCAATGTGCATGCCTATTGTGCTGCTTCTAAGTCTCTCTTCTATTTCTCAGCGTGTTTAAATAACAGGAGGTCACGGTACATTTTGAGCCGCTTTGTTTGGTTAGCAACAGCCCCCCTCTTGCCACCAAGAGTAATCAGGAAATCATTTCAGCTATTAATCACTTTAATGGGATGATGGAAGCAAATTATTGCCATGAACTTTTAACTGTTCTCACACCTAGTTGTGGGTGACCTCCTGTTTCGGTCACAAAACAACCATGCAAAAGGCGAAGAATCAAAACAACTGGTGTAGCAAACATGCCATGAGTATTGGGCCGATTATGTTACCAAGACACAGACAGGTCACTGCTAAAGTGAGCCTGCACAAACCAAGAGACACAACACTCCTGAGTGACACATATTTGAGAAATGAATCAGCTGGTATTTTTGAAAGAGGAACTCAACGTTCAGCTAGCTTGTTCTACTAATGCCTACTTGCCTAAAGTAAATCCAAAGTTGAATGTCATAATTTATAGTATAGTGTAATCTAAAACTTTGAAGCTCAAAACGTCTGTTAGGGGATGCACCATCCTAGAGGTAAAAGACAAGATGGAGGTCTCTTTCCCTGTGTAATGGTTATGTATCTGCCCCCTTTGGGTTTAATAACGCTTTAACATTTCTACTGGAGTTTTGCCTTTAGAGTCAATGATGCAACTACATCCCTGGATGAATATTTGTAGTTTCTAAATATATTCCAGAGTGGAGTATTCATAGGAGCTTGTCCGTGTGCAGCAGTCTATCTCATTGCCAAGGTATTGCTGCTTTCAGCCCCAAGCCACAGACTAGGCAGAAGATGGTTGAAATGGTCCCCGAGCCACACTTAACCCTGGAACTAAATCCATCAACCAATAAAACATCATCATACCTTCAGCTTGCAGAAAGCTCAATCATAAAGCCAGCAAAGAGCACAGACACCCTGATCTTTGCCTTCTACTGACAAAATAAAAACAAATATGTTATCTAGCACAATTACATTTAAAATTAATCAGCTTAAACTTACGATGTTGCGTACAAACTCAACTCTAGAACAGCCTTTTTCAACCAGGATGTCCAGGCACCCTGGGATGCCTTCAGGTTTCTTCATGGGTGCCTTGGCAAAAAATTGCCCAAAAACTGTACAAAAGCCAGAGAATAAGAAAGGGGGCACATTAGGAGCCCACTTGAGTGGGATTGTGGCCAGCACGGGGTAAATAGGTGATTAAGTGCTGAAGTTAGCTTGTAATTGGTTAATGTTTGCCTTGTAATTCCTATGTACTGTGCCTTTAAATTTGGGACCATCAGCCAGCCAATGGAAGGTGTCGGAAGCTTCTGGGAGCAGCAGAGGCTATAAAAGGTATGGCTGGGCTGGGAATCTCCCTCTTTTCCCCTGGCAGCAGCAGCTGAAGAACTAGGACTTTTGGTTCCTGCTGCCCCCCTTCTCTTGGTAAAGTATGGAGTCTCTTTTAAGAAGCTTTTGGAGAAGGCAGGCAGTGAGGGGGGTGAAGAGTGGCTGAAGCGCTGCTTAGTTATGGGGGACATTGTCCCTGCAGACCAGCCAGCTGAAAGGGCTACAGGCTTTGGGTCTGTGTCTCCCTCAGAACAGCTGAGGGAGAGCGCGTCAGTGAGTGGGGTTTCCCCTGTCAGAGCGCGGAGGAGCCAGCCTCTGGAGCGTGCAGGGGAATCCCAGCAAGCTGAGGAGGCGGAGAGAAGGCGCGGCGCGTGTGAGGAGGAAGATGGCGGGGGCGGTCCCACAAACGTGCGCCGTTCGGTACGGCAGAAGAGGAACATGTCCCAGTCCCCTGCTAGGGGAAACGCCAGGAGAGGAAGAGCGGTGCAGCCCGCAGCAAGAGTGGGGAGGGGGCGTCCGCTCCCCCCACGTTCACCTAGGCAGCCACAGGTCTCCGTCTGGGGACAGGAGCAGCACATCTCACCTATCAGGCAGGAGCCTGCAGCAGGCATGCTGAGAGAGGAGCCTGGTCCAGCCATCAATGCACAGCCTCCAGCAGTGGGTGAGTGTGTGCAGCTGCAGACTTTAAATGCTATTATGGATTCACTGTCTTCCCTGGTTAGAACACTGACCCCTGCTGGTGCTGTGTCTGCAAGTCCTGTGTCACATTTGAACAGTAATACTATACATAGCACACATTCTGCTATTGCTCCAGTGATTCAAACCCCCAACGTGGTTATGGCCCCGGGGG